>NW_017804276.1:197-152242 GCF_001625305.1 Branchiostoma belcheri | reverse complement strand
CGGTCCCCTTTATCCTACCCGCGACCACAGAGTGACACCAGATGGGGGGTGCGTGCTATCTTACCCTCCCTGCGCGCAAAGCAACTCGGGATAGTACCAAATCCCTCGTCACTTTGCTCTCTGCTCGGGTTAAGATATGGGAGTTGTACTGGGGCCTTCTTTCCTCTTTTACCTGCCCCCACATTACTCGTATCCTCTCCTCAAGTCCTTCCCTGCTCTAACACCCAATACTCACATTTTTCTCCTCCAATACTCACCCTTTCCTTTACTCTGCCACTCCATTTCTCACCATCGCTTACCTTACCCCCGTGCATAGAGAATCCCCCCTTAGCACCGTCTTCCCATGTAACCTGCGTCCACCAAATAAATGCAGTCCATATCAACCTTCAGAAATCTCCTGTTTTAATCGTTTCCGTCAAATACATCCAGTAATGTATCATCGTATCCCTTGGTTTTCCTCACCTCTCGCTAGTCAAAATCGTACATTAAGTGTCATTGTACCCCTTGGTTTTTTCTTATCTCTCGTCCTTCACTCCTCTTCAGAACACCGGCTTGAAATCCCTGCTGTTATTGCGCTGCGTTCACAGCCTGTCCCCCTGGCTCTCCTTCTCGGGTCTCCTGGCCACTTGATCCCGTAGGATCCCTCGTGGCATACTTTCTTCAGTTGCATACTAGTACTTCTCAGGCCGGTTCTCGACTGAGGGTAGCTGTGATCTATTCAAGTGTCAACCTGAGTTGAAGAACGACCGCTCGGGGACGGGTGCGACCAACGCACCCGCTGTGAAAGGTCGTTACGAAGTTGCTGAGTCAACTCGACTGACGCCAGCGGTGAAAGGCTGTTCTGGCCCTAATTATTTTGTTGGTGGGAACCATTTCCGACCACCATGTGTGGCACCAGATCAGGGACAGAAAGCTGCTGAAAGGGTCTTTTATGAAAGAAATTTGTGTCTTTCCTTTTTTTTTTTTTTCGTTTAACAGATAACGAAAAAACGCCAAAAGATACTGCACCCCCATTCAACCGTACTCAGAAGTCGGCACAAGTTAAACGAGAGGTGAGGAAAAACAAAATTTGGGGTATAGCAAAATTTTTTAGTGAAAATCGGATCAGAAGATGTGAGGTTCCCGCGAGCCAACATAATGTTTCAAGTTTGTTTGCTGAAACCTGGGATTGTTCTACACAAGTTGCAAACATTGTGCCGCCTGTGTTGGCTGACATACACGTGTGAAGGGAATATTCATTTTATCGCAGGAAACATGGGCCCACACAGGGGTTGCTTCCGCGATTCACACAGAGGTGACCACTCTATATTGGGACAAAAGACAGGAGGGTTCCGTCTACTTCTTGGAGGGTGGCATCTACCAACGCTCTCCCAAATCCGATAAACATAGTTTTATGTCCGGGGAGCATCTAAACTTGCTCTTACCCGCTGGATTTTCAAAATCAAAGTTTTCCCAACCGTCCGGGGACTTGTTCTTCTCTGCCGGATTTCCACAATCAAAGCGTTTCGAACAGTCCGGCGAGCGTCTCAACTTGCTCTTACCCGTCAGATTTTTTTAAAATCAAAGTTTCTAACGTAGTCCGGGGAGCATCTGAACGTACTCTTATCCGTTAGATTAAAAAATCCACATTTTTCCAAAGACAGTTCGGGGATCATCTCACCTTGCTCTTACTCGTCGCATATTTTCTAAAAACAGTCAAGTTTCTAAAAACAGTCCGGGGAGCGTCTAAGCTTGCCCTTACCCGTCAGATTTTCAAAATCAAAGTTTCTAAAAACAGTCCGGGGAGCATCTCAACTTGCTCTTACCCGTTAATTCAAAATACAACATTTTTCCAAAACAGTCCGTGGAGCATCTCAACTTGCTCTTACCCATCGGATTTTCAAAACCAAAGTTTCTAAAAACAGTCCGGGGAGCATCTCAATTTGCTCTTTCCCGTTAGATTTTCAAAACCAAAGTTTCTAAAAACAGTCCGGGGAGCATCTCAACATGCTCTTACCCGTTAACTCAAAATAAAATTTCTAAAAACAGTCCGGGGAGCATCTCAATTTGCTCTTACCCGTCAGATTTTCAAAATCAAAGTTTCTAAAAACAGTCCGGGGAGCATCTCAACTTGCTCTTACCCGTTAATTCAAAAATACAACATTTTTCCAAAACAGTCCGGGAGCATCTCAACTTGCTCTTACCCATCGGATTTTCAAAACCAAACCATCGTTCTCACTAATTTTACCTGGGGCCAAACAAAAAACTTGGCTGCGGCTGTGTCGCCCTGCCCGTCCAGTAGGTTGGTGACCGCTTGTGCGGCCGTCTTTCCGGGAAATGTGCCGGGTGCTGGTGAACTGCTCTTTGGGGTCCCGGCCCGTCAGTCCGAGGATGAAAATCTGCGTCGCTAGCTCATCTCGGTTCATCTCCTGAATTGGGACGTCGGGTTTGAAACTTGCCGGCTGCTCCAGCAGCTCTGCGTCGCCCTGGCCGATCTAAATTTCTAACAAAATGGCTCCGACCAGGGTAAAATCCCCGCGCAACACGGGAACGCCATGGCGTACGTCCGTGGCGTCCGGGCTGCGACCACAGAGTGACACCAGATGGGGGGTGCGTGCTATCTTACCCTCCCTGCGCGCAAAGCAACTCGGGATAGTTGGTGAATTCAACAGAGATTTTGCAAGCTTAAAGCACAATGATTCCCTTCTGGCTTTTAGAGTGCAGAGGTTAAAAGCAGAGTGCATCAGTATAGGAAGTGTACTTATTTCCAAGAATGATTCTGAGGGCACGTTTCTGAATGCGTTGAAGTTGTTGGGATTGTAGAGTGGTTAGACCTGCGTGCCACACAGGGACTGCATATTCTATGACTGGTCGGACGTATAATAAATAAATTTCACAAAGATCTTCAGTGCAGACACCAAAGCGTTTCATCATTTCGTTGCTTGTTACATGCGAATTTCCCAACGTTAAAACACAGACGGGTAAGAAAGACAAACCAAATGCCGTAGGTATTGTAAGGTTTTATTAGTTATGTTAACCGAAAACATATTGTTTTTACTCAGTTTCTTCCTCCTCTTCTGTTCCAAACGCTAACCTCTGACCTGGCCAATGACATGATTTGTTGACGTCTGCAACCATGGTGACTGGTGTTGGGTTACATAATGTTGCAATTTCATGGTCTGCTCTACTCCTGTCACCATATACTAGCAGTACATGTATGTGAATGTGCTTGAATAAAGGGTTAATGCACCGCCCCGAGGTGTATATGGTGTCATAAATGCATGGTCAGCTGCTATAACCACCGAATAAACCACCGAGTGAGCGAAGCGAACGAGGTGGTTTATGAGGTGGTTATAGCAGCTGACCATGCATTTATGACACCATATACACCGAGGAAAAGGCGGTGCATTAACGTTATTATCATATAGCCTATCCAAACTGACACAATGAATCAACACAATTCCTGTTCAAAACATTAAACCTTTAATATTTACATAACAATACATTCCAAAATATTATAATCATGGTTTGTACTTTTGCTAATGTTATTGTTACTGTAATATCGACAGGCTGCCAAATTTATAACAGCCCTGTACTGAACTGGAATTTTACAGCAAATTCTCTGATTTAGAATATAATGTTGATAAGTGTGCCAATATGTTATTGGTAGCTGGAGTCTCGGAGAAGTCAGTATTATTATCAACATCCTGTGGGTGTAGTGGAAAATGAATAAACAAGACTTTGTTTAATATTATGATTTTAGAATGGCTGACAGCAAGAGACTTGGATACAGACTTTGAGGAGCTTCCTCCAGAAAACTTGGCACCACTGCTCAGGTCCTTCTACGCAGAGGTTCGCAAAGATGACGGCACACCGTATGCAAAAGCTAGTTATGGATGTCTAAGAGCTGCCATACACCGTCATCTCACAGGACCCCCTTTCCATCGCAAATACAACATCCTGAAGGACACCGAATTCAAGGCAGCAAATAACGTGTACACAGGAATGTTAAAGAAGCTAAGAAGAGAGGGCAAGGACACTGCCAAAGCACACCAACCTATCCTGTTGACTGACATTCAGTAGTTTTTTCAACTCGCCCCTCCTCTATCTCGCCAAGTTGTTGTTCGTTCAGACACGCGAAACGCACCCTGCTGACCTCTGTCTCCGGTGTAGCTTCCAGCGTCTGTTCCTCGACCTCCATGGGTCCAAATATCTCATCTAAATCCGCGTCTGTTATCTCTTCCATGTAGAAATTAGGCAAACTCTCCATGACACAAGAAGGCAAGATGGCGGACCAAAAAAAATAAATCGTCTGATCCCTGGTCTGATTCAGTCAGGTGATGTGGGCGATACCACTTTTTGTAGGGGTGTCAAAATAAGTATGGTTTTTGCTCTCCCGTTCAAATTCTATCTATTTACATATACATTTCATACTCACACACATTTTAGTTTATATGAAGCTTAAAAAAAACACAATTTTGTCTGACCAGGAAACTGCTATGAATATTAACAGAAAGAGCTGTGTACCCCTATATCATTATGGTTTCACCCATGGTTTATGGAGAATAACGCACGGCTGAGCCATGGTTTATCGGAGAATAAAGCACGGGTAACGGAGGCCTCTGATTGGTCCACGCCGTCCGGCTATATGATAATAAAAATTAACAGGGCAGACCATGTCCGAAGGTAAACATTATGCATTTGCTTTGCAAATGTTACTTCTCTAGTGAGATTTGCTTTTTCGAAGGTCGGGAAGAACGAAAACTCTTCCCAGAGATCTGAAAACTCCGATTTCTTGCTTATGTTTCTAATGTTGCCTGTAAGTCTAGATCTGTGTTGTACCACCACCAGCCTAAGGTGGCCCAACCAATCCGTGTAAGACCACAGCAAGTAAATTTTTGGATGACATCTTCCACAGACAAATCTAATGCGAGCGGGCGAAAAAAAACAAGACGAGCCGAAAAAAACAAGATTCCTACATATTTTCAAATTTTGACTCAATCATTGCACAAATGGTTGTGATTCAGTTGGAACATCACATATACACAGCCAGCATCACATATCACTGCATCAAAGTAAGAAACAAAACATTAAATCAGAGCCTTTTCTTATCTCCTCTCTTCATAGTTATCTGCCATCCACCTTCCGGCGTGGCAACATTGCCAATTTTCGGTCTGTTGACCACTGTTAGAAGGCAACAATTTTTTTTTCCAAAATCAGGCGAAAATTAATGCGCGCGCTGATGTCATCCATAAAAAGTACTTTCCGTGGCCTAATGTACCAACGCTTTATCAATCAAAATAGATTTAAAGTAACATCAATATTGTTGATACCTGCCGGCATTGGTTACGAGCTTTGCGTATTGAAATCACACGTGATATCATTGAAGAGATTCATTTGTCACGTATTGATACAGTTACTAGTGAATTCTTTCATCAGTGACAACTTTGGAAGGATAAGGATAGTAACCTCCAAATTTCCGATGCAAGTCTCGGGCCTAGTCTCGCGCTCTCGCGAGATTAGGCCACTCCGTGAACAAGATGGACTGATAGCCATCGAAAATTTAGAGGTTAGTATCCTTATCCTTCCAAAGTTGTCGCTGATTAAAGAATTCACTAGGAACGAGTGATATCAAAGTTTAATGTTGTCCTGATGGACTGTCTCAGGGTTTTAGGATCAAAGTCCGGAAACGATAGGATAGAAAAGACCCATAGGGATCAATATTTCGTCTCCATCTGAATCTGTTTGAATTTAAGCTGTATGAAATACTCACGGGTATTAGGCCACAGCAAGTAATTTTTATGGATGACATCAGCGCGGGCATTAATTTTCACCTGATTTTTGAGAAAAAAAAATTTTGGTGCCTTCTGAGGCTCAACAATAGGCAAAGATGTCTGTTGCCATGCCGGAACGTGGATGGCAGATAAATATGAAGAGAGGAGACAGATAATGCTCTGATTTACTAGTAATGTTTTGTCTTTTACTTTGATGCAGTGATGTATTCGTCCTTTTATATGTGATGGTGGCCGTGTATATGTGATGTTCCCACTGAATCAAAACTATTTGTACAGTGATTGAAATCTTTTATTTTTCAAAGTTGTTTCAGTGACAAATTAACTTGATAATAGTTGGTAGTAAACTAAGCACAGTATAGGTATAATTTGGCAAAAAAAGTCGAAAATGTAGGGAAAAAAACTGTCCATAGGCGACCATTCACACCACATGCAACCTATCATATCAACGCTACAGGTCCAAACATACATCTAAACGTGAACATCACTTGGCGAAGGTATGAGATTGTGGAACTCTTGTTTTCTCCGTATGCTGCGCTAGAAGACCGTTAAATTTGAATGCGCGACAACAAACAACTGCCAAGCAGCAAGATTTTATAGACATAGAAATGCGCTATGCCAGCTTCTTGATTCACGTGAGACGTTCTAGAGCAAATGGCACACCTGGGGTCATCTGAGGTTACATACAGTTACTAAGCAACAGGGGTTGTTTATGTTCGAATTCGGTATCATTCGAAGACTGGCCTTGCTATGAGGTGGACACAAAACAAGATCGCTCTCAAGAAAAGGATCAACAAAACAAAAAAACACATTTCAACAGCAAATAAAGGCACACGTTTAACATAAATCATGTCTTTCAGGACCTTGGGAACCTGTAGGCCTAAAAAGAGGTAGGATTTTCTTTCCTTTAGTCGTGTTGTATACGCGCTTGTTTTCATCGCTCGAGATCGGTTTTGTTCTCTGTGTGTACTGAGATAGTCTAGAAGACCGTTAAATTATAAATAGTAAACAAAGCCACATTTATTTCATGTCCTTAGACAGCTTTAGGCCCAAATATCTAGGATTTTCTTTACTTTTCTCGTGTTTTGCGCGCTTATTTTCATTGGTTGGTTTCGTTATTGGTGTGTAACGTTACTGCGTTAGAAGACCGTCAAATTTGAATGCGTGACAACAAGGGTTAGTAAGCAGCAAGGTTGTTTACGGGTTCAAATTCTGCATCATCCGAGGAAATAACAGTGCTAGTAGGCGGCTACACAACAAGATAAAGGTAAAAATTTAAGATATATCATTTTTCTGGACCTGGGCACCTGTCAAGAGGTAGGATTTTATTTCTTTTCCTTATTAGCTACATGTTTTGCGCGTTTGTTTTCATCGGTAGTGTCTGATTCTCTCTTATACTGCGCTAGAAAACCGTTAAATTTGAATCCGTGACAACAAACAATTGCTAAGCAACAGGGTTGTTTACAGGTTCGAATGTGCGACAACAAGTGGTTGCTAAGCAGCAAATTTAAAAAGTTGTTTACATGTTCGAATTCAGTATCATTCGAAGACTTGCCGTGTTAGGAGGCGGCCACACAACGGACGGTCTCACAAGAAAACGAACAACAAAACAATTTTCTCCAGCAAATAAAGGCGCACATTAACATAAATAGTTTCTTTCAGGTCCTGAAGCACGATCAAGCGCGTAAAGAGGTAGGATTTTCTTTCTTTCTTCGTGTTTCTGCGCGTTTGTTTTCATAGATTACTTTCGTCCATCCAACAAACGAACCCCACATATAACTAGCTATCTGTTCTGTGGTCAAACTTTGGCAACAACAAAAACCCATCCGTATCTCGGTGCTACATTGACAAGTAGCCTAAGTGGGGAACCCATGTTAACAACATCACTGCGAAGGCCAAACAGACATTGGGAGTGATTAGGCGCAATCTGTGGTCATGTGCAACAAAGGTAAAATCACTTGCACACACGTCGCTTGTAAGACCAAACCTAGAATATGCCGGATATAATCTGGGAGATTTTTGTGTCAGCTCACAATTTCATAAAACAATCAGATGTGAAGAATGGATCATAATTCGTAACCGTTTCTGCAATATTTAGCTTCATTTTTCTTCAGTTTTAATAACCAAAACTTGTCTGCATTAATATTTATTTTACCCTTAGCTAGCAACCCAGCATGGTATACGATCACCTACATGTAGGACGAAAAAAGAAAACATCCCACAAAATTTAAAGTTTGACAGTTTATTCTCACACAAGAGGTAAAGTCTGAATGATAGTACACTCAAATTGTAGTACAGATATACATGTATTTGTTATGTTTATATTCATGCACATGGACATAAGATGATCAAATTAGGCCACAGCAAGTAATTTCTATGGTTGACATCAACAAGGGCATTAATTTTCGAATGATTTTGGGAAAAAAAAATTTGTTGCCCCTGCCGAAAATGGGACAAATGGCATGCCTTGCCATGCCGGAACGTGTATGGCAGATAAACATGAAGAGAGGAGACAAGACAAGGCTCTGATTTATTGTTTTGATTTTTTCTTTGATGCAGTGATGTATTTCATTCCCTTTATATGTTCCCACTGAATCAAAACCATTTGTACAATTATTGAAAACTTTTCTTTTTCAAAGCTCTGTCAGTGACAAATGGATGTTGTAGATGGCAGTAAAGTTAGCATAATACAGGTATCATATATTGTTTAACAGGGTTCATGATGTCAAAATTTGAAAATATAGGAATTTTGTTTTTTTGAGCCCGTCTTGTTTTTTTTTGCCCGCTCGCATTAGAAGTATGTGGAGTATGTCATCCATAAAATTTACTTGTTGTGGCCTTATCTAAATTAACTTAATTATCTAAATTAAATTTCCAAAGTTTCTATAATGGCCTGGTACACATTTCTCTGGCTGCCTTTTTTTAGAAATACATTGAATTTCCAACTTAATAATTGTACAAACTCCTAATTTTGACGGTAAAGTTTACCAATGCTATGATAAGAATTTGCAAGGTTGTAATGTATGTAAAAACCACGTTGATCCAGACTTTTCTAGTCTGCGCTGTTGCATAATGAGTTAAAATTTCAAAACTGTACAACCATTAATACTGTTCCAACATATCAGAATATACTTAAGAAATGAAAAAAAATCATCTCATCCCAATTAATAAACTCTTCATTACATTTTGTGTGTAGTTTCCATTCCCATTTTGCCTTTTCCAATTGCTACAAATTTAAACCAGTTGTTTCAAAATGCTGTTCCAATATATCAGAATATGAAATAAGAAATGAAAAAAAATTATCTCATCCAAATTAATAAACTCATTACATTTTATGTGTTACTGTATCCATTTCCATTTTGTCCTTTCCCTAATGCTACAAATTTAAACCAGTTGTTTCAAAATGCGATCAATTCAGCCAATTAAAAGAAATGATACGTTTAGATTTATGATGATTTGAAATTATGGCTTCTTTGATGAAATGTCCAATTGTATTGCTTTTGATTATCATTTCAGTTTTGTGTACGTAATTGCATCAAAGTCAACATTGAATAATAAGGCCACACCAATTTAATTTGTTGTTTCTCGGATTTGCCCTGTCCATTTTTTTCTGATTTGCAAAATCAACTGCAAAATGCTCAATGAAAGACATATTTTGGCCCCAAAGGTTGAAGTTAAAGTTGTACTTGTTAAAGTTTTTCAATGCAATTTTTGTTTCATTAAAAGTTCAAAATCTATTGTCTTAATTATAAACCAGCCTGGTATGTTCACTTCATGGCTCATATTGTAACATTTCTGGCTATCATGGCCTTGGCCTGTTTTTTTTTATTTTCCCCTGTTGCTTCATATTTATTCTGAAAAAATCCGAGAAACAAATTGGTGTGGCCTAAAGTCAATTTCAACTTCATTAGATTTTTGGTAACTTCTTGTCTTCTTAAAACTATAAACATCCAGGCATGCAAAAATTGGTTGATATATGTTATAGTAAATGGTAAAACTTTTGCATGCATTTAGACAGAAAAAAAGCTGTTAAAATAGAAGGTTTAATTCAAGTCGTTGTAAATTTCAATGGCCTTCGTCATTCTGTTATCATGGTGGTCAGTTGGAGAAGGCTATGTCACATTCGTCGTATATTGGTCGTCGTACGGTTTTGATGTCGTAGGATTCTCAAGCAGGTTGGTGATAGAACCTCTTGGTTTGATTTATTCAAGTGTCACTTAGCTTCTTCATTTATTTTGCTATAATTTTGTTTTTAACTGTACATGTATAATGGGTACATGATCTTCGGACGGGAAGAAGAAGCCAACAACAATATAATGGGTACTTATTTACGATATGTTTATATTTTCTCTTCATTTGCCTTGATTCTCATTAAAGTATTTTCAATTGGTTAATCAGTTTAATTGTGATTGTTTTGTTATGTTTAAGGAGAAGGGCTTGTACAAGCCTTTAAGGCTTATCTTCTCCTGCACAGTGTTTTTAATTTAATTTACTTCACCTTGTATCTTCTTTTTGTGCGAAATAAATAAATGACTAAAAAGATTAATGCCAACAAGGATCTAACTGCCATTTTGGTAACAATACTGCTGGATTTTGTACTTCACATATATGACTATTCCAAGAATGTCAGCTAAGGCCACACCAATTTATTTTCTTGGTTAACGGATTTTTCCAGAAAAATAATGGAGCGGGCGGGCGAAAAAAAAATAAAAATAAAAACAGGCCTAGGCATCCTACTATGGCCCAAAATGGTATGATAGGAGCCATGAAGTCAACACACCAGGCTGGTTCAAAATTTAAACAATGAATTTTTAACTTCTAATGGTAGCACTGCATTGAAAGATGGAATGACCATAACAAGTAGTAAGAAAAGGACTGTTTTCAACTGTTCAGGGCAAAATATGAGCATTTTGCAGTTGATTCTGAATTTTTATTTTTATTTGCAAATCAGGAAAAAATGAAGAGGCGAATCCGTTAACCAAGAAATTAAATTGGTGTGGCCTAAGGAGCAGCAACATGTTCACATTGCCTAAAGCCAGGACTCTACGCCTGAAAAAAGTCTTTTTTACATTGTGCAGTAAGACTTTACAATAACAGTGGTTGATATTGAAAACCCATGTCTGCTATTTCCTGTTGTAGATTGAATAGCGTTTGTACATATTTGTATATAGTGTGTTTTCTGTGTCTTTTTTGGTTTTATCAATTGTAAAAATTGAAGACACAATTCAGGTGTGCATCAGCATCTCCTGCTCTTGTACAATTTTGCTTGATTGAATAAATTGAAAAAAAATTGAATAAATTGAAATATCCTCGTACGACGATCCTACGACAAATGTGACCAGCTCCTTAGGTGTCAGAAGACCCGACTACGTTAGGATTAGGCCAGGCCTCCCCGATGTCAGTCTCACTGGTACTGGTGCTGTCGATGTCCCACTCATTACTGTAGGGCAGGCTGTTGGGGATAGCACTGCGGCGATACAAAAATAACATCAAGTTAGAAATATTAGACTTATCCTGTAAACTGCCTCATGATCAAGCTGTAAAACACCCTTTTATACATAATTCGTAAAAACGGGTCATTCAACCAGACCGGCTATGACTATGTTGTCTATATGCAATCAGAAAGTAGCACATAAAAGCTCCCAAAGACCATGGAGACCCCCAAAACCACCAGTTTTTGGCATGCTATGCAGGCTACAATTATGCTCTATGGAAAAGGGCATGCAGGCTCATACAATGTATGTATCAAACACAAGAAGCGCTACCCACTGCTTCATGATGGCCACCACGATTCCGATGACCAGTCCGACTCCCAGGATGGACAGCACGACAATGACCCCAATCATCCAGCCGGCAGGGTAGGGCTCGTCCGGGAGCAGTCCTGTCCCCAGGGTCATCTTCACCACCCTACTGCCCATCACCTGGGGGTGGGGAGGTTAGGTTAAACTAGTGCTGCGTACCTTTTCGTAACATCAGGTACAGGTACAGGTACAGAGGTTTAGGTCCAGGTCCGGACCTGTACCTGTACCTGAAAATTCACGCGCGTCACATGTTCTACTGAAAGTCTTCAATAATGACTGAAACATGAATAAAGTGTTGACAATATGTCCTGTATCTTTCAAAGAACATCAAATATAACCATGGATGATATAACTAGGTTTCCTATCTCACTTCTCACTAGTTCTCAGAGACGGAAACTAAGGTAAATCTCTTTATTTTAACGCTGGATGTTCATTTTCCTGGCAGGCCTCCTTGTGTTTAGTGATCAAGTATGAATTTTTGTTCCAAAAAACCGGTCCACCGACGTTTGGTTTTTTCGGACCGGACCGATACTATTTTTCCGGTCCGTACCGGTCCAGGTACGCAGCCCTAGGTTAAACCCAATAGACGGGGAGTTTACCTTTCACTGATCACAGGGGGGACATTTCGAAACATGATTTTAGAACCGGCTTTCGCTTGCATTGTCCCTCTGGTAGATTTACTGACGTGTGTAACTCTGATTTCTGAAAGTTTCTGACCTGGGCTCGTACAATCAGTCTAAAGCTTATCAAGACTTCGCGAAAGGATGGCTGTCATCTGTGTCCTTCCACCCAATCTCAGCAGATAGCTGATCCTGGTATAAGAGAGCAGAATGCAGACCATCATAGTTATCTGCCAGGGGGACATCACAAGCAAAATCTGCGTTCAACTTCAGGGTTCTAGAATGACGTTCTATTCGAAATGTCTCCCCCGTGACATAAGCAGTTCTAGCAATCCCCAAAAGGTAAACTGGTCTATTCCCAAATTTGGCCTCCTGAACACTAGCCAGACGCCCTGCAGCCATGGTTAAGAGTTAGAAGGTATTCAAACATTTTGAACAATGGTACAACCCTCTGACTCAAAATTTCAATCTAGCATTATCTTTTCAAAGTCCAAAAACTAACAAATGAAATCCTTATCTTGAAAGTTTATCTGTGTTTGTAGAATTATGAAAGTTTGAAACGCAATCTGATTCTGTGTCCAAGGTTCCAATGAGACATTCAATAGTCACAGAATCAGACCTTTTTAGCCGTTGTGACTATTTCTGGGTCTAGATCTTCTCACACAAATTAAAAGAAATTCCAATAACTTTACAAGAATATAGTCCCTTATTTTATGACACAGTCCTTGTAGAATGAGTCTCCTAACATTGTTGTTAGGTAACACATTGCAGTTGCACCTTTTACTTGTACAATTGTTGTGCAATAAAGTTATTACATGTACTTTAACAGGGTTATGTGTGAACTTAAACTATATGCCTACACTTAATTAAGTTGTTCATAATGACCAAATGTTATCCCTCCTTTGATATACACAGAAAAATATAATAATGCAATGTAAGAAATTCTGTTAATTCTGTACTTGGAATTATCAATAAGCAGATTTATGTTATCTTATTCTTATACATTCTTTCTTATGATTGACACTGTCCCATTGCGACCAATTAGGTATCTAGGGGTAATTTAAGGTCAACTCTTCCTAAACCCAGCGTGGATGAAGAGTTTCATCCCTAATATTAACAGTCAAATGGCACAATGATTGATGTTGTTCCAATTTTCTATCAGGTTTCAAATTAGCTTTTTTGTGTATCAAGCAATTTATTTTTATTACGATTATTACGAGGCAAAGGGGATTATAAAATTGACATGATGAATAATGCTTCCTCTATTTTTATCGATTGTCTCGTTTTCTTGTATATTAAAGATGTTAATAACAGTGTTTTTGATCAATACTTGTAATCCACGCATAGCTTCCTAGTGTTCTTAATTCAGTAAATCAATATACTGGGGATGAAACTAGCCTCCTGAAATTACCTTGTTTCTAACACATAAAAAACAGTTTGGGCACGCTAAGGCCACACCAATTTAATTTCTTGGTTAACGGATTTTTCTTGAAAAATAATGGAGCGGGCGGGCGAAAAAAAATAGAAATAAAAACAGGCCTAGGCATCCTATTATGGCCCAAAATGGTACGATAGGAGCCATGAAGTCAACACACCAGGCTGGTTCAAAATTTAAACAATGAATGAACTTTTAATGATACCATTGCATTGAAAGATGGAATACATTTGTAACTATAACAACTAGGATGAAAAGGACTGTTTTCATATGTTCAGGGCAAAATAGGAGCATTTTGCAGTTGATTCTGAATTTTTATTTTTATTTGCAAATCACAAAAAAATGAAGCGGGCGAATCCGTTAACCAAGAAATTAAATTGGTGTGGCCTAACAGCTAACTATCTTCTTTTGGCAAGGTACTAGCATGGATATGTTCTGTCTGGAGGGCTCGCACTCTAATCTACCTGAATGTGAGACAGACTGTGTCTAGCTCAGGATCATGTGCTGTGGATTTGATGAACAGGCTGATGGGAAGTTAAGCCCACTATCCATCACTGGAGGGTGTACAGAAAGTGCAAAATGGAGCAGAAAGGAACAAAATGGGACAAAAAGGGGTGAAACGGAGCGAAACGAAACAAAGAGGTATAAAATAAAATCAGTGTGAAGCAAAAAACAAAGTAGGCTGGCGATAGCATAAAATACAAGCAAAGGGGACTGTGTAAAGCTCTAAAATATGCAGAGATTGGTGTTAGATGTTGAATGTGCAAATACATTTTTGTCCGCTTTCAAAAAGAAAAAAATTCGACCATACTGTAAATCGTACAAAGCAACAGTTACTGCAAAATTAGCAAATATATGCCGAAGATTGCAAAAAAAAAAGATACTAGTGTCTTACAATGCCAAAATCAATTCCAAAGGAAAAGAAGAAAATGTGAAGAAATGAAAACAAAGATTCTATTATTTGCCATACCATACTCTGTGTGTTTAGTCATTTGTCCAACCTTCTTGACCACGTAGATTTCATAACCAAGGCAACTTTTTGTTCTTGGCCAAACTTTTTTTCATTTGCACGCTCGCATCAGTTTTGAGGTTCCAAGAGGATGTCATCCATATACTCAAATCAACATGGCCTTAAATGAATTTCGGGTACTTTACTAACCCCTTCCATGCCCTCGTGGTCGTAGCTCTCCTGGTGTGCGCTGAGTGCAGCCCTCAGGACGTCCTGGTCCAGGTGGGTGAAGGTGGGCACGGGACGGATGTTGTGATAATGTGGGCTCTCATCCCAGCTGGAGCACAGGTCGTTCACCTTCAGAGGGGTCACCACCACCGCAAGTCTGGGGGAAAAGAATATTAGGGAGATGTACATGTTACCAATTCAAATTCAAATTTCAAACTTTTTTATTCCGTAAGGCTCTCACGGGCAAATAGCCGAATTTCGTAATCTCCAAGCAGATCCCTCTCGGTGGCAAAAAGACAGTATCAAATTGGCCAGACAGTATCCATTAGCCAGAGAAGCTCCATTAGCCACCGTTGGTGGGGATCAGGACAAAAAAAACGGCCATATATAAAAAGGTAACGATCATTCCCCACAACCTCTGCTAGGAGAGTACGAATTTCGTCCGTATTACATATTAAGTACAAAGAGCATTAAAAACAATGATTTGTGACACTCTTCATTGTACACATGAAACATCATAGGCAAACACACTATGAAGACAAAATTTGCACAAAATATGCAGTTATCACGTAGGATTTAGCTAGATGCTACAAAATGTATATCACTACTGCTGAATTGTCTTGTTATAGAGGCAAACAGCGCAATGAAGGAACAACTTGCTAAGTCTCTTAGTCCGGGCTTTAGGTAGACTGATTGTGCCAGAGTTTCTGAGTGAGAGGAAGGCAAAAGTACTTGACTGATACAAATGTACGTGGTCTACATGTATCATTATTGTGATCATCTTCGCCGCTCTCATCTGTCGACTATGCGGGCCCCCACAGCTTTCCACTGTCTTCTTTCCTGTGCTTTGCTTTGCTAGTATACCTGTACTAGACATTATGTCCTACCTGGGCCACGATTACGTTTCGATACAAGTGTTCCGGCCCGTGTGATAACTAGCGGTACGGCCGGGGGGTTCTTAACGCGTACGGCCCGGCCTTCCAAATGTTCAATACAACGATTTGAACGCATTTCGCCCTAACCGCGTGCACCGCTTTCGAAATTCGAATACAAAATTCGGACGTTGGAATTGATGTTGTTGCATTATTTGGTTTAGGGACACCAAATTTTTGCTTATTTCGCATTGAAAGGCACGTTTTCTTGGGTGGGTATGACATAAATAAAATACAACCTGTATCATCTACATACATGTACATTGTATTCCTAACTGTATCAAAATAACACTTTTAACAGAAAATTGGTCGGGGACACTTATTTTGCATTTCTTACATGTTCAAGACACATTTCAGAGTGACTAAAAGTGTTTCCGAGTTTCCGTAAATAATTTCATCAGGTTGGAAGATACTTAGGGTATAGGATTTTCTTCTAACACAACCAGTAAGGTTCTCACCTGCTTACGTTTCGATGTCTATCAGACACCTTCCTCAGAGCTTCTGACTGGAGTTCTGCAACTCGCCGCTATTTAACGCCAAAGTAGGTGGCGCTTTTGCGGCGAGAATGCAATCCCAAACCAGTATCTCAACTTCAAGTCCCACCATCCACTGCACCAGAAACTGGGAGTCATCCGCACCCTTATGGACAGATGTAACTCTGTGGTGACAGAGGAGGAGGACAAGGAAAGAGAAACACAGCACATCAGAAGAGCCCTTGTCCGTTGTGGGTACCCGGAATGGACCTTTCGGAAGGTGGAACGGAAAGGGAAGAGGTCAAAGCAGACAGAGAAGAACAGGAAAGAGGGGGAGAAAACTAGGGCCATGGTGATTATCCCATATGTGAAAGGAGTAACCGAACCACTAGAAAGGGTATTCAGGAAACACCAGGTATCCACAGCAGTGAAACCAAAAACAACATTGAGGAACCTGCTTGTCCACCCCAAGGACAAGATGGGGGACCACGTGAAAACAGACTGCGTATATAAAATACCATGCAAAAGCTGTGATCAAGTGTATATTGGAGAAACTGGCAGGACCTTTGGCAAAAGACTGGAAGAACACAGAAAAGAGGCAGACAACAGCGAAACCGTAAGATATACACGCTCCCAGAAACAACAAGCACAAAAAGAAGAGAAGAAATTGGCAGTCACAGACCATGTTGCCAGAAACAATTGTGTGATAGACTGGGAGGGTGCCAGGGTCATAGATAGGGAGGACAACAGAAGAATCCGTTGGATTAAAGAAGCAGTCTGGATAAGGAAGTCTACACCAGTGATGAACCGGGACGAGGGGGGATACAAGCTCAGCCACGTTTGGGATTGCATTCTCGCCGCAAAAGCGCCACCTACTTTGGCGTTAAATAGCGGCGAGTTGCAGAACTCCAGTCAGAAGCTCTGAGGAAGGTGTCTGATAGACATCGAAACGTAAGCAGGTGAGAACCTTACTGGTTGTGTTAGAAGAAAATCCTATACCCTAAGTGTTTCCGAGCTTATCGCATGAAGAAAAATGCTGCCATACATTATGTATGGTAGGATGGTTAAACTCGTCCAAAAAGCATATTAACAGTCTTATCTTCCCATCCACCTGTTCATTCGATCCACAGTACATGGACTAGACACAGTCTACCTCACATTCAAGTAGGCTAGAGGAATGGCAAAACTCTCACTCAGCTCTCAAACATCAGATCTGCATAGCAGTTTTATTTTCTTTATTCTTTATTTCAGGCATAACTCTCCCATATAAAACATACAGATAACAAGAATTCAGAGATCTCACACCTCCATGAAATATAATTATGAGTTTTTGTAAATTTTTTTTTGTCTCATTGACCATGGAAATAAGGTCGTAATTAGCATAATCTAGTTTGATTTATGATTTTCTATGATTCTATGATTTTCAGACACACACACAGACATGCCAAAAACAATACCTCCATTTTTCATGGAGGTAAAATACACACAATGACAGCAACAAAGTAATGTCTATAGTAAGTACAGTTGGGCCCAGGTATTGCGGTAGAATCTGTTGCGGAATATTACATCAAATTTGAAAACAGATTGGATAATGTTGACATTTATAATGCCATGATACAGCATTGCATCAGTGGCATTAGTGGCATTGCATGGTGTACTGGTCAGAGTGGTTGGCTGATTGGAACCAAGAGGTCCCTGGTTCAATCCCTGACACACCTGATGTTGTGCCCTTTGGACAGACTTGTTACATGACTTTCCTCACTACAATGAAGTGATGCGCACTCATGGGCCTCTTGGCTAAATGTTATCTAACACTGATAATAACACTCTTTGGTGGTTTTGGTCTAACAGCTATTAGTGAAGAACTACACATTTGCTACTTAGGCCACTCCAATTTAATTTCTTCGTTAACGGATTCGCCACTTCATTTTTTTCTGATTTGCAAAAAAAAAAAAAAATCAGAATCAACTGCAAAATGCTCATATTTTGCCCTGAACAGTTGAATAGTCCTTTTCGTCCTAGTTGTCACAGTTATTCCATCTTTCAATGCAGTGCATGGTATCATTAAAAGTTCAAAATTCATTGTTTAAATTTTGAACCAGCCTGGTGTGTTGACTTCATGGCTGCTATTGTACCATTTTGGGCCATAATAGGATGCCTAGGCCTGTTTTTACTTTCTTTATTTTTTCGCCCGCCCGCTCCATTATTTTTCTAGAAAAATCCGTTAACCAAGAAATTAAATTGGTGTGGCCTAAGAACTGTAAAAAATACAGCAACATTGCTTTATGACATGGTTCTGTAATAATGCTGATAAAGCGCAAACATTCCAGTCAAAACTGCTGTGACTGCAACTTCCAACATCAGAGTGCTTTTAGCTGGGTGGTCAAACAACAGGGGCACTCTTGTATTTAGTATTTCATCAAGGCCCTTCAAGGACACAGTGGAACTGAAGTGCTCTCTTTGCAATATTTGTAAAAGCCTTCAAACAGCAGTCTCAGACAGAGAGATCTCCATAACCAAGTCTGCTAAAAGGATTGGATTATAAAGTTCTTTGTTCCATAACTGAAAGTATTTACCTATCTTGTAAGAGTAATCTCTTTGCTGCCTACTCCCCACTTTTGGTTGTGCAACAGAGAACTGTATAATCCATTTATGTGCTAACAACCTGAAGAAACTAAATTTAAGGATTTCTAAAAGTACTGATAAAGCAAAAGGTACCTTTACTGAATACTGATCAGATGCTCCTGGCAATGTGTGTTTAATGCATTTTTCTGTCACATCTTAAGCATACCAATTTAATTTCTTTGTTTAACGGATTTTTCTACAAAAATAATGGAGCGGGTGGGCGAAAAAAACCCAACAGGGTTAGATATCCCATTATGGCCCAAAATGGTACGATAGGAGCCATGAAGTCAACACATCTGTCATCAGGCTGGTTCAAAATTTAAACAATGAATTTTGAACTTTTAATGATACCACTGCATTAAAAGATGGAATAACAGTAACAACTAGGTAGAAAAGGACTATTTTCAACTGTTCAGGGCAAAATATGAGCATTTTGCAGTTGATTCTGAATTTTTATTTTTATTTGCAAATCAGAAAAAATGAAGCGGGTGAATCCGTTAACCAAGACATTAAATTGGTGTGGCCTTAGAATGATAAGAAAAAGCATTTTAACTAAGCATTAAATGATGTTTTGAATTGTACAAGGCCAAGGGCTGAATTGTGAGGCAGTAAAAATCAGTGGGGCTGAATCGCAAGGGTCTGTAGTGGCTGCCATTTTTCGCTAACTCATGACCCCAGATGCGACCATACTGCAAGACTGTAAGATTTTGAACGACTCACATTCAGTGACTGGAGAGGACCCCTATACTCTTTCGAGAAGTGTGCTTCATGTCATGAGTGGACCTCCATTTACTGTCCTATCTGAGGGAGCACCTAACCAAAGCTAGGTACATGTACTTATTTCCACCAGAGTGAAGTGAGGAATGTGGCGTAAAGTGGCTTTCCAACAGACACAATGTCGGTCCATGTCGGTCCTGAGTACCTGGGTCCTTGGCTAAATGCCCTAACCAATACCAACATAATGGTACCATGTTCAAGTAGGGATGTGTACCAGTACGCTATACCGATACTGTACCGGGAAATATTGATTGGCACAGGTCCAAAATACATAATCCTTCTGTACTTCGGTACTTGTACAGTACTTGTATAGAGGTCCACTAATTATATGCTTATCTGTGACCTAAAATAGGGAAATAGCTGGTCCAAAATGGGTCCCAGAGACAGGAATGTGTGTGTGTTACAGACTGACAGTGTTAACTATGCTGACAGATCTGTTGCAAATTAGTTAGTAAATACGCTCCCTCTAGATGTCACTTTGGTTAGGTTTGAGTTGCATGAGGCCACTTGGTAGGAGATGAAAACAAAAACATCTCTGAGTCAGTTTTGCCCATATTTTGTCTGAGCATTCTCCATAAACAAAAACCTATGCATAACTGTCAAGTTCATTAAATAATGTTTTTCTCGTTGTTGAAGGAGTTCAGAAGAACATGTTAATTTGTTGAATTGTTTAGGTACAGGTTCAAGTCCAGACCTGTACCTGATCCTTTGTACCTGTACCCGATGCAATGTTTAGGTACACATCCCTATGTTCAAGACATGAATGAAAAGCTATACTCACTCAAGTTCTTCCTCGAACACCATGGGGAATCCTGGGACGAACTTGACCTGTGACCCTGACACCAGCTGACCAGATCCAGGCCTAGAAATAGAAAACAACATTCAACTCAGCACAGCCTTGCACAAACTCCACACCCAAAACATTTATATGTGTTTAAAGTATAAGACAGTAAATAATTGTCATTTTGTTGGATATATCCATGGTGCTGAAAACATAGATGTAGTTACCAAAGGCATCCTCCAGGCCTAGAAATAGAAAACAATGTTCAATGCAGCAAAGCCTTTCACAAACTCCATACCCAAAGCATTTATTTGTGTTTAAAGTATAAGTCAGTAAAGAATCGTCAATTTGTGGGATATATACATGGTGCTGAAAACATAGATGTAATTACCAAAGGCGGCCTCCAGGACTAGAAATAGAAAACAACGTTCAATGCAGCAAAGCCTTTCACAAACTCCATACCCAAAGCATTTATTTGTGTTTAAAGTATAAGACAGTAAAGAATCGTCATTTTGTTGGACCTCTCCATGGTGCTGAAAACATGGATGTAGTTACCAAAGGCACAGCATTGCATCTTACATGTACATCATACATGGAAACAAAGATATAGAAAAAGAAACTAGTGCATGTGGATGGTTTAACAGAGGAGGTCATTAGATTCAAAGTTTTGCAGAAATGGAATTCATTATACTGGAAACTGCCCCACAGTTGGACAGTTGCACTGCCCCACACATGCACAGTTGGAACCATGAGCTGGCTTATTACCTTGCTCCCCTCCCTTTAATCTATGGCCCTGCTCAGACGGAATCAGTGAAAGCGCTTGACATGTGGTTTCCCCCAAAACCGGTTTCAAGTGGCTCCATCTGAATGTGCAAAATCACATTGAAAGCGCCTCGATCCCAAACCACTTTGAGAGGTGGTTTCGAACCAGTTTCCCCAGATTGTGATTTGCGTCTGAACGCAATGCGATTTCAATGTGACTTCACTTGGACATGGATTACGGGGTGATATTTCTTTATTCCTATGCATACCAAAGTTTACGTGGCAGCAACTTCAAGAGCAGTAATGGTCAAATAAAATAGGACGAGCTTCACCGCCTCTGGCAGGATGTAGGCATTCGGCCGAGATACGCTGGGAGGGGGGCACCAGCAAGCAGGTCGTTGACCTCTGATATTTATAACATGCTACCTTGCGTGTTTCATCAAACAACAACTAATGTATGCCAAAAAACAGTTACTCAAGCAACTGGATATGATTTTGAAAACGTCAGACGTTTCAGCTAGTATCCACTAGCTTTCGTCAGTGACTGAGAGACCAGAGGGGAAAGCAGGTTTATATACACAACCTGTTGATTGATATGCAAATAAAGTGAAGACAAATTTTTGGAAGTCGAAAAAGGAACAAAAGTCAGACAAGTCAAGACAAGATGATGCAAATTAGTCTGAAAGCTCCTGTTATACAGGACAGGAGCTTAAGTGTTGTCTGTCCTCGGGGCTGGGAGTGCCAAATCCCAAGTGCCGGAAAGATCGACCCGTAGCCCCCCTTCCCTGTTGAGGGTGGGGTTGTACATTCTTTCATATATTGCCTCTTTAACACCCCGTTCCCACCAGCGTGTTTCGCGGTCTAAGACATCCGTGGACTCGAGTTTGAAAGAGTGACCCTGGTTGTGTTGTAGGTGGTGGAAAACAGCTGAGGAGTAGCCGTTGGCACTAGATCGGCAATGTTCTTTGTACCTTACTTTAAGCGGTCGACTTGTCTCTCCGATGTAGGTGTTGTTACAATTGGGCTCCTCACATTTGAGCTCACACTTAAGCTCCTGTCCTGTATAACAGGAGCTTTCAGACTAATTTGCATCATCTTGTCTTGACTTGTCTGACTTTTGTTCCTTTTTCGACTTCCAAAAATTTGTCTTCACTTTATTTGCATATCAATCAACAGGTTGTGTATATAAACCTGCTTTCCCCTCTGGTCTCTCAGTCACTGACGAAAGCTAGTGGATACTAGCTGAAACGTCTGACGTTTTCAAAATCATATCCAGTTGCTTGAGTAACTGTTTTTTGGCATATCGTATTACCTGGATGTCTAACCTTCATCGAAACAACTAATGTAGATTAGGAGAATCATGATCAGGCACGGTTTGAAAGGAATGTCTGGCATGTGGACCAGATGTGAGGAATGCGAGTTACCCAAATCACAGTTCAAGCATTTCCGTGTGAACAAGGCTAATATCAGGTCTCACCTTGTCCCATTAGGAGTTGTAGGGCAGCAGGCAGCAAAGTTCCAGGCCTTCTCACAGTACTGGTTCACAGCGTTCACCACCAGGCGCCGAAACTCTTCCTCCTTCTGGACCCACTGGGGACGAAATTAGACAGAAAGTCTATCTTGGGATGCCTTTTTCATTTTGCCTTGTCGCTCCATATTTTTTATGAAAAAATCTGAGAAACGACAAATTAAATTGGTGTGGCTTATGCCAAATGTCCCTGATCTCTGGGCCTGTGTTACTGTTACTCACCTCCAGAGCAGACATGGATTCAAAGGTCACATGGACAGACTTTTCATCAGCATCCCAGTCAACTGAGGGGAGAAAGAAATTGATGTATGATGTAAACTAGAAGTAATATTTGCATATAGCAAATGCATAATGTTTACCTTCACAATTATGGTCTGCTCTGTTAATTCTTACTCAAATACATTCACACATATGGTGACAGGAGTCTAAATCCCTCCTACTATCAAATTGCAACATTATGCAACCCAACACCAGTTACTATAATATAATGGCGAAAGACAGTTTGGTTCAGTCAGATCAGAGGTCACTGTTTGGAGAAGAAGAAGAAGAGGAAACGTAGTAAAAACAATATGTTTTCCTTCGGTAAACGTAATTAATCTGGTATTACACCACTTCCTGAATTCCTCCGCGTAACACCCACCCACCCAAGAGCAGTCTTTTTGGTTAAGGAGTTCTTTTAAATACTCATCCTAAAATCCTTTAACCTTTTAAGAAATTTAGGAAACAATGTGATGTTAGGACTGTTTAAGCTGGAAGCCCTGTATATAGTACAGGTTTTCACAATGCTGCAAAATGCATTTGAATAAACCTAAATCAAGATTGAAAGGTAGGACTTCCTATGGCAAATCCTTCCCTTTGAGCAAAAGAAACAGCATTAGTCTTAAAAATCCACGGTACAATTGCTACACCTCTTATCTGTAGCCAGTCTCCACATAAAAAATGCCCTGGCTATATAATGATTGTGAGCTATTTGTCAAGAAACACTTGGTTTGATGGCAAAGCTTTGTACTTGTCTGGATAGCTTAGTTTAATGGAAGGTATGTAATGGGTACCTGTCGGGATCAATTCGATTTGCCATCAATTTTTGGTTTATTTCTGTACTAAAAAGTTACCGGTAGACTTATTTTGTATCTACTCATCACGCAAAAGATCCTCCCCCCAGCAAAAAGTCCTTACTTTGAAGCCAAATTGTCTACAAGACGCCACTGCCCCAGCCTGAAATGGGACATTTTCTACATTACACCAAACTTTCAGAACAACCACAGCTTAACGACTGTCAGAAAAGATGCACTAATGGATGTGTGGATGAGTCAGTAAAACCCTTTCACGGCACTAACCCACGAAAAGTAGTGATTTGCCTCTTTCTTTGGCACTATCATGACACATCTAGTGTGTCTTGATGGTTAACAAATGAATGCTTCACAACAAGAATGATAGTGTCTGTTACTATTGACCTTGGGAAGGTAGCAATTACAAACTGTAGCCGAAACACGGACAGGTAACTCTACTGCTGCCTAACCCTGTATTGGTGACAAACAGCTAGCTTTGCAGGCTGAAGGTTATATTCTACTCGGTTGGGTTAAGGCGTCCTACGCTTATGGGAAAGTAGTATAATTCTATACATACGCTTGTAACTTTTGATAGCTTCGTCGCACCGCAACTTCACACAGTTTTAGTTGTACTTGAAACGCATTGAATAAAATTACTTCTGAATCAGTTTTTCTACACCTGGATTTTGGGTTAGAAATACACATTTTGGCTATAAAAATAGCTGTTTATTTTATGAATTTACACACAGTTGGTAATAACACCTTCCATCGTTGTATTTTCGTCCGAGGCTATTTTGTCTCAGTTTTGGGTCAAAATCACAAGAAACAGCTATTTTTGGCCATATTTGGTTTGAAAAATCGCCCCAGTAAGAAAACATCCAAATTTATGCAAAATAGCCAAATTTAATAAGAAAGTGATTAATGAATACGTAAACATGGATTACTTTAAAGATCAATTATGTTGTTTTCAGCTGCGCGTAAAGCCGTTTAAGTCATACTCCGTGAACAAAATGCGTAACAACACAGGTTTACAGGGGAAACATACAAATGACCGCCGGTAACCCCAAATTCGAACACGTGTTCTATTCTAATGACGTCATATCGAACATGGTGGAACATGATTCGGGTTCCAAACATGTCTGTGGCCATCGTGCAGACACACGCCCGAACTCAAACATGAATATCAGCCTAGGCCGCCTTAACCCAACCGAGTAAGAGTTGCATACAGTGTATGACGTTGAGCCACAAAAATCATACCCAGGCAGACAAACAGTAAATTACGGACAAACATTGACAACAAGAATGATGCATCAACATAAATCCCTCTTGCTATAAAATTGCAACATGATGTAACCCAACACTTAGTTACCATGGTGACAGACATCAGGTCATTGACCTTATTTATTTGGAGAAGAAGAGGAAGAAGAAACATAGCAAAAACAATATGTTTTCCTTCAGTAAACAAAATTATCATCATTGTTGAAACCTGTACCACATGAGTCTGTATGATCAACTGTCTTTCACTGCTTTTAAAGCTCTGAGGCTCTACATTTGTACATACTAGTAGATTGTAGATATGTAGTCTGTATGAAAAAAAATGTAACTTTGTGCAAAAAATTGTTCAACTTGTATGTGTTCAAAAACATTTTTAAGAAAAACAAAAACGAATTCTTGGAAAAAAAAAAATTGTGCATCATTCTATCAAATGTCTTCCAGCGAGCTTTTTGTATAAAAAGACCACTGGTCTATTAGAAGAAGACCACTTTTCCTTAGACAAGTTTGACTGTACAGCAAGGCTCGAAATACTGGGTGCATGTGCACCTTAGTGCACCCAAATTTGGAGCTGTCCACCCAATTCTTTTCTGTGGGTGCACCTAAATATTTTTGTAGGTATTTTTGTACACATTAAATGCATACAGTAATACTGGATATTCTTGGCATCTAAGTGTCAGAAAATCTTTGTTGTAGTACTTTAGGATTTTGAAGTTAACGTTAGCTCCCATTTAAGATATTCAAGCTCAGAAGAGGAGCAGTAAGATCTGTAATTAGGTTTTGTTTTATATGGTGAACCCGAAAAATTAATTTTCTGTGCACCTAAATTTTTAGGTTGGGTGCACTAGTGCACCTATTCCCAAAAATGAATTTCGAGCCCTGGTATACAAATTGTATCAACAATACCTTCACAGTTGGACTTGGCGCACAAAACCGTCTGCGTTCCAGAGCCCCTGCATGGGGCACCGTTGAATGATGGTGCGGGGTTGTTGCAGTGTCTGCGGCGGGTCATAGCGGAGTAGTCACAGTGCTTCTGACAGACGTGGTACTGGCCCCACGAACCCCAATGTCCATTGTTCTCTGTTTGAAGCAAGAAAAATGAACAAGATCATAATCATAATGCATGAACTGTTTAGTTAGTTTGATGATGATATGATCATGTTATTGTAGCACACACACACTGTTACAGTATTAAAATCCAAAGTTACAGTCTAGGTTGATGAAATGCCAAGTTGAACATAATGAAATTGTGAAAAAAAAAATGAAAGCCGTGTAAAGCGACGGTCACAACCCGCCATACGTGCTTCTGCGTGCTGTCTACATGCAAAAACGTGGGCAAACGCAGGGCATCCGTGCGGATTTAAGAGCACGCAGACACGTCGTAGAACTTTAAGTTTACGGATTCACCACCAGTGCGTGCTAGTACGTGCGTGCCCCGTACGTACGGTAAAGTTGCAATCGCACAGAGATCGTACATTGTAAACACGTACAACTCACCACTTGCGCAACGTACGATGCACACAACCGCTCACGGCCAGACGTGGCGTGCAGACCACACTCTTACACCTTGCAAAACCGTGCGAGTGACGTACGAGTGACGTGTGTCGATGCCACTCCTTCCCCATGTTTTCAGAAAAAACGGAGCAGATGTAGCCTCCCAAAAAACGTACGGACAAAAAGCACGTACGGCGGGTTGTGACCAAGGCTTAAAGGGCACAACATGAGGGCATGTTGGTGGAAAGCTGCTTACCTGTGCAGGCCATGTTGTCGATGTCATTGATATTGAAGGAGGTGGAGCACTCACACCTGAAGCTGCCCCGAGTGTTCACACAGCGCGAGTTCTCACCGCAAGGCGAGGTGGACGTCACGTTACACTCGTTGATGTCTGTCAGGAAAATAATTTTTTTCTTCTTTCTTTTATTCATTTATTAGGCCACACCAATTTGATTTCTTGGTTAACGGATTTTTGTAGAAAAATAATGGAGCAGGCGGGCGGGCGAAAAAAAAAATAAAAACAGGCCTAGGCATCCTATTATGGCCCAAAATGGTACGATAGGAGCCATGAGGTCAACACACTAGGCTGGTTCAAAATTTAAACAATGAATTTTGAACTTTTAATGATACCATTGCATTGAAAGATGGAATAACTGTGACAACTAGGAAGAAAATGACTGTTTTCAACTGCTCAGGGCAAAATATTTTAAACGTTGTGAAATATTTTATTTAAAACGCTGTTTTAAACACTGTATTTCAAACGTTGTGAAATATTGGCTCAATTCATGTTTTTAAATTTAACATGTCATGCCAATATGAATAAAGCTGAATCTGAATCTGACCATTTTGCACTTGATTCTGAATTTTTTTTTTATTTACAAATCAGAAAAAAATGAAGCGGGCGAATCCGTTAACCAGGGAATTAAATTGGTGTGGCCTTACAATACTGACATACAAACATACATTGTCAAATACATTGTGTGTGGTGGTTTACCCTGTTCACAACAACACGTTTTCAAACTGTGAGCCTAAACTTACTGTCTCATTGCGTACAGTGTGTCGACAAAATAATACTTAACCGTCAACATGGCTTAAATGTTCAACTGAGAGTTTGACATGTGTCCATATAAAAAAATTTTTGTCTATTATTGTCTATTAACATATTTGAGATTGTGTTTTCGCATTCCACCATGTGATAAAGTCTTTCCAACAGGATTCAACAATTTTACAATTTACAAATGTGTGTGAATTCTCACCCCGACCATTCTGGACTGGACCACTTTT
The DNA here is from genome assembly GCF_001625305.1 of Branchiostoma belcheri. Classification (NCBI taxonomy): domain Eukaryota; kingdom Metazoa; phylum Chordata; class Leptocardii; order Amphioxiformes; family Branchiostomatidae; genus Branchiostoma; species Branchiostoma belcheri. Next base: position 124,461 of record NW_017804276.1, on the reverse strand, counting down.
TCCACCAACCCACTTACCGACACAGTCCTTCCCGTTGACCAGCTTGTACCCCTCATGACACATACAGGAGTCTGGGCCCTGGCCTGGCCTCTTCACACACTCATGGTCACAGTCTGCTCTCTGGGGGTACATGCACTCATACCCACTCTTAACTGTAAAGGTGTAACAACATGTTAGCCTGTGTATACACAAGCTCTCGGCTGGAGGTTAATGACCCCCACCCCAACCTAGGGCGGCGGCCGCCAGGAGCGCGATTTAGTCAGGCTAACAACATGTCATCAGTAATCTTTTTAGAGCTGTTATAGTACCAGGGCTTGAAATACTCGGGGTTCATGTGCACCTTAGTTCACCCAAAATTGGAGTTGTGCACCTGATTTTTTTTGTCGGTGCACCAGAATTTTTAACATTAGAAGACGTGTATAATAGTATACCGGATATTCTTGGTCTTTAAGTATGAGAAAAAATAATAAAATCTTTCTTGTAGCAATGTTTAAGATTTTGAAGTTAGCTCTCATTTTAGATTCAAGCTCAGAAGAGGAGCAGTAAAATTAAAGACCTGCAATTAGGTTTTGTTTCATATGGTGCACCCGAAAAAATTTTTGTGCACCCAATTGCACCTATTCCCGACAATGAATTTCAAGCCTGAGTACCTATGACAGTGTTATGCTTTAACACTTAAAATTGTAAAAGAATGAACATACATGTAGGTGCTGTAACAACAGTGTCTCTCTCTTAAAGGGCAGATTCTTAGAATCAAGAACATACATTGGTGCGGCCTAATTAGTTGTCAAAGATTTCAAACTTTCGACAGTAGGATTGAAAGTATGGATACAATGTAGATCAGGACTAGACTAACAATGCACATAATATCCTATACAGCACCAGTGTGCAAGCACGTCTAACCCTTGGTTACGGGGAACAATAGAATGGTTTATTCATTCATTTTGCGAATACAAACTCATCGCAGCTTATTAGCTAAATTCATTTGTGAGTTCATGTACATATACCAATTTCACAAGTTGACATAAACAATCGCTCTAAAAGTTTACAAACTGCGAACAGGTGACAATACATATTTAAAAATTGGAATACATATTCAAAAGACGCAATGCATATATATATAAAAAGGTAGAATTACATATTTAAAAGATACACATTAATTATCAAAGATACCAATTAATAATCTAAATGTCACAATTATCTTAACTAAATGCCATCGTTTAACAGGTTAACAATATACGGTAGAGGGCTATTTTGGTAGCGTTTAGTACGTGCTGGCAATGGGTCGTATTTGTGACTTTGTCAACTGACGATAAACTGAATAGAAAGAGAGAGAGAGAGAAAAAACTGTGTATCATTCTATAGCACTTTCACAAAACATCTCAATGACTCTAACAACTGAACTTGATACTTGTAACACTTGTTACTTCATCTTTAATCTTTTGTTATAACTTTAATGTCATGTAGTTTTGTTGGGGTTATTCTCCCAGGAATCTTTGAAAACCGCCAATAGGCGACATGTATGTCCTGGTTAAATAAATAAACAAATAAACAATATACAGTACATACTGGTACACTGTCTGCCCCTGATCAAGTCGTACTGTTCAGGACAGGTGCAGTAGTAACTGGCCAGGGTGTTGACACATCGGGCCACACCTCTGCAAACGTTCAGGTCTGGTCGGCTGCACTCATCAATGTCTGAAATGTAGTCATATTTTTCATAATTTTCCTGACAATATTCATTTACTAAAACTACATGCAGAAAGGCCAACATTTGCTCAGGAGCAAATGCAGCAGATGGCTTCACAACATCCCCGGTACCAAAAATGGACCCAAATGGACTGTTCCTAAATCACCCCTGTCCAACATGTGAAATGATCCAATAGTCTATACCCCAATGCAACAATGGAATCTTCCAACGTCTTCTGCTGTTACATTGGAACATGTAGAACCCTGGTAGAACCAGACTAAGTGAGTGAGACTGTTCTATTTAGAACTGTCAGTTAGGAATTTGGACCAAGTCTTGCAATCGCGTGTTTTACTCAAAGTAAAAAAAAATGGCAACAAAAAAACAAAGAAATAAAACAATTTTAAAAGCCTGTATCCAGAAAATGAAAAAATACCTGTGGGTATTTGGCCACTCTACCTTCTTGCCAAATTTCATGTTATTTGGCCCCAAAATGAAGAAATTGAATCCATTTTAAAGTAATGGCAGGAGAAGGAGGAGGAGGAGAAGAAACATGAGGGAAAACAAATTTTATATGTTTCACCACACCACGTAAGCCATAAAAATTGTTACTGGAAATATTTCAGGAAAAGTCACCAAGTTTGGTTGTTCTAGCACAAGACGTTCAGACGTTATGTGAAATGAACTTTGGTGCCAACCTCAAAAGCCACACCCCCTCCTGTTGGAATAAGGTTGAAGTGCATGTGGCTCAGACTTAATCTATTGTGTAACATGAAATGTATATTCAAGCAGCCCTACCAGATATATCACGAAATGTAGACATGGTATTTGGTAACATATATCGGCAAAGGAGAAATCAGTAACCGCAAATACAACATATATAAAATTGTTGTTGGATGTATTTCTGGGAAAGTCACTAAATTTGGTTTTTCTGGCGCAAGACATTCAGCTGTTATGTGAAATGAAATTTGGTGCCAACCTAAAATGCCACCCCTCCTCCTGTTGGAAGAAGGTTGAAGTGCATGTGGCTCAGACTTAATCTATTGTGTAACATGAAATGTATATTCAAGCAGCCCTACTACATGTAGATATATCACATTCATGTAGACGTCATATTTGGTAACATATATCGGCAAAGGAGAAATCAGTAACCACAATGGCACGAAACATGACACTGCTGTACTTCCTGGTTTCCAATCATTTAGTTCAGTCTCCTAAATAAATAAAATTGTTGCTGGATGTATTCCTGGGAAAGTCACCAAGTTTGGTTGTTCTAGTGCAAGACATTCAGACGTTATGTGAAATGAAATTTGGTGCAAACCTCAAAAGCCACACCCCCTCCTGTTGGAATAAGGTTGAAGTGCATGTGGCTCAGACTTAATCTATTGTGTAACATGAAATGTATATTCAAGCAGCCCTACTAGATATATCACATTCATGTAGACGTCATATTTGGTAACATATATCGGCAAAGGAGAAATCAGTAACTGCAAATACAATATATAAAATTGCTGCTGGATGTATTTCGGGAAAGTCACTAAATTTGGTTGTTCTAGTGCAAGACATTTAGCCATTATGTGAAATGAACTTTGGTGCCAACCTCAAAAGCCACACCCCCTCCTGTTGGAACAGGGTTGAAGTGCATGTGCCTCAGACTTAATTGATTGTGTAACTGTCAATTCTTGTATATTCAAGCAGCCCTACTAGATATATCACGAATGTAGACATGATATTTGGTAACATATATCGGCAAAGAAATCAGTAACCACGATGGTGCGAAACGCGGCACTGCTCTACTTCCTACTCGTGGTTTCCAATCGTTTACTTCTCGTGACCGCACCCGCTTTACGGTGCCCTGACAGCTGTCGCTCCACTGTAATCAGATTAACCAGGCGAGTCATCTGTTTCTGCCCAGACAAAAAACGGGCGGGGTCCCCCTGCAGCTGGATTGGATACAGAGGACAGTACAGCTTCCCCGTATGTCTTGACTTGATACCAACTGACTTCGACAAAGCCACCAAATCGATCTTCATCAAACATCTCCGTTCTCCGGTGATTTTAGAGCGGTCTTTCCCCAACAGCCCAGAAGTTAGCGCACTTCACGTCCGAGAGTCCAACGTTTCCAAGATACAGCCCGGAGCCTTCCGAGGTCTCCCATTGGTCTTCAGGCTTTACCTTGATGACAACCGCATCTCCAGTCTTGGTACGTTGACAAAAATGTGAATAAATACATCTTGGGCTCTTGCTCCCTAATATCACAATCGAATGACAAAATATTCTGTATGTGTGTATACATGTAACTTGCGGACATGTGCTCATTGTAGTTTTTTTTGGTTGGAGAGTAATTAGAGTTTGTACTTCTACTTATATTTCTATTTCCTTTAGTCTTAATTAAATTATCATTAATCAATCCATAATAATCGTATTTCTATTTCATGCTTGATTTTATCCCACAGAAATTCAAAAACAAGACCCATCAAGATTTCATAGCTTTACCAAATGGTTTTATGCTTTCAGTGATACAACATGTATTGAAAACTGAAGTACTGGTAGTAAAAGGACGTTCAAGGACATGCACATGACAGCTATACATCGGCTATATTGTCTACAGATTGCTGAGAGTCGTATCATTCATGAAGTACAAAGTATCTATAAACTTTCCTAATCAATCATGCAAATTTTATGCTGATTTGCAAAATTAGCATCTAATTATGTCAAGCATGTACCTATGCACCAAAAATCACAACAATTTGTAAACCTTTTTGATAGTTAACTTCCTCCAAAGATTTTTGAACAAATGCACCTGCAGTCCCACAGCAAGGTGCTAGTGGATCCAAACTCACGTCACTTCTTCCAAATTCAAGAGCTGTCTAAATTTACCATGCAAAATGAACATAGCATAGTGAGTCCAGAACACAAGATATCAAATCTTGGAAGTTTGGATGCAGTACCATAACAAGCTGCCAGGGGGCCCAGAACCTATTAACTTCAAGGTCTTATCAAAACCTATCAACATACAAAAGTACCAGGTATTCCAAAGTTATGATTGTATTCAAACACACACAAAAACAGAATAGCAAAGTTCTTTCTATCACAACCATTTATTTTTCAAGCCGACGTTTTGATGACCTTCTGTCATCTTCGTTCATCAGGGCAATTCTGACTGGTTTACTGTGCACTGACCCTAGATGTTACTTGGAAGGTCATCAAAACGTCAGCTTGAAAAACAAATGTTTGTGATAGAAAGAACTTTGCTATTCAGTCCTTTACCAACCTGATGAAATTATTTACGGACACATAAAAACAAATTGGACACACGCTCCCCTAATGAAATAATCTACATGATGAATCATGTTAGATACTCCATGGTTTTTTTGGTGTTTGCTGTTGCCATCTTGATTATCAAATACTGTAAATCCCCGCAAACTTAAAATGACTAACAGTAATTCTGTTTGTTTATCCTCAGAAACTGATACATTCCATGGGCTTGAGAAGTTAAGAGACTTGAACCTTCAAAGGAACGCCATTTCCGTCATATCCCAGCATGCATTCCGAGGCCTATCTGTCATTGCCTGGTTGTCGTTGAGCATGAACCGCCTGCATTCTGTGCCTGTCGACGCACTCCTGCCGCTTACAGCACTGAAGTTTGTTACTGTAGGTTTGCAAACAAACCGCATCACCACAATCGACAGCCAAATCCTGCGTCTGAGTCACAACCAGACCTTACATCTGGCGTTAGTAGACAATCAGCTGAAATGTGACGTGAATCTCACCTGGTTCATCTGTAGTCTACCAACCTGGACCACATTTCTGGTTCCGGCATACTGAAGTGTGCGTCACCTGCCAACCTGAGCGGCATTCGGCTTGCCACCGTGAGGAAGGCCATCTGTCAGACCAACACAGACAGGTCACCACAGGGGATCAGGCTGGGGAGATATGACGAAATGTCCACCACAACAGGTCCGCATCCCCACCACACCAGCCTGTACATTCCCACAGAGATGCACACAAACACCAGGCCAGGTTCAGGGTCTACCACAGGGATCGACGTTGTCACTCTTCCCGGTGGCCCAATCATCACTGAGGAAGATGACAGTTACCACGTCAATGCCATCATCATGGCTGTTGCTGTGCCTCTCCTGATGGTGTTGGCATGGGGGTTGTTCTCTACTTGTACGAGCGCTGTCGCGGCACAGGTATGGCCCGGCACAACGCCCCTGCTGAAACAGATGGAAGCGAAGAGATTGAGCCCTACGCTGTTGCCCACTCAAACTCTGCCGGACTGCAAGCATCAGGCAGACGAACATGTCCTTCTCAGGACCAGGCATCAGAGGACAACGATGACATTGAGCCGTACGCTGTGTCATACACGGATGTGTCAGGGAAAGGGAAAAATGGCAAGCTTGCGCCGTACGCAACAACGTCTTTTGCTAACATCCAGACAGCAGAAAACAATGATGACATCCAACCATATGCCGTGTCCTATGCTGATGTGTCAGTAAAGGGGAAAAATGGCAAGCTTTTTCCGTATGCGATAACCTCCATCTATGAAGACCCAGGGCCACAGCTTCAGCCATATTCAGTGACCCATGATGAAGACCCAGGGCCACAGCTTCAGCCATATTCAGTGACCCACGATGAAGACCCAGGGCCACAGCTCCAGCCATACGCAGTGACCCACGATGAAGACCCAGGGCCACAGCTTCAGCCATATTCAGTGACCCACGATGAAGACCCAGGGCCACAGCTTCAGCCATATGCAATCGCCCACGATGAAGACCCAGGGGCCACAGCTTCAGCCATACGCAGTGACCCACGATGAAGACCCAGGGCCACAGCTTCTGCCATATTCAGTGACCCACGATGAAGACCCAGAGCCACAGCTTCTGCCATATGCAGTGACCCATGATGAAGACCTGGAATAGCTTGTGGACAGCCTGAGAGTTCAGACAGCATATTTCACAAACTGTACAGCTCACATGTAGCTCAAGATCAGCATGAAAGTATGGACAGCGCATCTCACAAACTGTACAGGCACGGTTCACGGATAGTGTGAAAGTTTGGACAGCACATCTCCCAAACTATACAAGAACGGCTCACGGTCAGCATGAAAGTTTGGATAGCACATCTCACAAACTGTACAGCACGGCTCATGAACAGTGTGAAAGTTTGGACAGCACATCTCCCAAACTGTACAGCATGGCTCACAGTCAGCATGAATGTTGGACAGCACATCTCACAAACTGTACAGCACAGCTAATAGTGTGAAAGTTTGGACAGCACATCTCACAAACTGCACAGCATGGCTCACGGTCAGCATGAAAGTTTGAATAGCACATCTCACAAACTGTACAGCATGGCTCACAGGCATTCTGAAGGTTTGGACAGCACATCTCACAAACTGTGCAGCACAGCTCAAGGACAGCCTTAGAGTTTGGTTGATAACTATGGAAGTTAAAGGCTATGTTGCCTGTGACAATGCTGATGTCACTAAAGATATCTGCCATCTTGGATTGTAAAACACCGAACAAATTGACTTGAGCTAATCTTCATATGAACATCTTATGTAAAAAGGTACAGAGAAGTGATAAAATTTTAGTAAAAAAAGTGCTTACACCTGAGCTAATGATATTTGTCTGCCAACTTAGATTTTCATCAGATCAGTGTACATGTAAGTTATGAATGAACAAATCACATAAAATTAGATGTTATTAAAATAAATGTTAGAAAGGAAGCATTATGTAATCTCACATGAAAACCTGAAAAATGAAAAAAAAACGCCTGGGGGTATTTGACGACTACCTTCATGTCAAATTTTATGTCATTTGGCCCAAAATTGAAGAAATTGAATCCATATAACGAAATGGCAGGAGAAGGAGAAACACGAAAGAAAGCAATATGTCCTCACCACTTTGTGGTGAAGCCATAAAAAGAACTAAAGGATAATAGACAGACATGATAGAAGCATGATCTTTACTGTCAGGTAAAAAGAAACAAACTACATGTACTCAATGGTTATTATATCTTTTATTGTAAATTAAACTTGGAGAAAGGCAAACAAAAAAGAATTGAGAGAACCAAGAAAAAAGGACCACTGACCGATACAGTCCCGTCCGTTGGCGCCAAGTTTCATGCCACGTCGGCAGTGGCACCTCAGGCTGCCCATGGTGTTCTCACAGGTGCCTGCACAGCCACCATTTCCAACTGAGCATTCGTCCACATCTGGGCAAACAACCAAACTTCATTTCACTCCCTGATCACGAATTTCTGAGATTGGAAATTTGCAAATCACCGATAGGAATATTCATTACTAACAGTCTTGCTCACTCCTGCACGCCTATTTAGAAGTCTAATTAAATTTAACGATACAAAGAATGCTCCATTGCATACAGGTGACTGACAGATTTGTAGTTACTGTAAAGATCTTGGATTCTGATTGTAGTAGTAAGTACTGTAACAGCAGTTTCATTAATAACATTTTTGCAGAGATTTACTTTTCCAGTTACATAAACAAGAAGGGAAATAAACTTTTTCAAGATCATTTTGCTTCGCTGAAACAATTCTGTGGTGAATTACATGTAAGTCTTGTAATGTATTGGACACAAAGGATCCTGGGATGTTGTAATTTTGCAGTGGCGAGCTTCACAACAAAAACCATGAACATTTCAAGATTTACAGTGAATTAGCATCTCTTATAGGCCACACCAATTTAATTTCTTAGTTAATGGATTTTTCTAGAAAAATAATGGAGCGGGCGGGCCAAAAAAAAACAACAATAAAAACAGGCCTAGGCATCCTATCATAGCCCATAGGAGCCATGAAGTCAACACACCAGGCTGGTTCAAAATTTAAACAATGAATATTGAAGTTTTAATGACACCATTGCATTGAAAAATGGAATAACTGTAACAACTAGGAAGAAAAGGGCCGTCTTCAACTGTTCAGGGCAAAATATGAGCATTTTGCAGTTGATTCTGAATTTTTTTTTTTTGCACATCAGAAAAAAATGAAGTGGGCGAATTCGTTAACGAAGAAATTAAATTGGTGTGGCCTTACCTGCACAGATAAGTCCGTCCCCTTCGTACCCAGGCAGACACCTGCAGGTGTACCCACCCACCGTGTTGATACACTCAGCCTGGCTGGAACAGGTGTTGTCTTCAGGCAGGACACACTCATCCTTGTCTGCAGGGTAAGGATAGCATTCATGTGTCAATAGCTACATCAGAATCAATGCTAACTTAGTTTAGGGAAGTAACATTTGCATTTTTGCAGAATGCATAATATTTACCTTTGGACATGGTCTGCCCTGTTAATTCTTAACACATTCACATACATGTACATATAGAATACAACACGGGGTATTCCGTATCGCCCGAGGTATCGGCCCAACCGCGGGTCGGGCGATCCGACTCGCGGGAGGGCCGGGACCGAGGGCGATGCTGAATACACCGTGTTGTATTTTATTTATATCATACCCACCCAAGAAAACGCGGCTTTCCATGCAAGATGAGCCAAAAGTTGGTGCCCCTAAACCCTCAAATGCAACAACATCAGTTCCAACGTCCGGATTCTGTATTCGAATTTTTGAAAGGGGCAGAAGCGGGTAGGGCGAAACGGGTTCGAATCGTTTTATGGAAGCCATGGAAGCGTTCGATAACGGGTTCCGGACCTGGCCGTACCGTAAAGTACGGCCCGGTTCGGAACCCCAGGTATGATATAATACTAGTTATGGTGACAGGAGCAGAGCAGACCATGAAATTGCAACATTATGTAACCTAACATCAGTCACCATGGTGACAGATGTCAACAAATCATGTCATTGGCCAGGTCAGAGATTAGTGTTTGGAACAGAAGAGGAAGAAACCGAGTAAAAACAATAATGTTTTCCTTCGGTAAACATAATAATTATATTATAGTATTCCAGTCATGCACACCCATATAGAGGCAACTAAGAGATCTCATACCAATGCAGGAGTATCCATCAGGTCCGATCTCGTAACCATGGCGACAGGAGCACCAGTACGAGCCAACGGTGTTGTGGCATTCCTGCTCACAGCTCCCGTTGTCTGCAGCACACTCATCCACATCTGTGGGGAGGATGTACAGAGTTCATGATAGTTTCAATTTAAATGCTCATGACACCAAAACATCCAGAGAAGCTAGTTTGAGATAACCCCGTTTAGGCCACACAAATTTCATTTCTTGATACTTGGATTCGCCTGTCAATTTTTTTCTGATTTGCAAAAAAAAAGGATCTTTAGGTTCCGAATAAAGTGGTCAAGGAAAGACATATTTTGGCCCCAATGGTTGAAGAAAGTCCTTTTCTTCCTAGTTATTAAAGTTTTTTTCAATGTAGCAATACAACTTTGTTTCATTAAAAGTTTTAAATTTGTTGTTTTAATTATAAACCAACCTGGTATGTTGACTTCATGGCTCATATTGTAACATTTCTGGCCATCATGGGGTGCCTTGGCCTGTTTTTTTTTTATTTCGCCCTGCATGTTGCTTCATATTTTTTCTGAAAAAATCTGAGAAACAACAAATTGAATTGATGTGGCCTTATGACTGTTTCCTTACCCTCACAAGTCCTTCCATCCTCAGTAGTGGTGTATCCACCCTTGCAGTGGCACCTGTAGTTACCCTCGGTGTTCACACACATGGCAAGGTCATCACACTGGTTCAAGGTCACACCATCCACCTCTTCACACTCATCAATGTCTGGGGATATCAAAAAAGAAAACTTTCTTTTGAAAAATGGGATCTATAGATCTGAACATGCCCGTAGCCAGGATTTTGAAGGGGAGGTTCTTCCCACTGCTCAAGGGGACCTTGAACGAGGTTCCTAGGGGGGTCCGTGGGCATGCTCCCCCGGAAAATTTTGAAAAATGAACCTTCTAAAATGGCATTTCGTGCATTTTTGAGAGGATTTCCAAGAAAAAATCAGAGATAAATTTTTATTCAATGACAAAGGGAGCAGTTTTTCTTCGATTCCAGTCCATCTTTTCAAGAAAAATCTTGGACCTTTACATAAAAAGACTTAGTGGACCAAAAAGTGGACCTTTACATAAAAAGTGGACCAAAAAGTGGACCTTTGAGCCTTCTGAACCCCCCAAACCCCCCCTGGCAACGGGCATGCTGAAGTAACATACATGTATATATGGCAGTTCATTCCTTGAAAAATACTAAACAATCCTTGATAACGTAACACATCAGACGTAATTGTACCTTTTTATTCAATCAGATATTATTAATTTTACTACAATTTAGTATATCCCTAGATGTGCAGCATCTTTTTAACCATTGCCATTTTAACTACTGTCTTTTTAAATTGTCAATGCATTTTATTATGTAAAATACTGTTTGTATGTATTGAATTGTTTTTAAACTGTGTAAATTGGACATAATTCACTGGACCCACTGCAATGTTCAACAAAGTGATCTTGAATCTTACTTTTTATAAAGATTAAGTTTTTAGTTATTATATTATTAAGTAAAAGATACGGGAAAAAAATTGCTTATTGCTCTTCCATCTGATAAATTTTGCTGCAATTTAGGATAGTTAAGTCTACCTATGCAGGTGGCCTGGTCCATGTGAAGGGAGTATCCTGAGGTGCAGCTGCACCTGTCCTGCCCTCCCACCTGCCCACACACACCTGCAGGTGCCAGGCTACAGGTGTTCTCCTCAGAACAGGGAACATCAGCTGAAATACAGAGCGACATCTTTACACAGGGTCAGGCATACTTTTAAAAGTTATAGACTATGAAGAGAAACCTACCGTGGGGGTCGCTGGAAGACAGGCGTAGAATGTCCAGACTATGCATGATGTACAAATTTAAATGACTAATAAACTGGTGGACGTCCTAATTACTAAGTATCTGATACCAGCCCAGAAAAGAATAAGAAACAGTCATGCCTTCAAATATCAGTTATCAACCAAGAATTGAGGTATTCAAAAACTCGTATTTCCCAAGAACTATCGTAGACTGGAACTCGTTGCCACCAAGCACAATTGGGGCATCATCACTAGAAAGCTTTAAACAACTCCTGCAATTAAATGTACAAAGATTGAGTGTAACAAGTCATTCGGTGTGATATAGCTAGCTGCCGCTGCGCTGCGAGCCTGCAAAGCTGGTGTGTTACGCTGAAGGGCGGTTATACCGGCTATATCGATACAGATACAGACTACAAATCTACATCCTACATCCTATCAGGTTAACTGTATAAGAATGTTCTTATTCAACCAGTTTAATTTTGCAGCCAAATTTTGATGACTGTCCGTCACCTTGACCAGAGCACTAGCAGGCAACAATGACTGGTTCTGATTCGTACTACAGCTAGGTGTTGTTGCCAGACACTGTGAGCTAAGAGCTGTGGGGCTGCCCCAAATATAATCAGAATTGCAAATTGCAAGGCTGCGATTGGTTAAATATCCCAGGAAATGTCCAGTAATAGACAGTAAATGGACAGTAATGGTCTGATTGCATGGTCAAACAAGACATTGGTTAAAACACCAACAGTAAATAGAAGCATAAGTACTTACCAGTAATGCTTCCGTAAAACAGTAAAAGACGGTGTAATGAAGATTTACTGAAATTTTACTGTTAGTAACTGTTGATCAGTACTTAACAGTAAATTTTCAGTACTGATGGTTTGCCAAGGGTTGCTATCATACACTGCACCAATACAAGTAAGGGTCCATCTCAGTGTGAGTGGATAAAAAAACTTTACACTATTATTATTACAGTACTGTAATAATAATAGGTGTAAAGTTTTTTATACAGTAAACTATAATTACAGTCTGGTCTCCTGGTTGACATTGCGAAAAGGTGGGAATGATACATGTATATTGGATAGATAATGAATGAATGACTCACGCAGACATGTTTTGCCATCAGTGTGCAGGTGGAAGCCTTCGTCACACGCGCAGGTGTAGTAGCCAATCTGGTTAATGCAGCGCTGTGTGCAGGTGTTCACATACTCGCACTTGTCATAATCTGGAAACAAGATGCACACAGACCATTTCATAGTTAGTGACCATAAAAAAAATTAAGACAAATGAGAAATAAGACACCAATACCACATCAGAAAATAATGCGAGGTGCTATAGTGTCACGGAAATGAAAAGTAACCTACAGTGGGTCTCACTGGAAGACAGAAGAAAAATGTCCAGACTGTGCATGATGTACAAAATGACTAATAAATTGGTGGACATCCCAATTACTAAGTACCTAATACCAGCCCAGAAGAGAACAAGAAATAGCCATGCCTTCAAGTACCAAAGTTATCAACCAAGGATTGAGGTGTTCAAGAATTCATTCTTTCCTAGAACTATTGCAGAGTGGAACTCGCTGTTACCAAGTACAGTAGGGGCATTGTCAATAGATAGCTTTAAACAATGTCTAGAGCTAGAAGTTCAAGGGTTAGGTGTAACAAGTAGATCGGCGTAATGTAGCCATATGCCGCCGTGCCGTGTGCCTACGAAGCTGGTGTGTTACGGCGAAAGGCAGTTATACCGACTATACAGATACAGAATGTTAGGAACAATCATGACTACAGACATCAGAATTTATCAACCCAGGATTGAGGTGTTCAAAAATTAGCTTGAAATATTGCAACTCCGGACCCACTCACCTACACATGTTGCATTGTCCTGTCCCAGTCTGTACCCGTCTCCACATGAACAGTGGAAGCTGCCAGGAGTGTTGATGCAGGACCGCTCACACCCACCGTTATACACCAGACACTCATTGATGTCTGACATGAAAGAAAAGGGCAGTAACGATTTCTTATTATTCAAATTCTTGTTATGATTATTGTTAATATGATTAATGATTTGTCATGATTTGAATAATTATAATTATAATTATGATTAATGTTATGATCAATGATTGTTACAATACAAAATATTGACTTGTTATGATTATTATCAATATCATTATGATCAATGATTTGTTATGATTCAAATATTGTTGATTATTGTTATGTGTAATGATTTGTTATGATTTGAATATTAACTGTTATAATTATTGTTCTGATCAATGAATTGTTATGATTTGAAACATGATTTTTTTAATGATCAATGATTTGTTACGATACAAAATATTATTATTATTATCAGTGATTTGTTATGATTTGAATTATTGTGTAAGGTATGGTTCAATGCATTGTATGTATGTTGTTTTGATATATGAATAAGAAAAAGGGCATACTGTAAATGCTAAAATTTTGTGGCAAGAGATTGTGGTGTTTTTTAATTCATGTCTGAGACAAGCATAATAAAAGCACAATGAAAGACAATTGTAATGGATGACTGTTAGCAAATGAATGTGATGAGGAGTCACTGACAAAATCGCAATCAATCACAGTCAAGTAACTACAAATCTAGAAATACTGAAAAATTTTGAAATGATAGTTGCATGACACAATTGCAACAAGAATCAAAAAGTTTATATAGACATTACAGAAATGGAAATATTTTTATTAATTCATAAAAATAATAGGTAAAATTTGAATTGCACAGGCTTTTTTATTTAATACAAATAAAAGATCATCAGTGGGAAAGGCACTTAACACGCATTTCCCCCCTCAGTTAGAGGGTTCCTGGGCCCTACTAGGGTTTGGGTTGGCATTAGGAAGAGCATCCAGCCATAAAAACCCTGCTTCAAAAAAAGAGTTGTACCTGGTACAAGCACGTCTAACCCCCGGTTGGGGAAAAATGACGTTAAATTTGTTTTGTTTTTTTTAAGTGTACTTTTTTTAATTCACCAGGTTCTGCAAGATCTTAAAAAGTTTCATCTCACCTGAGCACCTGTTAGACCTGTCCTGCTCCATGAGGAAGCCATGTTGACAGCTGCAGGTGTATCCTCCAGGTGTGTTTGTACACACGCCGTACACCTGGTCACAGTCATTACCCCACTTGTTGTGGAAGCTGCACTCATCAACATCTGCAGGAAGAACACATTTTGTTAGCACCTACATGCAGCGTGCAAAATACCTGGTTGCCCAGTTGCCCCGGGCAACCAAATTTTACTTGGGGAACCTATTTTTTAACCTAGGTAGCCCAGTGTGCTACCTGAATTTTAAGAATGCCCCCCTCCCCACGAAATCATGCCCACTTGGCTTGCACCACTGTATCCGGCAGATGCTTTTTAATTTTAGGTATTAATAGTATCAGTTAACTAAAGGTTATTTGAAATATTTTCAAAGGCTTAATGTATGTAACATTACTTAATTTGAGGAAAATAGTAACTTAAACTATAGGTGGGGCAACCTAAAATTCTGATGGGCAACCTAATTTTTGCAGTAGTTCAAAAAAGTATTTTGTACACTGCCTACATATATGACTTAGTACCTATGACTCTGACTACTACCAGGTGCAGAAATATTGTTTTGGTTGGTGGAATTTATGATTTTGTCTGTCTAACTGTCCTTATTGCTGTGTCCATGTGGTTGTATGGCTAAAAAAACAATAATTTGCTGTATTCTATTGACATATCTTGCTAGTGCACTGAAAGATCCATTCAAAATTCTATTCTGTTTCTTATTTCTCTCGAAATACATAAGGGCAATGACCTGGACCAGACGTCTGTCACCATGGTAACCAGTGCTTCTGAGACACCCTGTGGTGTTGGATTACATTATGTAGCAATAGCTGAACAGACTTGGAGGGGCTGGTCAACAAATGTATGAATGTGTTTGAGTAATAAACAGTTAGTTTATAAAGTTTTGGCTTTGCAAATTTTACCTTTCTAGTTATTTCTACCTTCCTCACACCATGTAAAAAACTTGAAAGTATTCGAAGAATTGGCAATGTTAGCCACTGATAAGCAAGTCCATATAGTAGTCATTGGTTTTGTCAAATGTTTCCTACATTTTGTTCACCATAGCATGATAAAGAAAGAGGGATCAGAATACGTGTATTTTTGGCAGGCGAGTTTCCTCCAACATTAAGTGTACGGACTAGTCGGTCAGAGTTAAACCATCTTAGGGACTACGACCCTTGCCTACTCTTCTGTCCACCAGCGTGAGTCACGGCATACCGGAGCAGTCTACAGTACTATGGTCCTTACCTGTGGAACACTCTTCCGCTACAGCAACGACAGCTCCTTAGTCTCAGGACTTTTAAACAGTTCATTAGGAGCAGGACTTCTCAGGACTTTTATACAGAGTATTAGGTGCAGGACTTGACACTGTTGATGTTTAGGATGTTGTAATTAGTAATAGTTTATGTACTGTGTATTTGTGTGTGTATTTTTATGTGTATCCAGGATTACCTGAAAAATAGGCCAAAATGGCCTGAGCTGTAATTACTGGTTAGATATTATTAAATAAATTGAAATTGAATTGAAATTGAAGTTTTGTGAGCGTACCGATGCAGTTGTTGTCCTGGTCCAGCTGGTAGCCCGGGAAGCAGTGACAGGTGAAGCCACCTGCTTTATTCCTGCACACCTGGCTGCAGTTGTGTTCACCTGTTTCACACTCACTGACATCTGAAGATGGACAACAGTTACTAAGTGTTAAGTCTTGCATGTATGTAACAGTTTAGTTGATGCTGAGTCTTGAGTTATACAAACTCTATCAGCTAGTCATGATTAAGTCAAAATTGAATACAGTGTAATATGTATGATACATTATTAGTTAGTCAAGATAGATGACCTGAACTGAACTGAACTGATAGATAGATAGTCAAAGTTTAGTGCACAATGATTGTCACGGGTACAATGTATGGCAAATAATAAAGTTACTAGTTGGTATGTGTCTATCATAATGCTACACAATATAGTCAAGGGTTACTGTGTCTGACAGAGTGTTATAAAGAACTACTGGTTAGAAAATATGACTCTACATGATTGTACGTTCTACATTACGCTAAACTATACTCATGAAGGGTACAGTGAGCACTTGTACCTAATTATACAAAACATGTTCTATCACTAGTAGACAAAGTTATTTGCCAGGAATGTTATAATTCTACATATGAATGCTACGATACGCTACACTATATACATGTAGATGATAATAAGTTATCAACTACATGTATTCGATCAGTTATGCTAAATAATAAATGATAAACTGTAATATTTCTATTCATGCTTTCTCTGTATCAGAAAATGACTACATGTCTATAACTCACTAATGGTGATTCTTACTGAACAAACAAATATCACAGAAATGTTATTGAGTATATTGATTACGTGCATATACATGAACATACATTCTACTACCACAACTACTACTACGTAATATGTACCTTCACATGTCTCTCCATTTCCCACTAGTCCAGGTGGACAGCTGCCGCACATGTAGCCCTTCTGTGCCAGGGTGTTATTTGTGCATTCAACACCTGAAAAAACAACAACATCCAAATGTAATATAACATCATCCACATGCTGTAGAGGTTAATGATTGTGAAGTACACCCATTCTTTCAGCACCAAGGACAGAGATGAAAATTGCCTTTATTTGGTGTTGACTTAAAGGGACAAATAAACTAATTTCAGTTTTGGTGTCTTTCAACCCAAAATGCTACTTGCAAATGGTGATCCATTGGTTTCTACCAGTCCCGCACACATAGGGGTGATATTAGACCTAAATCCATGTTCATGTGTGATGACTGCCTATTCCATCATGAGGCTGCGGTGACGTAATGGGTCCTCTTAATCTGATTAACTGGCCAGGACATCACTACTTTGTTAGAAATAGCAAAGTTCTTTGATCACAACCATTTTTTTTCACGAGCCGACGTTTCGATGACCGTCTGTCATTTTCATCAGGGCAATTCTGACTGGTTTACTGTGCACTGACGCTAGATGTTACTTGGTGCATAGTGCACTAAAGGTGTTACATAGTTCACAGTGCACTTAGGCTAGTTTTTACGGTTAACAAATGCATTTCTGAACATAGTGCAATTCTGACATACATACTAGGTATGTCACTATTGCACTACGTTCGGAAATGCATTGAAAAATAAATGGTTGTGATCGAAGAACTTTGCTTTTTAGATCATAGAGTATCTCTGATGTAGCCCTAACCTGGGAAGCAGGGGTGGTAGGAGCATGGGTCCTCCTCTTCCTCACAGTAGTCACCCTTGTACTGGTCAGTACAGTGACAGATAGACCGGACAAATGTCCCGTCTGTTTGGACGCTGCCCTCGAAGTTGCACGTGCCGCCATTCTCGCACCGACACAGCTTGACCAATGGGGTGTAAGCAGTGATGAAACCCTGGCTGTCAGTTGCTGTACATGCAAAACACAACAAAACATCAGAGATGTTTTTTGCCCATACAACTTTTCATAACTGTTATGGTGGTCAACTAGGATGTTAAGTCTTTCAACTGCAGCTACATGTTGTACAGTAGAAGTGTTATCAGACTTCCCAAACATTGTAAATAAAGAACTTTGTGAAGGCCTTGGTCACTTTTGGTGTCCTACTGTCAGGAGATTGAAAACTGAGAACGTAATCCCATTCTTGGGATTATCGTGCATGTGTCATACACAAAATCTATCTGCATTGCTATGGAAAAGGCTGTTTGTCAGCAGTTTTTGAAAAAATCATGCATTTTGGTCCAAACATTAAAATCATGCATTTTGGTCCAAACATTAAAATTTTCTAAGTTCTATGTTTAATTACACTTCCTTTTTAACATAAATAACATCCTATATAATTTTATATGATTCATGCTCATCAGTCAAAATCCAAGATGGCGGACCATATAATTAGCTCTTGTGTAACCATGTTTTTTTCACTAATTTTTCGTCTCAACTCCATATTTAAAACGTCCTGTACTAGATTGTTTGAAAATCCCATGGCACCAAAACCAAACAATGACCTACAAAAAAGTGACCACACTGTAACCATACATAGTCAGTCCTTGACCTGACCTTGGAACTGAACTGTGACCTCGCTGGTGTCATTAGGAGTCCAGCTGTAGGTTGTCAGGTACGTGTTGGTATCAGGGTGGTAGAGAGAGTTGTTGTTCAGGGTGCCTGGACCCTGAAGGTGGAGGGTCACAGACTCAGACACATTCCTCTCAGTAGCCACCAGTAGGAAGGTGTAGTCTGACCCCACGGTGACCTCCATAACATCAGGTACGATGAAGGACGGCACCAGATTACCTGATGTGAGAAAAGATGTAGACAATTGGTACATTTTATTTCAAACTGTTCATTCCATAACAGCGTTCGAAATGAGTTGACTATTCAAACTTCTACAATTTATCCCAATTTCACTAAACTTACAAAGAAAAAATTGTTCTTGTTTCAACTTCCCAAAACCCACAAATTTTGGAAAAGGTGGGACATTACGTCTTCCATAGTTTACAGAAGAGAAGTCAAACCATGCAGACATAGTTTTAAAAATAGTTACAGTTCTAGACAGCTCATGTAGACTTAAGTTATTTTATACTCTAGATCTGTTTCAATGTTCTTTTATGTTTTGTTATTTGCAATTAGCCTCCGGGCACGAATTTGCAATAAACTTTTCAATTAAACAAAAATGTAAATTTGCATGCACCAGGCATACTTTGCAGGAAAAAGAGATTTTAGAAACTAGTGAATCAAACCAAGAAACTATAATTTTAATTCTTTGTTTGACTTTCACAAGTGCTAGCTAATAATAATTGTTTATTGCAAATTCTTGCCCGAGGGCTAATTGCAGGAACAGAAGAAACATGGTATAAAAAAACAATTAGTACATATAGAACTACTGATAACTACTAAGAAACTACGAGTAAAAACTACTGGGTTTGACTTCTTTTATGAAGACAAAGGATCCCACTTTTTATGTAATATAAGGGTTTTCGGATGTTAAGAGGAGAGTAGTTTTCTTTTCATTTATGTGTGAAAGTTTGGGTAGAATTTGGAGGCTATGTCAAAGAGTTCATTTCGTTCATTGCTATAGAGGGTACAATTTGATATAAAATGCGTTTATATAATATATATAATAATATATCAAACAAAAAGAAAACTAAAACTTGTATATGACCAGTACATACAGGACTGGTGCAGGTTAGATCAGAAATTTTACCAGCACAAAACCATATACGGAGCTGCTTTTTTTTAAAGGCCATAGTGTACTGAATGGTCGAGTATTGCATATAGGAATGTGTGTAAAAAATACTATACACATACCAAGGAAGGCCTCCTGCTCCAGGATTTGCTGCAGTGTCTGCATGGTTTTCATGCCGATCTCTGTGTTGCCAGTGACTGACACGTCGTACATACAGAACTCATCCACTCTGCCACTCATGTCTGTGCAGGCTTCAAGTGCTGCTGCCTCCTCTTGAGCTGACTCAAAACTGTTAATCAGCAATATGAGATTTAAAGACCAAAATGACACAAAAAGATTTCTGTAAAATACATAAAAATATCAGAAGTGTACAAACAATATAGTCACATGATGACTGAGAAATTGAGCTTGTACGACCTTCTAAAAGTGAATTTTTTGGAAACTCTCCAGCAAGCTTCCCAATCACCTGCCTCGGGCATCTCTATTTGCATCAGATGTTTTATTTTTGCATTTCTGTGCTTTTTCCTGATGAGCTGACATCACTGAGTGACATCAGCTCAGGAAAAAATACAGAAATAAAATGTAGAGATGCAAATCGTCTGCCAGGACTGGCTTGTGCTGACTTTTCCAAGACGAGGCATTAAAATTTCGAATGTAACAGGAGAACCATGCATTGTAAATGTGTCTGTTAGCCAGGTAATACTAGGTATGTCAACTACAATCAGATAAGGTCGTATTTTGGTGTCATGACTATTTGCCCTGATGCTATCACGCATAATACTGGTGTATAAATCTATCATTTGTCACCTAACTGAGGGGAAGAATTTCTTTACTACTAAAAGAATTGGGAGAGTTCAGACTTCTGGGAAGTACTTTGGGTTTTTGTGAATGTATTAGATGATTCACGCAACTTGAAATTTGGTAGTACACCAATTCCTGAATTCCTCCACATAACATCCACTTACTTCCCACCCTGCACCCAAGAAAGTTTGTAAAACTTTCTGTGTGACATGAGGAGACATGCCTGTAAAATGTAAAAGTATTCTCTCTCTCTTTATTTTGATACCCTTTAGCCAGAAGGCTAATCTTCCGGGGTTCAAAAACATACATACAACATAACGATAGTAAAAACACACGCATATAACACAAAAGAAGATTTACACTAGTATATACAATGTAAAAATGAAGATACAAAATCTAAAAACTAAATCATGGAAAGTCTCACTGTTTGAACATTTGGCAGATAGCTTTCTTAAAATGGATGTGCTGCAAGGTACATGTACATGTATAACAAGGTTTGACTTACTGAGTTCTGAAGACCGGCTGGTAGGTTGGATCCCCGTACGTGGCAGCGGTGTAGGTGAGTTCTGAACCCTCGGGGGAGGGGTAAGATGAGAACAGGGACAGGTCGTACAGGTTAAAGTCATACTTCCTGCCCACCAACTCCAGGGACCCTGGAGAGGGATGCAGAGAAAGTTTTCATCACTTACACCCCGTTCAGACTGGAATTTGAATCGCGATTCAATTGAGGTCAAATCCCGATTGAATCACGATTGATTGTTCTGAATTTGAACGCTCCAATTGCGATTGAATCACGATTAATCAAATCCATCTCTGGGAGGTGGATTCAATCGCGATTGACGACCATTCCTGTGCGGAAGAAACGCAATCGCGGTTGGATGAGCCGACAAGTATGAACACCCAACGGGATCCAATCAAAGTCTCTTTACTCAGTATCTTACCAACCTGATGAAACTATTCAGGAATATACTTTGTAGTACTCACAAGACTGGCCGAACTCGTAGAGAGTCTGAGCCCAGGTGGGGTCCCTGTCTCCCAGTTCCACCAGACGACTGGTCCAGGAGGATGTTGTGAGGTAGTAACCTGATGACAGCTTAAAGTCATTGTTCCAGTCACCATCATAGTTACCAAGGAGACCCTCAACCTGCACAGTAGGGATGGGAGATTTTTACCTCCGGGGAAGGAGATATCCTTCCGCGAGGAGGTTTTACTATTGTTCGAAACATTTCTGTCAGCAGCTGTTTCTCGCGATCGGCTGGATGGATTTGTCTGTGGTTCGGTATACGTATTGCTATTGGGCTGCAGATGGTGCAGAACGTTTTTGTTTAATTGCATATGTGTTTATGGGCGTCGAAATAAAAGGTTTTTAAGGACACCCCCGTTATGCTGAAAATGGAATTTACCATGTTGTTAAGGAATGGGGAGGTTGCAGTTTTGGGTCTTAGCATTCAAAAGGGGTCAAACAGAGGGGTGTCTGGTTCCGATAAAAATTTTGGGTGACGGCGCAGCAATGACGGCGCAGGATGACGGCGGGGGTAATGGCGCGGGTGACGGTGCAGGCTGTCAGACTGAGAGACGTTAATCAACAGTCCATACCGAACCGTCAGTAGCCATCAAACTGGCATACAAACATATTACGCACATAACTTTCATACTACACACAAACAAATAACCTAAACCAATAGAAAAAAAAACCCGGAGGTTTGAAATCTACGATTTCCCTTGTTTGAATTAGAACTTCTCTCTGATTCTCTCTAGTATGTATGCATTTAGTAGTACATTGTATGCATTTAGTATATAGAAGAAGAACTTTATTGCGCAACAGATGTAGCGGGTACAACGTATGGCAAAATATACATATTACATAGTTTGTGGTGTTAACATACACATATGATGGTGTTGAGAATATCTAACAGTTCTACTAACTGTAATAGGAATCTGGTCTGCTTTATAAACAATGTATAACAAAAGAGAGACACTAATTATACTAATCTAATTCTATTAATACAATGTAGTAATAAATTGTGTCAGGAATTAATTACGTTTTCTCGTTTTGTCATTGAATTGTGTACAAATTAGCTAGCCCTACATAAGTGGAAAATATTATATGCCTAACTAACATGACTCAATAGAGAAGCCGATAGCCCGAAATTGAAGACTGGAATGGGAGATTTTGCGAATTAGAATTTCTCTCTGATTTTCTTTAACCCTTGTCCTGCGGAACCCAACAATTGTTCTGCACATACAGTACCGTCTATACAGCACTCTGTATAGTTACGATTTGGGGGTATTTCTTGTGCGACGCATCACACCACAAGGAAATGCAACGAATACGAAAGTAACTATGCCAGCGAAGGGCAAAATAACTCGGGGGTCTATGACCTAATTATTGACAAATATTGTGTAAAAATATTGTAGGACAAGGGCTAGTATTTAGTATACTGTAACATATTTAGAATCATTTGGTGAAGCCAGAATCTGAACACCAATGTTTTCAGCACCAAGGACAGGCAACCGTTCTCAGATACTGTAGACCTGTTAATCTTGCCTGGGACCTGCTCATGGAATAGCCAAAATAACACCTGTAGTTAGATCTCCAGGGCTGGCTCCACAAAAAGTGGGATTTACCCGTCTGGGCCGGTCTTCCGCGTTGTCTGTCAGACGAGGTGGAAAGAGTTCAGAAGCGAAGTTCCCCATGGATACTTATAATAAACCAACTCTCGAGTCCAGGAGGAGGGATGCATCACTGAGAGAGCTAAAACGGATTCTACAAGACCCCACCAACCCCTGCAATGACTTTATCCCACCAAGAGAGAACACTGTATATAATCTTAGGAAGAACAGCAATCAGTTTAAGCTCCCATTAAGCCTATCGGACAGACACAAAAACTCCTTCATTGTGAGAGCCGTAAAAGACTTGTGATGTGTATTGGACATGTATATATATATATATATTGTATTTTAAACTGAAATTGTACTATTCTAATCTACGTGTTCTTGATGTTGATTTTTAAATGATGATGATGTTTTTAATCTATTGTGATGATCTTTGTATGATGTATAATTGTAAAATGTCAATGCAATTCAGACGTGCCCGAAGTACTTCGGCACGTCTGCTATGTTGATATTTAATAAAGATTTGATTTGATTTGATAATACAACAGGAAATCTGTACTTGGTATAGGGTATATAACCACACCCAACCATGACCAGACTTACTAGTACCTGGCCACTCCAATTTAATTTGTTGGTTCTCGGATTCGCCTCTTCGTTTTTTTCTGATTTGAAAAAAAAAAGATTGAATCAACTAAAAAATGCTCATATTTTACCCCAAGCAGTTGAGGAAAGTCCTGTTCTTCCTAATTGTTACAGATTTTCCATTAATGCAGTTATTTGATTCAAAATTCATGGTTTAAATATTGACCCATCCTTTGTGTTGACTTAATGGCTCCTATCATACATGTAGCATTTTGGGCTAGAATAGGATGCCTGGACCTGTTTTCATATTTTATTTTTTTGCCCTGTCACTTCATATTTTTTATGAAAAAATCCAAGAACCAATAAATTAAATTGGTGTGGCCTATTAGTGGTAAATTATGCAGTGTGAGATATTCTCTCACCTTGCCCTTCATGGTTGAAGGCAGGCCAACAGATATGTGTAGCATGTTGTTGGCTTCTTCTGCAGCGATGTAGACCCCAGAGGAGAAGACATACACATACTGGGTACCAGCTGGGAGAAGATGAAATAATTTAAAAGTACAACATGGCTTCAAAACAAGACTTGTACCTGGTGCAAGCACATCTAACCCTGGTTGGGGAAAAATGACGTTAAATTCGGTTTGGAAAAAAAAATGGTTGATTTTGAGCTATTCACCAATTTCACACTTCCCATAATGCCTAGTAAAAGTCACGGATATGACGAAAGACCATCCCCCTCCCCCTTCCTTGATGTAATATTTCCAACAAGTTCTATCCACAAACTGGTCAACTATTGTTTTGAATTATTTCTCTAGTATAAAGCGCATGCCATAATTGCATTTTTGTTGGCATTAGAGAAAATGACGTACCTTCTATCGTTCTACCTTCTACCGAAGACTCTCCTACTCGCACGGTTGCATTACGTATATTTGAATGATAGAAGGTACGTCATTTCCTCTAATTCCAACAAAAATGCAATTATGGCATGCGCTTTATACTTAGTCTAGAGAAATAATTCAAAACAATAGTTGACCAGTTTGTCGATAGAACTTGTTGGAAATATTACATCGAGGAAGGGGGAGGGGGGTAGTCTTACGTCATATCCATGACTTTTACTAGGCATTATGGGAAGTGTGAAATTGGTGAATGTTAAACCCTATCTCTATAAGAACCTATATGGACAGTGCGTCATTTATATGAGGTCGTAAGTCAGAGGTCACGTAACTGAGCATACAGTGTTCTGAACGTCTGTATCGGCGGAGCAGTTCTAACACCGGGTAGGAGTTTATTCCAGCCCACTGCACCTCAATAAGCAAACGTTTTCTTGCCGCATTCCAATCTAGCTTTAGGAAGTCGCAGGGACTGGTTCATACTGTGTCGGGTGGAGTAGAAATGTCAATTTGAACTCACAAAGTGTCAGGAAGCCACCGAAGAAAGCCCGTTTCCGGCCCCTGGCGATGTCCCTGGGAATGACCTCCTCCCCGTCAATCAAACACGTCACCCCTAGCGGGCTGTTCCTGTACTGCAGGTGAGTCTCCACTGCTGGGTTAGACTCGTTACCTTGACGGGCAGCCAGGGCTCTGGAAAGAGCAACGTGGTTAGGGCCAAGTAAAAAAAAAAGTTATCTCCAGTTTAGCTCATTGAAGAGCTAATCTTCCACTGGTTGTGACAGAGAAGACAGACGCTATGTACAGTATTTACAGGTTCATTGTACAGGGAAATTCCCCTAGCTCTTTTCGACAAGCACAATGAACAGTGGACCATAGCTTTACATCCCGTCCTAAGGACTGTGATCCTAAACAGTAGCCTGAATGTCGGGTGAGCGAACTCCCGACCTCTTAGTCCAGAGGCAGGATCACTAACCACTGGACTACGAACGCTACTAAACTGGACTATGCATGCCAGTCACATATGATGTAGGATTTTATAATTTCTGTGTGATTGCAAAACTGAATGCATTCTCGGGGTAGACATGCATGTGTACATCAAATCCCGCTGTCTTGTTATTAAAAGGCTCAGACTCAAGCACAGGAATAAAATCCTTGAAGTGAGTTGACTCTCTAAAAATCTTGGATTTTTAAAAAATAGGAATAACACCATGTAAAGACAGGGTGAGCCTGAGGGTGTATCCGTTTTCAACATACAATGTACTCAGAGAGAAGTTTTTTCTCAATACCCTAAATAACAAACTTTTAAGGCAATTTTGATAGCTACATGTAAAACTAAAAATGAAGATTATTGTAAGAAACTCAAACACTTAATCATTCTACTTTATGATCTTTCAAAATACATTAACAGGAAAACAAATTTAAATATCATAAAAGTTCATCTGTGTTGATAGTAATCATAGTAAAATGTTGAACTTTATTCCAACACACAGGTTAAACAGAGATCCAAATTTTCAGCGACCACTGTCGCCTTCATCAGGATAATTAATGACCAATCACTTCAAAACGGGATCTCGCGAGAGTTACTGTTACAGACACGTGACCTTATTCACACAAAACTTTACTGATACGTGCTGTAAGCAAAACGAAAGGAAAACAAAATTTCTTCTTTCCTATTGAGGTCCCTGAAGCCAATCAATTCACACAAAAATGCTGCAAGAATCTGACAGGGCTCGAAATTCATTTTTGGAAATACATTGTAGGTGCACTGGTGCACCCAACCTAAAAAAATAGGTGCACAAAAAAGTTTTTGGGTACACCATATAAAACAAAACCTAATTACTGCTCCTCTTATGAGCTTAAATGTGAAATGGGATCTAACTTCAAAATCTTACAAAACAAGTACTACAACAAAGATTTTATTATTTTTCTGATACTTAGATACCAAGAATATCCTATTTACATGCAATATGTACAAAAATACCTACAAAAAAATTTAAAAAATAGGGTGCATAGCTCCAAATTTGATTGCACTAAGGTGCACATGCACCCTGTATTTTGAGCCCTGTTCTGAGCAGTAAAAGTGATGGCTCACATGATGTTAGTAGATTTCTTGTTCTCGGTGAGCTGAGTGCGGATTTCCAAGAGGAACTGTTCAGGCGCATCAGGCGTCGTCAGAAGCACCACGTACTCTCCATAACCCCCGAACGTGTAGCCCTTCCCATCCAGGGTGCGCAAGTGAGGGTCACCAAACAGATTTCCTGTGTGAAGGCATGGATTAGTCACGTTTAGGACTACAGTCTTCTTACTAGTACCACAGTGCCACATAGCAGTGGGAAGTAGAACTGCAGTCAGTATAACATCTGTGTCCATAATATCACCAGGGTCCATATATACATGTAATATCGCCACCTTGAGAAATAATGTGCTTGAAGATATTTTTACTGCAACATACCCTACGTATGTACATTTGATGTGTGAATATAACCAATAACATATAACCAAAAGTATGTTGCAGTAAAATATCTTTAAGCACTCTATTTCTCAAGGTGGCAATATTATGGACCCTGGTGATATTATGGACACAGACGTTAGTGCTCAGGAAGGTAGCAAGATATATTTTGAAGTTCTTTTTTGCAAATTCATGCCAGAGGGCAAATTGCAAACATACATTGACAACAATGGGTACAGAGTGTGGTGATATAAAAATATAAGCTAACATGAAGTTTTACCATCTACTTGACGTGTGGATATCAATACATAAACAGGTAAGGGAAACATGGTAACTATCATAATTCTATTCTTAACGTTTTTAAACTTAACGTTTTTAAACTTAACGTTTTTAAACGTGAGTAAACTTTAAGTTTAAAAACTTAAAGTTTACTCATAATAATTTGTAATGTTAACAATAAAGTTTATAATAAACACAATATTGGAATTAAGTTCTATTAATGAAATACAATCCGAGTACACTGCAGCAGACCATGCTACAAAAATGCCTTTGACAAGAATTTTCAGATATTAGTAAGAGTGTTACAAATGTACATGTACATATACCTGTAGCTGTGGGAACATATTTCCTGTATGAAGCTAAGGGTCGTTTCTCCATGTACATGTCACAGTACTGCTTTGGAGACATCTCACAACACCAGTACAGAGGCTTCAGATCCTTCTCTATGTAGTCATCTCTGTCCTGTAAAATTAATACAATCATAACTTATCATGAAAGTTCATCTGTGTTGGTAGTAAACGTTAAACTTTATTCCAACACACAAGTTTAGAATACTGGACACTGAACAGGACTACTTTTTAAGAGGCATTAAGGTGGCCATGTATATCAGAGCATATATTCAGCCTTCACTTAATAGAGATGGTGGACGATATAAACTCCCTGGCACTTTTGATCAATTGCTTATGTCACGTATCAGTAAAATCTCGTGTGAATAAGGTCACGTGTTTGTAAACCGTAACTCTCGCGAGATCACGTTGTGAAGTGATTGGTCATAAATTACAAATGTATCCTGATGAAGGCAACAGTGGTCGCTGAAAATTTGATCTCTGTAAACTGTGTGTTGGAATAAAGTTTAACGTTTTCCTGCCATCAGAACTTGTTGTAGGTCACAGGCTGAACTAAGGGTCTGTTTATAGAGAAAGAGTAGGGAAAGAGTAGGTTGACAGCATGTGGGTAGGGGAAGATTGACAGACAGAATAACAGGGGCTCTAAAGATCAGACATGGGATATACATGTAGCTCTACAAATGCAGAAATGTTCATGTTGGTTTCATTTCGCTGTATTTAGTAAAAAGTGTTTTTGTTGCATTAATTTGAATTTTGGGTTTCAAACAATTCTGTAATGCTAGATTTGCTGTTAGTTTACACCAAGACTTGTTTGATATCCCTCCAAACTTTCTCAAACCCCTTTCTCACTTCTCTCTCTTGCTCTGACTACATGTATATTATAGCAATGACCTCATTATTAACATCATTAAGGTAACTGTAACTCAAGCAACTCAAGTGATGACAGGTGACCTCAACATACTGTAAATGCATTGGCGGGATTTTACTTTTGCCGTTTTTGCAATGACATCATACCATAAAATCAAAACACTGCAAATATGTGTTTTTCATTCAACCACCTCTACTCTCATCTGATATCAACACTCAAATTCTCACCATCACACACTTATTCCAAAGCTAATCCATTTCTTCACTGATTTATACCGTATTCAAATGACTTCACCTTAAGTTAACTCTGTTCCTGTACATTGGACCTTGCCCATTTGATATTTTTGTCGTGATGTAATTATCACAGTGACTCTATTCCAGTGGTGATGTTAATAAAGGCTGTTTTGCTTCAGTGTGTCACCTGTACATGAATGTTTTGTTTTGTTATATGTTGAAATAATTAAAAAAATTCCAACCTTGGGATATCGGTGGAAGAAGCCGGCAGTCTTCCACAGATGAGGTTCAGTAATCAGGGCCTCTGACTGGTCGTAGCAGCACTCAATGTTGGCACCTGTGGTTGGAAAAGAAAATGATTAATATATAATATCATAATTATCATTGTTTTTGTGGAAGGACAGTTGTTGCGTTTTTCATTTCATGCTTGCTTGGTTGAACGATTACAAATGAAGTAGTATATAATCACAATACAACTAAGGGGGCACACCCCAGTTTATTTTGGGTCTCAATTTTCTGCACACTCTCAACTCTAGAAACCGTCTCTTTCTGATAATTCTGCTGTCAAGTAAGCCATCCAAAACAATACTTTGAATCTGTACCAAGAAGTAAATATAGAGCTTGGTTATTATTGGCCACACCAACTTAATTTGTTGTTTCTCGGATTCGCCCTGTTCATTTTTTTCTGATTTGCAAAAAAAAATTTTTTTGTTCTAAATCAACTGCAAAATACTCAATGAAAGACATATTTTGGCCCCAACGGTTGAAGAAAGTCCTTTTCTTCCTAGTTGTTAAAGTTTTTCAAAGTAACAGTGCAATTTTGTTTCTTTAAAAGTTTAAAATCTATAATAATTGTTTTAATTATAAACCAGCCTAGTATGTTGACTTCATGGCTCATAGTAACAGTTCTGGCTATCATGGGGTGCCTTGGCCTGTTTTTTTTCGCCCTGTCGCTCCATATTTTTTCTGAAAAAATCTGAGAAACAACAAATTAAATTGTTAGGTTGAGGAAATATTTACCATGCATGTTCTCAAAGTGTCTGGTGTAGCAGTCTCTCCATGGACCGCGCTGTCCAGACACAGATATCCAGTCGTTTGTTCTCATCCAGTGAGTAGTCACTGTCCACACGTGATGGTCAGCAGCGGCCTGGCGCTTTGTGGGAGGGCAGCTCGCAACAATGTCTGAGGCATAGGTACTCGGGGCTGGTTGTTTCTAGTAGTGTAATGTAGGAGTGAGAGAGATGAGAATAGAGATTAATCTATTAGTAACAACATCTACTGAGACTCCAAATCTGTATACTTGCTCTTTAACTTTAACACTGAAGTAGTCATTTGGCAGCTTGCAACAACGTCTGAGGCATAGGTACTCGGGGCTGGTTGTTTCTAGTAGTGTAATGTAGGAGTGAGAGAGATGAGAATAGAGATTAATCTAATAACATCTACCTGGGATCCCAAATCTGTATACTTGATCTTTATAATAATCAATAATTGGTTTATTTCAATTGAACAACTGGCAACCCACAGGGCTAAATTGTGTGTTCGTACATATACATAGGAACAAGATAAAACACTCTTGCTCAGTATTATTGTCTAAAACCATGATCATCATATCCAATTAGTCAAGATCCATGGTAATATATGTAAAAAGTAAGGGCAGTAAAATCAGTAACGGTATTCTAGTCACAGTCAGATACATCTTATTTTATTAATAAGTTAAAACAAGTAAAATCTAATACATAAATGATTAAAGGATTCTTCTACACGCTGTTGTTTAGCAGACTGGTTAAGAATGGGATTGGACTGTTTCTGTACCGCTCTGTGTGTACTGGCAATCGGTCTAGTTGGTTTCTTTGTCCTGTTACCCTACCGCTGACATCAACCTCTGAGTTCGGGCAGCCAACCATGGTACTCTTCTGAGTTGAACAGTTTCTTACTGTGACAGTAGACATATAGAATACAACACGGTGTATTCCGTATCGCCCGAGGTATCGGCCCGACTCGCGGGAGGGCCGGGACTGAGGGCGATGCGGAATACACCATGTTGTATTTTATTTATGTCATACCCACCCAAGAAAACGCGCCTTTCAATGCAAGATTAGCCAAAAGTCGGTGCCCCTAAACCCTCAAATGCAACAACATCAGTTCAAATGTTTGGATTCTGTATTCGAATTTTCGAAAGCTGCACACGCGGTTAGTGCGAAACGCGTTGGAATTGTTCTATGAAAGCCATGGAGCCCGGGCCGTACCGTAAAGTACGGTCCGGTCCGGAACCCGTTATCGAACGTTATCGCGGCCCGGGTATGATATAATGTATTATATGTTTACGCACATGATACCAGGATGCACACTTGTCTCTGTTGCTCTCAAACCCGTCTGCATTGTCATCCAGTCTGAACAGGAAACGGCCCTTCTTCCCAAGCACCCTGTCAATCAAAAGGAAATCAAATCAACACAGCAAAAAGTGTCTGAATTAAGTTGATTATAAACTTGCAGTCATTATCATCTGTAAACCTGATGAACAAATAAATTTGCAGGCTATTAACTTGCAAACAACATAAAGTTCAACAAACCAAAGACTTTATATCGTCATACGTGTCTAGTACAATCCCCTGCCACCAATCGCTACTTCTCCGGTACGAACCGACCCGCCGATCCACATTTCCCGGCAATATATAGCCAGGCCGACGGCAGCACCGAACACTGGGTTCAAACCCAGAGTATTGCCCCACTCGGTACATGTGCCTCATACCCCTTCTTTGCTGGGCATCCTCAGGACAATGAGTTTACTTAGCAGAATAAAAACAATCTGCTGCAGCATGCCGAAAAAAGGGGTTCTCTCGCCATTTTGAATTGGCGCGCGGCATGCCATCCTGCGCTGCGGGTGTCCGCCACACTTCCTGGTCATGTGTCTAAAGCCAGCCGTCGCCCACAACAATTGTCGTGCTATCGTATACCATCGTCAGCCTAAAGTGGGCCTAAGTATGCAGCCTGACATGGGCAACAGCCTGACACACTTTGGGGGCTTTGAAAATTTTAAAAACTTTTATAACTTTTTACAGTACATGGGACGAAATCTGGAGGAATAGTCTTAAAGTGGCATTAAAGTATAGGTCTGGCGGGAAATTGAATTTGTTTGAGAAATACCTGTCCCTCTCTGATCCGTGTTTCTGGTCGACACGATACACGTTCGGGTCGGAGCTTACGATGGAGAAGCGGCCGGAGTTGTGGTCTTGTCCTTTGCAGAGGTCGCGGTGTTCTGCGGAGCACATGTCATCACGGATGGCGTAACCCATCTGTGCAGGGAAGCCGCCCATGTCCCACAGATTCTGTACATGCATAAAGAGTACATTAAGTCCGTAAATAATTTCATCAGGTTGGTAAACGACTGAATAGCAAAGTTCTTTTTCGTTATCACAACCATTTATTTTTCAAGCCGACATTTCGATGACCTTCTGTCATCTTCATCAGGGCAATTCTGACTGGTTTATTGTGCACTGACACTAGATGTTACTTGGTGGACATAGTGCACTAAAGGTGTTACTTACAGTTCATAGTGCACTTAAGCTAGTTTTTTCTGTTTACAATACATTCAATACAATACAATGAACTATACATATGAACTATGTAACACCTTTTCAACAATACAAACCATAACAAATTCAAATAAACAAATAAACAAACTGTAGATGCCCCACCTGAGAGGAGAATGCGGGATGCCATGTCATGCCTCCGTCCTTGTACAGGTACATCACATAGGAGTGGACACCACTGGTCATCAGCACGGCTTGGAACGTATTCCTCTGTGGGAAACAATATCCAATGGAAAGAACATGCATAGGGGAAGAAATTATTATGTAAAATTTCAAAATGATACGTCCTGCTACATGTATGCACAATACAATAATCTGCACCTCAAGAGACAATTGATTCCCAACTGAACCAAGTCTGAACCAGCACACCTAGCAAGATAATTATTAGACGTAAAACAACAAAAACAACAACATCAACAACAACAACAAAACAATACAGGTTTCTTGCAGGCACAGTATGTTCTGCTGTATATCCCCAGAACTATCGTAGACTGGAACTCATTGCCACCGAGCACAGTTGGGGCATCATCACTAGAATGCATAATTTTATTTAATTGCATGCAGGAGTTGTTTAAAGCTAAGACTGAGTCGTTCGGTGTGATATAGATATCTGCCACTGTGCCGCATGCCTGTGAAGCTGGTATGTTATGCCGAAGGTTGGTTATTATACTAGTCTGGCTATACTGATACAGATACAGATGCTGATGTGCTTCCTTGTACTAGGTTACCTGAGTCCAGACCATGCTTCTTCAGACACCAAGGATATACAATCAACACACGTTCAGTTCTAGCACGTTTCGGTCTAACCTGGTCTCCATTAGATGTCCAGTAAGGCACCATGTTGTCCCAGGTCACCACTAGGACATACTTGGGGGTGAAGTCTGCTCCAGAGTTCTCCTTCACTGCTGCTTCGGCCATGAGGAAAATGTTCTCAGCAGCAACGGAGTCATTGTACGCATGGTACCACACCTGCGAAATTTATTTGTTTATTAGGCCACACCAATTTAATTTCTTGGTTAATGGATTTTTCTAGAAAAATAATGGATCGGGCAGGCGAAAAAAAGACAGCAAAAAGAGTTTGCTACCCTGGGGAACTTTCGAGACACACTCTGTCTCCTCATCAACCTGGTTAAGTCAGATTTTGTCCTGGAGTTCTCTTGTCACGTGACTTATTGTTCTCTTTTGGTATTATTGAATGATTCTAAAATCCCTAATATTTTTTTTCTCTCTCTCTGGAGGTGTCACATTTGTTGAGAAAAGTGGCACAACATAAAATAACAACATAAAATTGTATAAGGCCACACCAATTTAATTTCTTGGTCAACGGATTTTTCTAGAAAAATAATGGAGCGGGAGGGCAAAATAAAAATAAAAACAGGCCTAGGCATCCTATTATGGCCCAAAATGGTACGATAGGAGTCATTAAGTCAAAACATCAGGCTGGTTCAAAATTTAAACAACGAATTTTGAACTTTTAATGATACAACACTTACTGCATTGACAGGTGGAATAACTGTATAACAATTAAGAAGAAAAGGACTGTTTTCAATTGTTCAGGGCAAAATATGAGTATTTTGCAGTTCGAAGCTGGCGAATCCATTAACCAAGAAAATTATGAGGTGGCCTTAGAATTCTCCACAAATATACACGTCAAGTGGAAGGAAGGGAAAAAAACCCTCTAACTCTTTAATATACAAGTTGCCCTCTCAGACACTACATAATTGTTCATGTAAACAAAGCATGTATGAGTCATAGTTGAAATTTGTAAGTTATACAAAATAAAATGTGCCACAAATGAAGAAAAATTAATAGTGAAGCTTCTGCAATGCCAAAATGTATTTATTGCATGCCTTGTGCCATAAGCAATTTTTTTCAAATCATAAAAGAATGAAGCAGTAAATCTAAGAACCATTAGAAGTTGAAAAGGCGTGGCCTTTTTGTTTTCAACGGAGTGGTTCAATGCAAAGCCTATACGACCACTTCTCGGCATTGAACTAGAAATTTGAGAGAAACATGGCTATGTCAAGAGATGGCGGTGAACGTTTGATTTGAAAGCCTGTAGGTTGTAGGTTGGTGAGAAACACTTGTCAGGGAGGGAATTCCAAAGCTTGGCCGTACGGGGAAAGAAACTGTCACCGTAAAATGATTTCGAACAAGGAAATTTGAACGGTGAAGTTGTGTGACCTAGTGGAGAACCTAGTGGAACGCTTAAAAGTTCTGAGTGGTGGAACTAGTTGGGTGAGTTCTGCAGAGCAATGATCATGAAAATATCTGTAAAAGATGGATAGAGAGGCAACATTTTGTCTTACTTCAGGGAAGGGCCTGGCAGGTAGGTCCTTAGACCTGACGTCAGCCCAGAAGGCAGCCAGGACGGCCACTGCCTCGTCCTGTGGGTCAAACGTCTGGAGCGGCTGGGGCTGGCGGAACGTCTGCTTGTGGTTGTGGTCCAGCTCCGGTGACAAGGTCGTGATGACAAGCACTCCATTCTCTGTCACCTGTACATGTATAATATACGCATGTAGTCAAGTCAATTTATTTATTTATTACCTCCGGGGGAGGAGATATCCTTCCGCGGAAGGGTTTTGTGAGAGATTTAGATTTTCATGTTCGCAGCTGTTTCTCGCGTTTGGGTGGACGGATTCTTTTGGGACTCTGTATATGTTTTGCTATTGGGCTGCAGATGATGCACGTTCTTTTGTTTTTATTGTATATGTGTTTTTGGGCATGAAAATGGTGCCTTTTGGTGGCGCCAAAACACCCTTTGAGCGTGAAAATGGTCGCGACCACGGTGGTAAAATCTGGGTTGCAAAGTTCCCACATGCCATAGAACCCGAACTGTGTTCGATCGTGTTCGATCTGGGCAATTCGAATCGAACCCGCGTTCTATTTCGGGGTCACCTGCGGTCATTTACAATAAAGCGGCAAAACAAGCCTGTCTGCCTCCGTGCCGTGCAACAGATAAAAAACAACACTTTTCTACAGATAAAAACAGTTTCCTGGACAGTACATGTCCGCTATCATTTTTTTGTGGACATGTAACATGTAGCGAAGATACTGTCGTATCCTTGGGTGACCTTGAATACTGTAATGATTCTTTACGCCAGTATGAATAACACAATGCAGACTTTTGGTCGACATGACATGTCTGCAAAACTCGTTTTAACCTGCAAGCATGGAAAGTCAAGCATACCCCATTCACGGCTCAAAATGACCGTTACGGTTGTCCCGAAAATCGTGTTTTAGGGATTTTTTAAAAATGGCCTCAATTTTGAATCATGGGTAATTTAGTGCGAAAAATGTAAAGAAAAATCATTTTTTCACCAATATGTCGACAAAAACTAGACTTAAAATCAGAAATTAAAAAATCCCTAAAACACGATTTTTGATCTTATTCCTAGTCGTCGAAAAATATAAAAATCGGGGATCTTGGGTGATATACGTAGCCAGGTTAAAACGATGTTTGCCTAAAAACATGACATGACTTGTGGTCGGAAATCCGAAAAAAATCGTCTTTCGGAGCGAAATTTTGAAAAATCAATGATTCAACATTAACAGCTAATATTGAAAGGATGTTAAGGCAATAATTTCATTTTAATTTGACGAAATTTACCATTAAATCCTTTTTGTTTATTTTCAAGTGTTTTACTGGTAGGCCAAACTCGGCCCAAATAGCGTCTTGTAATCCGATACCTTTTAGAACGCGGCTAGCAATGGGAAAGAATGCCGTAGTGGCAGACCGCCGTGGACTGTTGACCTTTGGCGTGTTAAGCTATTCTCGGTCTGGTCCACGTATATGACCCCTCACACAGAGGGGTGTCTGGTCTTGATAAATTCTTTGTTTAAAACCCTAGTGCTGTGGCGCACAACAATTGTTGTTGTGCACGAAATTCAATGCCATCAACTATACATAACAAACAACATATAAAAGTATACAAGAAAAAGCCCGGAGGTATAAAATCTCAGAATTTACTTGTTTATTTTATTAATTTAAAGATTTACCAGATTTGTGGAAGGATTGATATAACTGGTGACTATCACCTCTTCAAGATGTCAAACCCGAGAGCAGACTGTAAGGTCTGAACCACTCATACAGGGAAGGTCCCCTACTGTTTTCGATAAGTGCGGTTGGTTCTTTAACGTGCGTGATGGGGTGTGACTCTCCCCAAACACAGGACCTCCATTTAACGTCCTATCAGAGGGATGTCTCTAACCAAAGCTAGGTACTCATTTTCACTTGAGTGAAGTGAGGAAAGTTGTGTAAAGTGCCTTTCCCAAGGGCACAAGATCGGTGACAAGGTGGGGTTCAAACCCGGGACCTCTTGGTTCTGAGCCGAAGACGCTACCGCTACGCCACATGACCCTACCATTAATGAATTCAAGAGTAAAATTGCTCACCAATGATAGAGAACAAGAAATCAGAGATTCCAAACCTCCATGAGTTGTGAATCTGTTGTTTTATTCGTTAGTATAATTGTGAACGTCTTTCATTTTCCCACAGGTATCCGAACAACTGTAAGTAGGCCTAGGTGTAGATTGTTGTTATATATAAATATAATAAGATTGTTATTGTTAAACTGCTATTTAAGCTGTTTGTTGTTGTAGATAATAATTGTAGCTATTAAGTTTGTAATTGATTATATTTCATCTTTTAAATGTAAAGGACTCCAAGAAGACTAGTAAACAAACTTTGTATTACTAATGGAGATTCCTAATAAACATAAACAAACTTATAGCCAAATTCCTGCTTGCATGTGGCCATAGCATCTGGACCTAACTTCCTGTGCCTGACCTTTTGTGGTCTGTAGTTAGAGAATTCTCCCACCCTTCTGCAGCCACTCAACTGTTAAGCGAAGCTAAATCTGTCATGAAACAAACATTCAATAGTGCTTTTAAAAGTAACATATAAACTCACATAAACATGGTCGAACACTTTCCCTCCAAACAGGGGCAGTCCATTGTTGATGTTGATGACGGGGGAGACCAGCTCTGATTCCCACCCAGTAGCAGCTGTCACCTGGACGTCCCCTGCAACGCTCCCGTATGGGAACAGCCTCATTTCTGAAGGGAATTACAATTTGTGAGAAAGACGTCAAAACCACAAGGTCTGCTGCAGTACCTTAGAAAGTTGCAAGGGGGTGACATTGCGATATGTCCAATACCTTTTCAACTGCTCTGTCATCTTTATACCACTGCAAACTGAACTAGTATTTGTTAACTTAAAGTGTGACATTATATATGAATGGCCATGCCAAATGATGCCCTTCTTAACCGACTTCAAATACTCTGTGCATGATGTTATGGCAAACGTGATTAAGTGTATACTCGACTTGTCTCGACAGAGTCACTTCCTAATCCTTAGTAAAATATAAGTCTCAAACCATCCGCGTGCGCATGGTTTTTGCCTGTTCTGAAAAAAAAAAGATCACGTCCACCGATGCTCTGGCCTGGCTCTAGTCCACGGTAGTTAGCAACAATACGGAGCCGAGCACCATGCTACGGAAGCTCCACGGCTCAAGAACTAAGTACACGTACAGTGCTGATTCATAAATTCCGCAAAAAGTCAGCATGTGTCGGCTTGTCGTATACGTCGCTAAGTACTGCCGCAAATTCACAACACCAGCTTTGTATTCCTGTGATTTAGTAGCATTTTTATTTTTGGCTGGACTTTTTTTTATTCACCTGCGCGCACTAGTTGGGGGTCTTCAGAGGATGTCATCCGTAAAATCAAGTCAATGCCACCTGAGCAACAACAAAAAACCTACCCTGGCAGTCTCCAGCCTTGCCCTGTCCCAGGTCCCAGTACCACACATGACACTGGCAGCTGTAGGACCCAGCCAGGTTCACACAGTCCGCATGCTCATCACAGTCATGGGGGGTCTGACATTCATCCACATCTGCAGCAATCATGGATTCAACACAAGTCATCATCATCATGTGCAATAGCTCAATTGGTAGAGTGTTCGCTTTGTAACCGGGAGGTCGTGAGTTTAAACCCCGGCCGGGTCATACCGAAGACTTTAAAAATGCTGTGCATCAAACAAACTTTAGCTTACAGGACTGTTTGTCTTTCATTGTTGAGAGAAGTTCTTTTAGATTAGTTGCTATTTCTGTGAGTTTGTTTTAGACGTAGTGTTTGGACGACCGATCCTTCCCTACATGTGTCCTATATGTCATATGTCCTGAAGTCTTATTCAGTACCAATGGCAATGTAGCGGCTTGGAAGACTTATTCAGTACCAAGGACAGCATAACAGCTTGGAAGTCTTATTTAGTACCAAGGACAGTGTAGCACTGCAGAATTTATTTTTCAGTACCAAGTACAAAGTACGAAGGGCAGCATAACAGCTCAGAAGTCTTATTCAGTACGAAGCACAGTGTAACAGCTCAGAAGTTATATTCAGTACCAAGGACAACGAAACAGCTCAGAAGTCTTATTCAGTACCAAGGACAGTGTAACGGCTCGGAAGTCTTATTCAGTACCAAGGACAGCGTAACAGCTTGGAAGTCTTATTCAGTACCAAGGACAGTGTAACAGCTCAGAAGTCTTATTCAGTACCAAGGACAGCGTAACAGCTCGGAAGTCTTATTCAGAACCAAGGACAGCGTAACAGCTCGGAAGTCTTATTTAGTACGAAGGACAGCGTAACAGCTAGGAAGTCTTATTCAGAACCAAGGACAGCGAAACAGCTCAGAAGTCTTATTCAGTACCAAGGACAGCGTAACAGCTCGGAAGTCTTATTCAGTACCAAGGACAGAGTAACAGCTTGGAAGTCTTATTCAGTACCAAGGACAGCATAACAGCTCGGAAGTCTTATTCAGTACCAAGGACAGCGTAACAGCTTGGAAGTCTTATTCAGTACCAAGGACAGCGTAACAGCTCGGAAGTCTTATTCAGTACCAAGGACAGCGTAATAGCTCGGAAGTCTTATTCAGTACCAAGGACAGCGTAACAGCTTGGAAGCCTTATTCAGTACTAAGGACAGCATAACAGCTTGAAAGTCTTATTCAGTACCAAGGACAGCGTAACAGCTTGGAAGTCTTATTCAGTACCAAGGACAGCATAACAGCTTGGAAGTCTTATTCAGTACCAAGGACCGCATAACAGCTCAGATGTCTTATTCAGTACCAAGGACAGCGTAACAGCTCATAAGTCTTATTCAGTACCAAGGACCGCATAACAGCTCGGAAGTCTTATTCAGTACCTAGGACAGCATAACAGCTCATAAGTCTTATTCAGTACCAAGGACAGCGTAACAGCTCGGAAGTCTTATTCAGTACCAAGAGCAGCATAATAGCTTAGAAGTCTTATTCAGTACCAAGGAAAGTTTAACAGCTTGAAAGTCTTATTCAATACCAAGGATAGTGTACCAGCTCAGAAGTTGTATTCAGTATCAAGGAAATCAAGGAAATCTTGTTCAATGCCCAGAACACACAGCAACAATGTCACATATTAACATATGTACAGACTATTGAGCCAGTAAGCTGCTTTATGGAGGTTAAGCCTATCCGATGAATGTTCTGTTGAGCAGAGCCTTACCCACACACACGTTGGACGTTGTGTCTAAGGTGTAGCCTGCATCACACCTGCAGATGTAGCTGCCCCAGGTGTTGACACATGTGGTGCCTGATGGACAGGGCTGCAGCATGGTGGAACACTCATCCACATCTGAAGTACAAAGACACAGTTCAAATGTTGACTTCAAGTTCAGCTACATGTTGTGTATTGTTATTTCTATCTATTGTTTTTTATGTTTACCAAAGGAAAACATTGTTTTTGCTCTCTTCTTCTTCTTCTCCAAACAGTGACCTCTGACCTGGCCAATGGCCTCTTTTGTTGACGTCTGTCACAATGGTGACTGGTGTTGGGTTACATAATGTTGCAATTTCATGGTCTGCTCTGCTCCTATCACCATATGCTAGTAGTACGTGTATGTGAATTTGAGTAAGAATTAACAGAGCAGACCATGTCCGAAGGTAAACATTATGCATTTGCTTTGCAAATGTTAATCTCTAGTGTTAGTTATTCACTTGCTTGACTTTGTTTAGTTGTGTGGAAGGTCTCGGATAGACCAAACTGGTCTCTGCTAAAAAATACGAACGCAGTTCAGGTCTACAGTCAAAATTCCTAGAAAACTATTGAGTGGGCCAAAAATATCTGGTCTATGTCGTCACTAAAGACAGGATTCTTAATGCTTGCGTCAATATGGGCAATGGGAAAAATACAGTGATATTGGCTGCATTATAGATTTTATTGACTTGACATGTACATGTAGATCTCTGAATAATGAATGCTATGATTAAATCATGGAGGTAAACCTCCATGATTAAATCAACAACGTACGTAGGTGTCAAATTGTTTAATTTCAGCACCTGAAAATACAGATACAATGTGAAAAACCAACCTGGTGTGTGTGCATCATTTGAAACCCAAAAGCTAAGAATAATCATACACCGAAGATCAAAGTAATCTGTCAAGTCAGTATGCGGAAAAGCGCCACTGACAGTACATGTCAACACTGTTCAAATGGGTGTCACCTCCATCCTTAAGGGCTAACACACGTTCAGCAGCTAAACGTTTATGGGACTATGACCCCCAGCAGCTGCATTGTCCAGCAGCAAGAGTGGCGGCATATCGTGGTAGCCTACAGTACTACGGCGCACAGCTGTGGAACACTGAGTTCAGGACATTTAAACGAGTCGCTTAAAGAAGGTTTAAACTTGATACATGATATGTAAAATGTATTTGTTAGAATAACTGTATATGCTGTTATTGTTATTATTCACTCACTCACTCACTCACTCACTCACTCACTCACTCACTCACTCACTCACTCACTCACTCACTCACTCACTCACTCACACTCACTGCATGGCTTAATGTCCGTTGTTCCCCGTCATGCAAGGGTTGCATTTTCAAACTTAAGGTATATCATGATTGTCTAAAGAAAACCACCTGAGTGCATTATCCTGTATATATATCAAATAAAGTTAAAGTGAAAAATGAAAGTCAAACCCACTGTGAGGCATAGCATGTCACTGTGACACATAATAAGCAAACAAAAACATTGGGTATCTCTGGCCCTTGGTGTAAGGCCACACCGACTTAATTTTATGGATGACATCTGCGCGCGCATTGATTTTTGCCTGTTCTAAAAAAAAAGATCACATCCACCGAGGCTCTGGCCTGGCTCTAGGCCTGGGTAGTCCATGGCAGGTAGCGACAATATGGAGCCAGGCACTCAGGCTACTGAAGCTCCACGACTCAAGAACTCAGTACATACGTACAGTGCCGATTCATAAATTCCGCAAAAAGCCAGCATGTGCCGGCTAGTTGTATT
Source organism: Branchiostoma belcheri (assembly GCF_001625305.1). Lineage (NCBI taxonomy): Eukaryota > Metazoa > Chordata > Leptocardii > Amphioxiformes > Branchiostomatidae > Branchiostoma > Branchiostoma belcheri. Next base: position 82,776 of record NW_017804276.1, on the reverse strand, counting down.
CGTCGCTATGCCGCAAATTCACAATACCAGCTTTGTATTCCTGTGGTTTAGTAGCATTTCTATTTTTGGCCAGAATTTTTTTTTATTCGCCCGCGCGCACTAGTTTGGGGGTTTTCAGAGGATGTCATCCATAAAATTAAGTCAGTGTGGCCTAAAGAAAATCTTGGAAAGATGTACAAGTCTTACCGTCACATCTGAGGAACTTGCGGTCCCTGTCCCTGACCTCCTGGTACCCGGGGTTACAGGAGCAGCGATACAGTGCGCCCTCCCGACTACACACCCCCGCACCGCTCCGCTGGTCACAACGGTTCGACACAGGGGAACAGAAGTCCTCATCTGATGGTGCAAATAATGAATGAATGAATGAAAGACATTTATTGTACGTTTGTGCACTAACAAGCTAAGTACAGGTCATGAAATAGACAAGGAAAAGGATACAGCAATCACTTAAACTATACATACTAATGTGGTCTACTATTTACATGTTCAACTTCTTCTCGCTTCTTGACGAAGTTATAGATATACGAGCATATAGAACTAATGATACATGGTTTGTCAAGTTTCATAACTTTCTAATTCATTTAAGAGTCATTGCACGAGAAAACCAGGCAGAGGTCGGAAGATGGGGGTCGGCCAAATCGACTCAAACTTTGTATGTGAGATAGGTATGGGGAACTATGAACAGCCATATATTTAAAACCCTCCAGATATTTTTCGTTATGGAGATCTGGGACCCCCCTCCGAGAGCCTCCGAAATCAGGTAATTTATGGCTGAAAATTACTGAACTTGCGATGGCTGCACTGATGACTCTGATAAAGATATGGATAAAACGTTTATATTACCACATAGCATAGCTTTTCTAGTTTTACAGACCCAAAGTTCAAGAGTACACCTTAAAGTTAAGAGGGTGTGACAGGGGGTTACCGGAACCATTAAAAGCAGAATTTTCATCTCTATGCATTTTAGTCATCTTTAAGGCGCATTATCTCATATGGGCAGTGGCTTTGGTGAATGGTTTTACTGTGGTTTGAGAGAGGAACATCTACTGATTCAAAAACAAGCGTCGTTGGTTTGGGCCATACATAACGCGAGCCGTGACTGGGGGGTCTTTATGGGGAATTTTCGGGTTTGGGACTGTACTAAATCGGGCAATGACTTCTCCGTACTGGGCACGTTTGGGACAATGTGGGCATGTCGACGTATGATAATCATCAGACAATTATCGAAGAAGCTTTAATGAATTAAGGATGTTGATTTGGGCTCTATATGGGGGATACGGGGATACCTGTAAATGGAAGTAGGCTAATTTTACACATTTTTATTGCTTTCTGTTAGCTGAAGATAGCAAGTAAGTTCCTTGGTAAATTATTATGTGCATTAACTTTGTGCTAGATAATGAAAAGGCTCTGCATGGGGGTTATGAGGACTCCACGAATGGAGATGCCATTTACATGCCGCGTGGAAGTAATGGTACTTCGATCATACTGTTATTTCACTCAGAAAAAAGATAACAATAAACAATCGTGTGCTTAAGACTAGTACTTGTACTTTTCTTCATCAATCTTGATCAGTAGAGATATGCTGGTATAGACATTTACTACATAGTAGTACACTGATGGTGTGTTACTATGCTTGACCATTTTTCATACCTAACCCAAAAACATTTTTTAACCTGTATAATATTAATAATGAAAGTTTGTTGCAAATCCATGCCCGATGGCTAATTGAAAGAACAGGATAACAAAAATAAACATTAAAATGATAATGAGTAATGCTAATACTACTTTAGATATACATTTGTAGTTATTGTTGGTTTCTTTTCCGTGTACAGTGGAGTATGAAATGACTGACATTTTGCGAGATATATGAATTGGGAGGTGTTATTAGAAATGCAGTTTTTTGAAGGCTGGGAATGTAAATAAATCTAGGGAACATTTTGGTGACCATTTAGAATAACTTATCTCTTTAAGTGCTATAATTAATGAGGGCAATGGCAAATAAAGTGCATTTCATCCTCCACTGCATTTCCTGTGAATATTTACATATTCTGTTGTTTACAGACAGTTGTTTGTATGTACCCTTTTCTATTTCTAATGTATGTGCGCTAACTCTAACCTTACATATGGCTGATCTAACATCGAAGTCTCTGATGCGAAGATAACGTTTTATTGTGTATACAGGTTTCAGATGTCTATAAAATCTTAGCTTACCGACATCAACAGAGAGATTGTAAAGAAAGGTTTGGATATACATGTAAAAGAGTCTACTTCTAAATAATGTACATATGTGTTGCTTATCGAGATCGACGTTGCCGTTATGCCAGATATATGAGAAACCACTGCGGTCAAGTATTTCTTTCACATGGTGTAGCAGATTTTCTTGTGACCATGCATTAACATATGTTGTCTCAGTCTTAACCAATACTTGACTAGGCGTACAGATACGTCTGTGTCTAGTGACAATCTACCAAGTTCTGCTTTGCATGCTCCGTTGCTAGCGTTTCTGTGTACACAATGAATTTTTTTACAGAAGCGATTTATGGACAGTTTCAATAGGACAGTTGTCATTTGAAAAATCTTTTCCCCAGATTTCGCAACCACATAACATAATATTGATTTGATGCACACGTCAAAAATCCTTCATAAAAATCCTCCTTTCAATGAGATTTGTGAGCGGATAAGAGATTTGATGCTAAAATAGATTTGCGGGCTTTTAAAGCAAGTTGTTTCTTAGTGAGCTAGTGAGAAACTGCCAGATGAGGACAATATAGACCTAGATAGCAGTACGACGTAGTAATTTCTATATTTTCGAATTCGAGCAGGAATTTTGTATTTATGTACTAGTATATGCGCCCTGTTTTGTTAAAAATCACAACTTTGGTCTTTTTAGGTAAACTTGGAGTTTCCATTTTGTACAAGTGTTTAGTTTGTCAAGGGCACATTGAAGTCCTTTCTCAGTTTCCGAGAAAATTACGACATCAACTCCATAGAGTAAGCAGGAAATGGATAAATTCTGTAGGGAGGGTGGCACGCATTCTGGACTATCTAACATCTTGACTACATCATTTATGAACAGGTTGAAGAGAGTCGGGCAGAGGTTACAGCCCTGCCTCACACCTTTGTCCGTGTCGAAGGGTGGTGTTAGACCAGAGGAGGTTTTGATGCATGTTTGCGGGTTAGAATACATTGATTATATAAGACTGTAAAATTTGCCGCCTACTCCCGAGCTGAGTAGATTCTTTATGTCAATCATTAAATTTCCAAAACAATGTTTTGCTGACAATCCATTCGCCTGCCGTAACTTCTAACACGCTTGAAGAAGACAAAAATGGTTGCCATTATTTTGTACATTAATTGAAAATGAGATACCAATGTGTGGTCAGATATATTGTGCATGCTACGCAACAGTCCATCGGCACATCGCAGGTTGGTAATAGCAGCATACCTGTACTAACCCCTCATTATTCAAGAAACACACATGTAACTACTAATAGCATTCAAACATTGCTTTTGCTATGGTCTTGTTCATCTGTATCCAGCCCTCTTCTTCTGGTCTTCCTTTTAGATTTAGTAAGTGCCAATATGTACAACTTAGCTCAGAGGTCTGCTTCATTTGGCACCTGTATTTACCGGAATCTCCATTTCTGGAGTCCTCATAACCCCCATGTAGATCCTTTTAATATCTACCACAAATTTGATGTAGACAATATTTTAGTAAGGAACTTATTTGCTCTACAGCTAAGAGAAGAACAATAAAATGTGTAAAATTAGCCTACTTCCATTTACAGGTATCCCCGTATCCCCCATATAGAGCCCAAATCAACATCCTTAATTCATTAAAGCTTCTTCGATAATTGTCTGATGATTATCATACGTCGACATGCCCACATTGTCCCAAACGTGCCCAGTACGGAGAAGTCATTGCCCGATTTAGTACAGTCCCAAACCCGAAAATTCCCCATAAAGACCCCCCAGTCACGGCTCGCGTTATGTATGGCCCAAACCAACGACGCTTGTTTTTGAATCAGTAGATGTTCCTCTCTCAAACCACAGTAAAACCATTTACCAAAGCCACTGCCCATATGAGATAATGCGCCTTAAAGATGACTAAAATGCATAGAGATGAAAATTCTGCTTTCAATGGTTCCGGTAACCCCCTGTCACACCCTCTTAACTTTAAGGTGTACTCTTGAACTTTGGGTCTGTAAAAACTAGAAAAGCTATGCTATGTGGTAATATAAACGTTTTATCCATATCTTTATCAGAATCATCAGTGCAGCCATCGCAAGTTCAGTAATTTTCAGCCATAAATTACCTGATTTCGGAGGCTCTCGGAGGGGGGTCCCAGATCACCATAACGAAAAATATCTGGAGGGTTTTAAATATATGGCTGTTCATAGTTCCCCATACCTATCTCACATACAAAGTTTGAGTCGATTTGGCCGACCCCCATCTTCCGACCTCTGCCTGGTTTTGCCTGGTTTTCTCCTACAATGACTCCAAAGCTGGGGAACTTATCTATTATATAAGAATATAGGAAATCTCTCTCATTACTACATATAACGTACAATCGACTACGAAATGATACTCATCCTCAATCTTATCTAAATCGCAAAATTGGCAAATCCTTTGCTCTAGAGGAATGCAGTCAGTACACTACCTTATTGTGTCTGCCTGCAAAATGATAGTAATGTTATTATAATAATAGCAGAATTGTAAGTCATGATAGTAGTGATCTTATAATATTTATCAGAAAAAAATGGACAGGGCAAATCTGAGATTGGTGTGGCCTAATAAACAAAATGCTGTGTCATATGTCACTTTATTGTTGTGTCAATAAAGTTCTTCATATAATAAGTAGTAAAAGTTCTTACACTGCCGGTTGCAGTCCTTCAGTTTGCAGGTCATGGTGTGGTTTGCGATGCCGTGGCAGTATTCTCCTCCCTGCTCAGGGCTGGGGCGGTCACACACGCGCGTGCGGAAACGCTGTCCGGGCCCGCACTCAGCTGAACAGCTGCTCCACTCACTCCAGAAGCTCCAGCCACCATTTACTGCACAAATACAGTTGCATTTATAGTAAAACGTTAAACTTTATTCCAACACACAGTTTACAGGGAGGTCACGTGTTTGTAAACCGTAACTCTCGCGAGATCACGTTGTGAAGTGATTGGTCATTAATTATCCTGATGAAGGCGACAGTGGTCGCTGAAAATTTGATCTCCCTGTAAACTGTGTGTTTAAACGTTTTACTATGATTACTACCAACACAGATGAACTTTCATGATAAATACAGTATTTGTCTTACTTGCCTTGCACCCTCCTCTTAATGCTGTATCAAGAGATAAAGGGCTGACCTAAGGCTTAAGGGGGCACACCAAAATTTATTTCGCGTTTCAATTTGATGCTGCACACCCTTAAGTCTAGCAGCCGTCTCTGCCGTGGAATAACTCGGAAGGAAAATAACACAGTGACTGTATATGGGACAAAAGGATATCTCTTCAGCTACAAAAAACCAACTGAATTTGGTTTCTTCAACCTCTTTAATTTTGGTAAAATCGACAGAAAAATCATTATTTTCACTCCAGAATTAATGAACAAAATTGTGAATTTTTGCGTGGGATAATCCCATGGAAAAAATTTTTCCGGTAGAAATGACTGATGCTGGCAGAAAGACACAAACCTTGACTATACTCGAGTAAATTATAAAGAAAATCCTTAGTACTCCAATTTTTTAAATCGTCCACAGTGCAAGGGGTTGCAACTTGAGGAAGGTGCAGAGCGAAATCTAGATCAAATGGGCTGATTACAGTTGGCGCGCAGGAATACCTGGAAGTAAGGTTCAGAGCCAAAATCAATTTTCACCCCCAAATCACCGTTTCTTACACTCTTCAGCGATGTTAATGTTTAATGATGTTTCGTGGCAATTAATGAGAAAATGTCACCCCAAAGTTGCTCTCAAAACCCTTCCGTCACCTTTTAACGCGCACTACCACGGATCCCAGCCGCGGAAGAATTGGGCTACAGTACATACACACATTATGTATAACGAAATATATTTTATTAAGAAGCCAGTGTACCTTTCTCACAGCTGTCTCCACCAAAGTACCCCGGACAGCTGCACCTGGCCCCAGGTGTCAGCTCCTCACACTCCCCATGGTTCAGACAGGTGAGGTTGGCGCAGCTGATGGGGTCGTCACAGGTGAGTCCGTCCCCAACAAAGCCGGCCTTGCAGGTGCAGTAGAAGCTCCCGGCAGTGTTGATACAGTCAGCATGCTCATGACAGTCATGGCTGTCTGCTGTACACTCATCTATGTCTGGTGAGGTTTGAGAGAACAAATAATTGATTAGGCCACACCAATTTAATTTGTTGTTTCTCAGAGTTTTTCAGAAAAAAATTGAAGCAACAGGGAAAAAAAAAAAAACAGGCCAAGGCACCCCATAATAGCCGGAAATGTTACGATATGAGCCTTGAAGTCAACATACCAGGCTGGTTTATAATCAAAACAATTATATAGTTCTTGAACTTTAATGAAACAAAAATGCAAAATTTTAACAACTAGGAGGAAAAGGACTTTCTTCAACTGTTGGGGTCAAAATATGTCTTTCATTTAGCATTTTGCAGTTGCCTAAAATCTTTTTTTTTTGCAAATCAGAAAAAAAGGGACATTTTGACCAATCTAAATTGAGATAAACAGCCTCCAGTTTAATTTCGGACAACCTCCCATATCTCAGCAACCTTAAACCCAGATGGGCTACATGCATGTAATATCGCAAACCAAAGGTAAAAATGATGTAAGAAATATGTAGCAGCTATTCGCGACCCCCAGGGGGTTCGTCCAATAAATTATTATTTTACGTATTATAACCCATGAGCATTATGCATAATTATGCATAACCCCACAAAGCATTATGCATAATTATGCACAATTATGCACAATTATGCACAATTATGCATAATTATGCATAATTGGACGAACCCCCAGCGAATAGCTGCTACATATTTCTTACATCATTTTTACCTATGGTTTGCGATATTAGCCCATCTGGGTTTAAGATTGCTGAGATATGGGAGGTTGTCTGGAATTTGTCTGGATGTCCAGAATTAAACTGGAGGCTGTTGATATAATCTTGTTCACACTTAAACTGCACGATCATGTGTAAGGTCAAAGTTGAGGAGTAGTACTTGTAAAGAGTTCTTGTCTGGCATGTGGCTAGATAGATTTTGTTTATGTCTCAGAGGTCTTTAACTTTGGTAACTAATATGACATTGTGAAAGTACTATTAGTATACCCACAATGCGTAATGCTGTGCATGCACAAAGGCATCCATTGGTACATACTAGTATTTTCTTGTCTTTGCATGTGTTTTACTGGACAAAATAGGTTTGGATACACTCATGAGGCTATCTTGCCGTATTCTTAAGGAATACGAGCATATACGAGCAGATGTGTCAAGAATCTGGACCTATTTCGTCCAGTGTTTCGTTACAGTATTCGACGATGGAATACAAGGCTGGTCCTTGGTACTGAATACTTCAGAAAAGGCAGAAATTTCCTCATAATTCAAGAAAGTAACCTGGGATGGAAATCACTCCAACACCGCCGAAAAATGGCCAGGCTTACTACAATGTTTAAAGTTCTGCACAACACCATCTCTGTCCCCCACACCTCGTGTCTTGTCCCGGCAGCTCGATGCTCCCGCCGCACTAATCACACTTTAAAGCTGCAGACCATCGCGAGTAAGAACAACTATTACAGGCTCTTCCTTCGCACCATCAAGGAGTGGAATAAACTTGAGCCTTGTGTTGCGGAGGCGAAGTCCATCTCCCAGTTCAAAGCAGAGCTGGGACGGGCTTCGCTACATTGAGCTGCCTCCCTGTCCTTGTACATATGTAAACATGTGTAATGCTAGCACCATTGACTTCACTTGTCCTGTCCTTGCACTTGTCTACGTCCACCCCTACCCTACCCTTTGTTTGCACACAGTCACTAATCTGCGCAGCTGCTAATAATCCTCTTTTTAGAGGGTTGAGCAGTATCAAAGATGATGAAGAGTTGTGAGTCTTACCGACACAGCCTCCCTCACTCTCCATGTACCCCACAGCACAGCCACAGTAGTACGAGCCGGGAGTGTTCACACAGGTGTGCTCCAGGGTCTCATTACACTGGGAGAAGTGCCTCCAGTCTTCACACTCATCCACATCTACATGTACAAGGCAATATCATTTGCAGATGATAAAATGAATGTTTAAATTCATAGTTAGCCACAAAATCACATACACGTACTTGCTGCATTGTATCCAAGCCTAGATCATACTGCTGTAGGTGTCCCTATAACACAGGCAGTAGTCAGCAACAGTGGAATAGATTTCTCATAATTCTTGAAAATACAGTCATACCTGGGCCACAATTATGTTTGATACGGATGTTCCAGACCGGGCCGTACTTTACAGTATTGCCCAGGCTTCTTTATGCGTACGGCCCCGGCTTCCATGGCTTCCATAGACAATTCAAATGCATTTCACCCTAACTGCATGCACTGCTTTCGAAAATTCGAATGCAGAATTTGGACGTTGGAATTGATGTTGTTGCATTTTTTTTGGTTTAGGGACACCAAATTTTCACCCATTTCGCATTCAATTTGAAAGGCGTGTTTTCTTGGGTGGGTATGACATAAATAAAATACTACACAGTGTATTCCGCATCACCCTCGGTCCCAGCCCTCCCGCAGATTGGATCTCCCTCCAGCCTTTGGGCGATCCGACACGCGGTCGGGCTGATACCTCGGGCGATATCGATTACCCTGTGTAGTATTCTATAATTATATCATGTGTATTCTATAATTTCTATTTGTGTCACTCAGGATTTACAACTCATACTTGTCATCTGTTTTTCAGGTAACTCTAAAAATAACTAGTCATGAATATATGAATATTGTGAGTTTGTCATATTCATTATTTTTGTAAATTTTACTGCTTTTGTCTCAATAGTATGCATTCTGGTTCACTGTACTGCAGAATTTTAATACCCTTGCATAACTGCACATTTGTCTGGGACATTGATTTGAAAGAGAATTAACCTTCTCCATGCTGTCCAACCCAATAAATGAATCCCATGACATACTCGATGATGTGCCCTTGCGAAAGGCACTTACATTTTGTAACAACTGTTACAACTTCCCTCCCTGTATGGTGAAGTGACGCTCACTGGGCCTTTTAGCTAATTCTTGATAGTATGTCCAAACACTGATGAGCACATATGTTAGACGGATTTGGCATTGCCAATGTGCTACGATCGGCACATTTGCCACTAAGGCCACACCAATTTAATTTGTTGCTTCTCGGATCGCCCTGTCCATTTTTTTCCGATTAGCAAAAAAAACAAACAAATTTTTTGTTCTAAATTAAAAGTTACTGCAAAATGCTCAATGAAGGACATATTTTGTCCCAACGATTGAAAAAAGTTCTTAAGTTTTTCAACGTAACAATGCAATTTTGTTTCATTACAAGTTCAAAATCTATTGTTTTAATGATCATAAACCAACCTGGTATGTTCACTTCATGGCTCATATTGTAACATTTCCGGCTATCATGGGGTGCCTTGGCCTGTTTTTTTTATTTTTATTTCGCCCTGTCGCTCCTGATTTTTTCTGAAAAAATCCGAGAAACAATAAATTGAATTGGTGTGGCCTAAGAACGGTTAAATTTTTTTGAACTCACCATCACACAATCCTGTCTCCATGTTCTGTTGGTACCCCTGTGTGCAGTTGCAGCTGAACTTGTACTTCCTGTCCACACAGACAGACCGGGTTTCATCACAGGTGTCCATCTTGTGCCGACACTCGTTGATCTGTGGATCTAGAACGTATAGCAAACAACGCAATTTAAAAGCTTATCAATGCATTCATACAACGATCATACAATGTTTGTGACCTTTCAAAAACAGTTTCATCAGGTTGGTAAAGTATAGCATACAAGAGATTTCTTTACACGACTAAGATTTCTCACTTAAAAGTGATGACGTTTCAGCGAGAAGCAGAACTCCAGTCAGAAGCTCTGAGGATGGTGTCTGATAGACACTGAAACGTCAGCACTTAGGTGAGAAATCTTGGTTCTGTAAAAGAAAACTCTTGCATCCAATGTATTATTTGCACTCTTACACATTAAAGGTGAAGAGGCTGCTTGGGCTTGGTAGAGAAAAACTTTAATGTCAGTAAGAACGTGGAAAATCACTCGCTAAGCATCTATTGGTCTAGAAACTCTCTGTGAAACTCTCTGTGCACCTCTACAATACAACAATGAGAAGTTATGAAGTCACGTGGTGATGACGCGCAGGTCAAAGTTCAGAGGTAGCTAATAAACTGATTTGATCTACCGCCCAAATAATTCCTTTGTGACCGGCTCTGAATCACACACCAATGGCAAAGGTAATACTCAGACCCTGTTCTACACTGACCTCCGCAGTGGAAGCTGACTTTTGTGTACTTCACGTTGTTCTCCAAACCAGAGTCCACCAGTGGTTCCAGGAAGGTGTAGTTAGTGAAGATGTAGGGTGTTGTCCAGCAGTACGGGATGGTCTCCTTGTTCAGCTCCACCATGAAGTCTGCCTCTCCCATGGAGACAGACTTTCTCTTTCCAAACTTGATGTTTTTGACGGAGAACGCCTTCCTCTCTATCAGATAGTCGTCATGACTGGGAACGAGAGGAATAATAATAGTAGTTTATTGACAACACTCCAGGCAACATCCGTGTCCATAATATCACCAGGGTCCAGAGCCTGGGGTCCATAGTATCGCCACCTTGGGAAATAGTGTGCTTTAATAAGATATTTTTACTGCAACATACTTTTGGTATGCACTACTGCACACCTCAAATGTACATACCTAGGGTATGTTGCAGTAAAAATATCTTTAAGCACACTATTTCTCAAGGTGGCGATATTATGGACCCTGGTGATATTATGGACACAGATGTTACATGGCAGCGTATAAAACTGCTGAATTACGTACTCAGGATTTAAAAACAGGTTAAACGATAAGGTCAGCTAAACAAACAAAGGACATTGACAAACTAGGTACAAACATAAACAAATACAGGCTGTACACAGTTACACAGTTATGAATATAGATCAGAAGTATCTACTTAAATAGATTAAAAACTATTAATAATGGTCCGGTACTGGGAGATTTCAACCTGTTTGAATGTTTATTTAACAAATCAGTGAAATACAGGATTGGACTCGTTTTGTACCGCTTTGCTTTCGTCAAGGGAATGTCGAGTTGATTTGCCCCCTTCAGGCATCTGCCATGAATATCTCAGGAAAGACGTTCGTAAGGTCACACCAATTTTTTGGATTTTTTTTTAGATGAAATTTGACGCGACAGGGTAAAAAAAAACAGGCACCTCACGTTAGCTGGAAATGTTACAATATGAGCCTTGAAGTTAACATACCAGGCTGGTTTATAATGAAAACAATAGTATCAAAGGTATCTGGTAGACAATGTCGACCCCCGTCACGGTTCAATGTAGGGTGAAGGAAGCCATATACATCAGGGCCCATCACCCTACATTGAACCGCGACGGGGGTCGACATCATCTACCAGATACCTTTGACCCAGTGTTGACGTCACACTTCAAAGAAGCCACGTGACAAGCTTCACTGGATCAGTCTACTGAGGAAGACCAGAGTGACTGGTTGAAAGCTCTAGGTGAGAGAATTTTTTGTGTTGGAACAAAAGTTTTAACTTTAAATAGGTGTAGAGTCAGTTTCCCAAGAGCACAACATTGGGCCTGCCTGGGATTCAAAACCATGAGAATCTTAAAGTTGGATTCTACAAATCTATCCTCTAGAAAACCTTGCCAACATTGATTACCTGATGACTGCATCCTTAGACATGTAGAACTCCTGAGTGAATCTGCCATGTAAGGTGGGGAAAGCTGGAGTTGCGATCATGTCCACATCCAGGACATACCGGTTGAAGACATCAGCATGCAGTATACTGTTGTCGCCTCCAATGTTGAACTTTGTAATCATCATATCCATGTGTTCTGTGGGGAAATAAATTTTGTTTGGAAACATTGGGAACATCCTTCTATAAACCAGGAAATCAAAGCTCACATACATGTAACATCTGTGTTGGACTCCATAATATCACCAGGGTCCATAATATCGCCACCTTGAGAAATAGTGTGCTTAAAGATATTTTTACTGCAACATACCCTAGGTATGTACATTTGATGTGCATACCAAAAGTACATGTATGTTGCAGTAAAAATATCTTAAAACACACTATTTCTGAAGGTGGCGATATTGTGGACCCTGGTGATATTATGGACACGGATGTTACATCTGGCGTAAAATATTTAGAGCATTGTGAAATATCTTCAGAGCTGTTATACTGTGCTTTGAAGTTAATTACACTTTAATACAACTATCCTGGTCTTGGTATTGAATAGAACACAAAAATGTGCTACTGTGCTCAGTACCGAACAAGGGTTTAAGAACTTCAGAATCTATATGTCTCTGATACTGAAAAATCCACTGAGAACTGACACTGAATGTTGATGGTGGTTGTGAGAAATTTTGATGTTTGATGCTGATCTTCTATATAATTGTTAGTGTAGTATCTTAAAAGTCTTGCTCTGTCAATCTTTTTGTGTTACTTGAGAGTGCTTTAGGCCACACCAAGTAAATTTTATGGATGACCCTAAATCTAATGCGAGAGGGCGAAAAAAAAACAAGAAGGGCCCTAAAAAACAAGATGCCTAGATTAGAAATATACTAAGAGACGACAAATGTTAGGACACAAATTGAATGAAGTGACACAGTGTAACAAGCAAGAAGTCTTTTATCATCAAAACAGCAATAAATCAGGTGGAACAGCAGTTGTCGTCCTGTCCTGTTTCTTTCATATTTTGCAGGCCTGCAGAAACAAAGCATGTGCTCTTTACCCATTTCGCGTTATGGGTTTCACGTCAATCTAACGATTTGCGGCACTGTAGTGACTCTTTGGTCATAGTTACAGGAAGCAAAATTTCTTGTTTTTTTTTTCTAGAAACAGGCCAAAATCAATGCGCGTGCGGACGTCATCCATAAAATTTACTTGGTGTGGCCTTATATGTACAGCAATTATGGTGCTGACAATAATGAATTATTATATCATACTACTTCTGTCCATGTATCTGTATCTGTATCCGTATAGCCGGTATACATGTAACTGCCCATTGGCATAACACACCAGCTTTGCAGGCACGCGGCGCGGCGGCAGCTGACTACATTACAACGACGTTGACTTACCTCCACAACCTGTGACCTGAAGGTCAGAGATGGTGGCCATGTTGTTTATCTCCACTGTCTCCTTGATGATGTCATCAGGATCCAGCATGACCTCAAGGGTCTTGACCCTGCCCAGACACATGCTAATGTGATCCTTCAGGGTTGCTCGAAACATTCCCTCTGTAGAACAAGAAATCAAACGTTTCAACTAGTGATGCATACCTAAACTCAATTTTAGGTTCAGGTCCGGATTCAAGTCCAGAGGTTTAGGTTCAGTTCTGGACTTGGAAGTCTGGACCTAAACACATGACATATACAAAATTGCATGTTGGCAACCTTGCAATGTTGTCTGGGTGAAACTTTGGCCACATAACATATGCATGGAGGCCGGTACTTGACGATGCCTGATGGCAATGTTTTCTTCATTTTGCAAGCAAAGATTTTGCAATGTACGGAAGGTTTTAGGTGGTTTGGAGAGAAAAGGGGAATGTGAAATGGTCTTTAATGGTAATAAGTCCGGACTCGGTTCTTGACTTTTAGGTTTTTTTGGACTTGAACCTAAACATTCTTACAAGTCCGGATCCAAGTCCAGTGAACCGGTATGCAGCACTAGTTTCAACTCTACAGGAAGTATCTAGGGTTTTTTTTCCAGCCCCCAACTCAGCAGATTCTCACAGAATGTTAGCGCAATACTCCAGATCAATAAAAACATAACTGCATCAAAAAGGAGCATTCAAAGACATGACAAGATGGATGAAAAAAAACATGTAACCAACAGAATTAATACACAAAACACACATCTTCCCAATACCTACCCCTCAACTCTTTCCTACAACTAAACATATATGACTGTATAATATTCTTAGAAGCTTTGATACACTGTGCACAATGCATTGCACAACACACCTGTATCTGTATCTCTATCTGTAAAGCTAAGCCTTGTATAAATGCACTTTAGTGCAACACATCAGCTTCGCAGGCATGTGGCATGGTGGAAGCTGGCTACATTACACCGATCATCTAACTCTAAACATTGTTTAAAGCTATCTAATGATGATGCCCCAACTGTACATGGTGACAGCGAGTTCCATTCTGCAATAATTCTAGGAAAGCAGGAGTTGAAACCATAGAAGACTTAGTCCCACCTGCTTATTGGTTGCTTAACTCACCTATCATGTACGTCCCTGGAGTGGCCATGGGTGTTACAAGGAGGTTGGAATACGGCACCACCACACGAGGCTGTGTGTCTGTGTACATGTACAGTCTCAGGTCATCAGGAGAAACTGCTATACCATCTGGGGAAAAAAACAGTAATATGTCATTTCTACTGTAGTGCTGGGAAAACCTTTGACATACTAGGGCCACACCAATTTAATTTCTTGGTTAACGGATTCGCCCGCTTCATTTTTTTCTGATTTGCAAAAAAAAAATAAAAAAATTCAGAATCAACTGCAAAATGGTCATATTTTGCCCTGAACAGTTGAAAACAGTCCTTTTCTTCCTAGTTGTTACAGCTATTCCATCTTTCAATGCAGTGGTATCATTAAAAGTTCAAAATTCATTGTTTAAATTTTGAACCAGCCTGGTGTGTTGACTTCATGGCTCCTATCGTACCATTTTGGGCCATAATAGGATGCCTAGGCCTGTTTTTATTCTTATTTTTTTTTCGCCCGCCCACTCCATTATTTTTCTAGAAAAATCCGTTAACCAAGAAATCAAATTGGTATGGCCTGGTAAAAGTTACCAGGGTTACCAAACTGTTATTACTGCCCAATGTGATTTGAAATGTGCATATTGACTGCCAAACTAATTACAACTCCAGAACTGTCTAAAGCACTGTCTAATGTCTAAAGCAGAGGAATATTTATAATTAATACAGATTTTATGTGTAATTAATAATGTGTTAACAATAATACCTTTTGACAGCATAATTTTTTGCGTTGACTACAGAGCAATTCAGGCATCCAGTATGGTTGCCTGCGAGTCTGTTGTCAGAGTGTATAATATAATAGAATATGTTTGAGTTTCTAAATAAACCATTCTAGTACTTTAGTGTGCTAAAGGTTAAGAGTTTCTCACCACTGGCATTGACTGTTACATGTACAGTAAAGGCCTGGTCCTTGTCCAATGGCAGGGTTCCGGCCTCAAAACTGTTGTCATAGTGGAGGATGAAGTTCCTGGGCTTGTCTGTCACAAGCAGGTCAACTTGTTCTGCAAATAAAGATTAATATATATCATATACATATATAAATATATAAATATATATATATATGATTAGTAATGATAATAAACAATAAATAAAGATTCATAGGATTAATTTCTCATTATTACCTCCATGAAAAATGGAGGTATTGTTTTTGGCATGTGTGTGTGTCTGTCTGTGTGTGTGTTTGTGTTTCCGCACATTTGTACATGTAGTCAGAATATCTTCAGAATGCCTTCATGAAATGTGATGATATTTGGTATGCTGGTAGGTCTAAGAAAGCCAAAGGTCAAGGTCAAATATGGGCCTCCTGGTGGCTGACCTTGGTACTGCAGTAGAACTTTTGTATTTTGAGGAAAAACAGATGTGCCGGTTAAAGACTCCCTCTAACGCAAAACACGTATGGTCAGGCAGCGCGCCTACCAGGTTTGATTGATGATGTTCTCCCTCGGGAATAGACTAAATGTTGACTGCCTGACCTATTTTAGGACAAAAACCTGTGTTATTTTGTTCTGTACTGTAGTGTAGTGTAGTGTACCGTGTAAAAGCATTACAAAAACTCATATATTTTATGGAGGTTTGAGATCTCCGAATTCTTGTTTCTATTGTCCTTATTGCCTACTGGTTTTATGTAATAAAGTTTTGTTGTCATGCATGTGTGTCATGGATTTTGTTGTGCCATGATTTTGTTTTTCTATCTTGAAATGAATAAAAACAAAGAACTTAAAAAAAAAGATTTGTAGGAACCAATGAAGGGGCATCTTGAGAGTCAACTTGTATAACACATAATGAGTGTCATTAAATCTGCATAAATTAGTTGTGTATGGAAATATTTAGGGATTAAGAGCAGGGTAAATAAAAGTTGGGAATGAATGGGGTAGTGATACTGATATCACTTTATAACATACACATTGCAGAAGTAGGATTCTACAAAAGTTCTGCTGATTATTCATTACTTATCACTTATTATTAAAGTGATTGAACAAAATACTCTCTTGCCAACTTAAGAGTGCAGCAGCTACACAACAACAGCTACAAGAACCACAACACTGTCCTTGGTACTGAAACTTTAAGAACTGCTATCATTCATTGCAGAAGTAGGATTCTATGAAAGGTCTGCTGATTATTCATTACTAAATAATGGATTAAACAAAACACCCTCTTGCTAACTTAAGAGAGCAGCAGCTACACAACAACAGCTGCAAGAACTGCAACACTGTCCTTGGTACTGAAACTTTAAGAACTGCTATGATCATTCATTGCAGAAGAAGGATTCTACAAAAGGTCTGCTGATTATTCATTACTTTTAGTAAATAAGTGATTGAACAAAACACCCTCTTGCCAACTTAAGAGAGCAGCAGCTACACAACAACAGGTACAAGAAACGCAGCACTGTCCTTGGTACTGAAACTTTAAGAACTGTTATCATAATAATCATATATATATATTAACTGTTCATTTGATACAGAAGAAAACTCTGTGATGAACTTCTTTGGATAGGCCACACCAATTCAATTTGTTGTTTCTCGAATTCGCCCTGTCCATTTTTTTCTGGTTTGTAAAAAAACAAAGATTTTAGGTTCTAAATCAACTGCAAAATGCTCAATGAAAGACATATTATGGCCCCAACGGTTGAAGAAAGGCATTTTCTTCCTAGTTGTTAAAGTTTTTCAATGTAACAGTGCAACTTTGTTTCGTTAAAAGTTCAAAATCTATTGTTTTAATTATAAATCCAGCCTGGTACATGTATGTTGACCTCATAGCTCCTATTGTAACATTTCTGGCCTTCATGGGGTGCCTTGACCTGTTTTTATTTCATTCTTATTTCGCCCTGTCACTTTATATTTTTTCTGAAAACATCTGAGAAACAACAAATGAAATTGGTGTGGCCTTAACATCTTACCTTCACTGCAGTTCATCTTGAGATCAAACACCCTGTAGTTGTTGCCAGGGATTCGGTCGTGTTTCCCTCTCAGATAGGGGTTGTCTCCTGTGACCACCATGGCGATAAGTCTGTTTGCTGCTGAAGTCTGGCACAGCTCAGGGGTAATGACTATGGTGCTGGTTGCCTATGAGGGGGGAGTGATAAATATAAAGTGATCTCAAACCATTATGAAACAAGTAAAATCTGAGATGTAATACCTCCGGGCTTTTTATTGTATATGTAATTTGTTATGTATATAGTTGATGGTGTTGAATTTTATGTGTTAGAGAAGATGCATGTGCACAACAACAATTGTTGCGCGCCACAGAACTAGGGGTTTAAACAAAGAATTTATCGAGACCGGACACCCCTCTTTGCGAGGGGTCGTATACGTGGACCAGGCCGAGAATTTCCTAAACACGCCAAAGGTCAATGGTCGCGACCATTTTCACGCTCAAAGGCACCATTTTCACGCCCGAAAACACATATACAATAAAAACAAAAGAATGTGCACCATCTACAGCCCAATAGCAAAACATACACCGAGTCCCCAAAAAATCCGTCCACCCAAATGCGAGAAACAGCTGCGAACATGAAAATCTAAATCTCTCACAAAACCCTTCCACGGAAGGATGTCTCCTCCCCTGGAGGTAATAAAAACTATTAGTAAGCTTTTTTTCCAACACTGGAATGAATTGGGACTTAACCCAAAATTTCGGCTGACTCCTTCAACCTTGTTCAAGGAATGGACCCGTCTACTCTTGGAACATGATGTCAGAGACACGTGACCGTAGTAGGACGTCATACGTGCCAGATAACTTGTGTCGCCCCCCGTCTCTGTTCAGGGTAGGTCTGTGAGCTCTTATGTAGACTGCCTCCTTCACTCTTCTTGCAAAGAAGTCAGGTTCAGAATTGAGGATTTTGACCCCTTCTAAAGAACACCCCTTCAAGTGTCTCTGACGTCACATTACAAGACTAGACAGGTCCATTTCGTGAACAAGGTTGAAGGAGTCAGCCGAAAATTTGGGGTAAGTCCCAGTTCATTCCAGTGTTGGAAGAAAACCGTAAACTTGTACCAACACAGATGAACTTTCATGCCATGATCCCAAACCAGTTTAGCTACTGGTTTTGGTTTTTTTAGTTGTGACATTGAATACAGACCCTATGAACAGTGTGTACAGGTTCATTGTACTAGGGAAATTCCTCTTTTTGACGAGCTCAACTTATACTGGCTGAATGTCCTGTCCAAAAGACTGTAACCCTTTTCAGTGTGAATGTCAGTTGAGTGACAACAGATGGGATTTGAACTCCAAAGGAATTGGGTTTGTTAACGACTTGAGTATGAACATTACAACAATTTGAGTGCAGACTCCGAACTCCTCTATCCACCATCTTTTGCATATGTTATATACATTTTTGTACTTCTGCAAACTACGTCAGGTATCCATATCACACCTGGGTGGAGTGAGGAAAATTCAGGAACACGAGGTCTTGCCAGGAATGCCTGTAGTTGGACCTGCAACCTCTCAAACAAATGGTTTCTGCTAGCCTAACCATTCAGTCATTCAACATTTGCTGACAAATGTTGAATGACTGAATGGTTAGGCCATGTTGATTGGATTATAATATATATAGATGACATCCGCGCGCGCATGAATTTTCGGCCGTTTCCAAAAAAAAAAAGGTTTCAACCATACAGTAACTGTAAATCGTACAAAACAGTTGCAAAATGAGAAAATGTATACCATAAGTAGAAACAAAAAACACCGGAAAACGATACCAATGTCAAAATCAAACAAAAAAGACGAATATGTAAAGAAATGAATTTGAAGACTAGATTACAAACCATACTCTGTGTCATTTGTTCAACCTTCAAAATCGCGTAGATTTCATAATGCAAGCAACTTTTTTTTGGCCAAACTTTTTTTTTATTTGCACGCTCACATCAGTTTTAGGGTTCCCAGAGGATGTCTTCTTCTTCTTTCATTTGAGGCAGCCGCCTTCAACTAGCTGAAGATTCTGTGGCTAGTACAAGATGAGGTTCGCCAGGCCTCCATCCGGGTGATTTGTAGTTATTAATAACCAACTTCCAGACAGTATTTAGTTTTTGTACCATCGCACACCGGGGCATGCCCCTACTCTTTTTCGAAAGATGTGGTGGTTTTTTTTACGTGCGCGGGGTATGGCTCTCCCCAAACAAGGGACCTCCATTTAACGTCCTATCCGAGGGACGTCCCTAACCGAGGCTAGGTACTCATTGACATGTATACCTGAGTGAAGTGAGGAAAGTCGTGTAAAGTGCCTTTCCCAAGGGCACAAGATCGGTGACGTGTAGGGATCGAACCCAGGACCTCTAGGTCCTGAGCCGAAAGCGCTACCTCTGCGGCACATGATCCCACAGATGTCATCCATATAATCAAATCAACATAATGTACATTGTATTGCACATGAAATGAGCTGATGACTGACTGAGAAGGACAGTTGGACAGCATCTCTCCAGGTCCTGCTCAGACTGGAGGCCCCGGCTGTGAACTCCCAGGGTCGACTGGTCTCCACTGGGACGGGGTAACCCTGGAACGGGTCGTCTGACGTGTGGGCATACAGCTACACGAGGAGGGAAAAAATAAGAAAACTTAGTTCTGTGAATAGTTTCATCAGGTTGGTAAGACAGTGAGTAAAGAGACTCTTTTTACACAACCATGTGAACCATTCAGAATTGAGAAAGGTGACAGACGGTCACTGAAAAGTCGGCTGAATAAAAGACTTGGTTGTGTAAAAAGAGTCTCTTTACTCAAGAAAACTTAGTGTGAGGAAGAAACAGGGCTCGAAATTTGTTTGGTTATTTTATCGCTGTACAAGTTGTAGCTAACAGGCATCATCCTACACTAAGAACAACAAATAGAATCAAGTACAGACTCATTCAATGCTGTAATTAAAAGGATATTGACGAATTTCAAAACACAACAAAATTAAACTTTAAACGATTAAATGTTTAAGTAGAAAAAATTAGGGTAACATTTGCAAAGCAAATGCATATTATTAATGTTTACCTTCGCATATGCAATAAAATGTATGTTGACGGGAGTATAAATCCCTCCTGCTATAAAATTGCAACATGTGTAACCCAACACTAGTAAACATGGTAACAGACACAACATTGGTCCAGGTTATTGAGGTCACTGTTTGGAGAAGAAGAAGAAACTTAGCAAATACAATATGTTTTCCTTTGGTAAACATAATAACTAAAACCACATTAAATTTTGTCATACCTGTATGTCAAAGTGTTGAGTTCTGGAGGCGCCCCTGATGTCCAGTCCATGGACATTATACACCTGAAGGTTGGTGATGACCACTGGTGTGGGGATGTTCTGGAACAGGGTGGACATCGGCAACATCTCCAACTCCGAAACAGCAAACAGGTCTGCCAATGACATAGCATTACTGAGTGAAGAGACTCTTTTACACAACCAAGTCTTTTATTCAGCCGATGTTTCGGTGACCGTCTGTCACCTTCCTCAGGGCAATTCTGACTGGTTCACATTGCACTGCAGCACAGGTGTCACTGCTACAGATGCATTCCCAAATGTACAATATTTAGTAATACATACATGTATCTACTGTAGATATGCGTGATTGGATTACAGGGAAATGTAATAATAAAAACTATCCACAATGCATTTCCAGTCAGAATTGCCCTGAGGAAGGTGACAGACGGTCACCGAAACGTCGGCTGAATAAAAGACTTGGTTGTGTAAAAAGAGTCTCTTCACTCAGTGTCTTACCAACCGGATGAAACTATTCACAGACATAGCATTACTGTTCACCTATGTTCAACTTGGTAGAAATCATTCTAAAAGCAATGGTGATGAAGGTTAGACATCCAGGCAGAACTTAACATAACACAATAATAATTTTAGATTCAAGAAGTATGCATTATCCAGTTTCTTGATTAATTTTGGATTGAAAGGTCAACAATTTGGGTCCAATTTTTGTGTTTGAAATTACAACTTAAGGCCACACCAATTTAATTTCTTTGTTCTTGGATTTTTCACAAACAATATGAAGCGACAGGGCGAAAAAAAAATAAAAACAGGTCTAGGCATCCTATTATAGCCCCAAATGCAACAATAGGAGCCATAAAGTCAACACAAAAGGCTGAGTTAATATTTAAACAATGAATTTGAACTTTTAATCAAACCAACACATTCATATATAGATGGAAAACTGTAACAACTAAGAAGAAAAGGACTTTCCTCAACGGTTGGGGGCAAAATATAAGCATTTTTGACCTGATTCAGTACCAAAATCTTTTTTTTCTTTGGAAATCAGAAAAAATGAACAGGCAAATCTGAGAACCAACAAATTAAATTGGTGTGGCCTAAACTTGCTTTAAAAACATCAATAAAACATTTAAAGGAGAAGTTCATCAGCTCACCCCCGCTGCAGACCAGGGTGATGGGTGCAGCCCTGACGTTGTTGTCTTCCACCAGTTCAGGGATGCTGTTCTCCACATCCACCACAGCGATGACGTAAGCAGAACCACAGAACCTCGGGCTCACACCCCGGGGGATTATCTGTGCAACAGCCAGTGGATTTTATAGTAAAACGTTAAACTTTATTCCAACACACTATTTACAGGGATCAAATTTTCAGCGACCACTGTCACCTTCATCAGGATAATGAATGACCAATCACTTCACAACGTGATCTCACGAGAGTTACGGTTTACAGACACGTGACCTTATTCACACGAGACTTTACTGATACGTGACGTGTTGGAATAAAGTTTAACGTTTTACTATGATTACTACCAACACAGATGAACTATCATGATAGCCAGTGGATTTGTTTGTTTGTTTGTTTTCACGTAACCGGTAAGCTGCCTTTTTAGTTACTTAGTTTTTGAACAATCTTATTCACAGAAAAATATTTTTTAGCAACAGGACATTGTATTATGTTCTACCTTGGTTCTACGTTATATGATGTTAAGGTTACAATTATCATGATATTGTTTCTCTTATCTTGATAGTATGATGTTATGTATCATCTATGTTTTTTTAAGTTACTTTGATTTTGTATCAATTTGTAATCTGCATAACTTTATTAGATACCTTTGTTAATCTTGAGTTCATTTTGTTAATACAAGGCTTTGTTTGGGGTTTTCCCCCCAGGAACCAGTGAAAAACGCCATCAGGCAATATGTATTTCCTGGATAAATGAATACAACAAAACAAAACAAACAAACAAACAAAACATGGGGCAACAATTTACATCTGACTACATTCACTCTGGAACTCTGTACAGACACTGCTTTCATGGTGAAAATTTAAATAATAAGCATTTTTTATTCAAATCAAAGAATGAAGAAAATCTTACAAGAGAGTTCTCTTCAGTGCTGAAGTCCATCAGCTGTGACTGGTACACAGAGTCATGGTTCAGCAGGAACAGCTGCTGATCACTGTTGTAGGGCAGCTCGTAGTCCGTGCTGTCCAGCTGGTCATCCTCCGACAGGTACAGCAGGAGGCTGAACACAGGCCGGCTGTCCAGGACCTTCTCCTCAAGGTCAACCTGAGGGTCAAATTACCTGTCAGTTCTAAAGAAGAATTAGAATACTGACCTTTGAACTGCTTTTAAGGCAAAATCTATGTCTCTACATTCATAGGTTGAGCAATAATATCAATAGGACCAAGTTAACTTCTACAAAAAGGTCTTGATTTTTAATGCTAATTTAAAGTTCGACTGATTCAAAAGACTTTGCAGCTTGATTTCAACATTTGAATGTATGACATTCATGGCCATGGCCTCAGCTTTTCAGTTCAATTCAGCTAAGCTAGTAAACGTAAGAGGTTCTAAGATCATGGCCACCTTGTTCATAAATTAAAATCTCGGGGCAAAGGCTTAGGCCACAGCAAGCAATTTTTATGGATGACAAATTTTGTTGCCTTCTGACAGTGGTCAACATGCCGAAAATGGGCAAAGATGTCTGTTGCCATGCCGGAAGGTGGATGGCAGATAACTATGAAGAGAGGAGACAAGAAAAGGCTCTGATTTAATGTTTTGTTTCTTACTTTGATGCAGTGATATGTGATGCTGGCTGTGTATATGTGATGTTCCCACTGAATCAAAACCATTTGTACAATGATTGAGTCAAAATTCTAAAATGTGCAGGAACCTTGTTTTTTCGGCCCGCCTTGTTTTGTTTTCGCCCGCTCGCATTAGATTTGGAGTCTGCGGAGGATGTCATCCATAAAATTTACTTGCTGTGGCCTAAGTTCTAATCTCTGACCTGTACAGTCAGGCTGAAGCCAGCTGCCACACCAGGCTCAACCTTCCCTCTGTCATTAAAGCTGAAAGACTCCACTGACAGTTCAGCTGTTTCTGTGATAGGAAAGGAGACAAAAAATGTCATCAGCTACAAAAAGGAATTAAGATGAGGGGGGAGACAATCTTAGTCACGTATTGGGACTGCTTTCTTTCTGCTGCAGCATCACCTAGCAGTACATGATGGAAGTACAAATTGAATGTAGATCCAGCCTGAGGATGGTAGCATAACTGAAAACATTGGTCAGTTAATCACTTCAGTTGAATGTATAATATTGTATTGCAGAAATTCTAAGAAGCAAGATTACATCCTCTTTTATATTTCACTGACTTAGAGAAAAGTATTAGTCAAAGGATTGCTTTATCTTTTTTAGGCAATCCGAGGTGCGGACGGGCTGGTACCTCGGGCGATACGGAATACACCGTGTTGTATTTTATTTATGTCATACCCACCCACGAAAACACACCTTTCAATGCAAAATGAGCAAAAATTTGGTGTCCCTAAACCCCAAAAATGCAACAACATCAATTGCGACGTCCGAATTTTGTATTCGAATTTTCAAAAGCGGTGCACACGGTTAGGGAGAAACGCGTCCGAATCATTCTATGGAACATTTGGAAGCCCCGGGGCGTACGCGTTAAGAACCCCCGGGCCGTACCGCTAGTTATCACACGGGCCGGAACACCCGTACCGAACATAATCGCGGCCCAGGTATGACATAATACATGGTATATTCCATATTGCCCGAGGTACCAGCCTGATCCGCAGGAGGGCTGGGACCAAGGGTGATGTGGAATACACAATGTTGTATTTTTTTTTATATAATACCCACCCCAGAAAACAGAGTCATTTCAATGCAAAATGTGTCAAACGTTGGTGTATCTAACCAAAAAGTGTAACAGTGTCAATTCCAACATCCGAATTAGGTGTTTGAAGTTTTGAAAGCGGCGCACTCGGTGCGCATGAAACCTGTTCGAATCATTCTAAGGAACATTTGGAAGCCTGAGTGTGCGATAACAAAATAAAACCCGGGCCATACCCCTAGTTATCACACGGGCCGGAACACCTGTACCGAACATTATCGCAGCCCAGGTATGACATAACATAAGTTACCTGGTGAGCAGTAGAGGATGTCCTGAACATCAATGGCTCTGTAGTCATTCCCAGGAACTTTGTCATCATAGAAGTCCAGTGATGCGTAGTGAAGAGCTAAGATCAGGAACCTGGAATCAGATACGTAACTGTACATTAGCTGTATGCTTTAAAATAAGCAAAAGACTGCATAGTGGAACATGTGTTACTGAAAAGATCCTCCATAACAGCATGGTTGTAGACTTTGAATGGGCATTTACAAGTTTGTTCCTTGTTACTCTGCTTGTGAGAAAGGTTCAGTACCACCCCAAAAAAATTAATGACATAACAGCTACAGAGACAAACGGAGACAGATAGTCTGGAATTGAACAAGAACAGGGGTGCCAGAGTATACAGTGCAATTTTACGGAATAAAGTGCAATCGTAATAGTATACAGTACAACTTTACGGAATATAGTGCAATCGTATTAGTATACAGTGCAATTTTACGGAATACAGTGCAATCGTAATAGTATACAGTACAACTTTACGGAATATAGTGCAATCGTATTAGAATACAGTGCAATTTTACTAGTATACAGTGCAATTTTACGGAATACAATGTACAGTGTAATTTTACTAATGACGTTGAATCACGTGACTTGGACCCAGCTTTCCCTTGAGTTTCAAGATGGCGGACGCCGCTGACTCACATATTTCTGTTTTTTGAGCGAATTCGAAATGATCCCTGTGTAGTAATATGCCCTGTGTGTCGTATGTAGTGATTTGACTATAGGTCTATCTACGAGAACGGTCCAAATTCACTCGAAAAACACAGAAATATGTGAGTACGCTCCGTCAGCGGCGTCCCTGGAAAGCCGGGCCCAGGTTACTTCATAACAACGTCATTAGTAAAATTGCACTGTATTCCGAAAAATTGCACTGTATACTCCCCTGGCACCCCTGAAGAAATCCAGAATTAAACTGGAGGCTGTTACACATGTTTGTACCTGGGTTTTTCATCACAAGCTCTAGGGTCTGCTCTCAGGACAGCGTTCATGTTTGTCAGCTTCAGATCCCCCCCCACAGGGATGGTCTGTCCCAGCTGGTCCTTCCCTTCCTCCGACAGACTGATGTACGTCTCCAGACCCGCCCAGTCATCGTAGTCCAGGTAACGGTCACGGGACAGGTACACCTGGAAATACACAAAAAAAGGGTTATGTTTAAAGTTAAAACTATTGATCCAACACCAAAAATTCTCTCACCTAGAGCTTTCGACCAGTCACTCTAGTCTTCCTCAGTAGACTGACCCAGTGAAGCTTGTCACATGGCTTCTTTGAAGTGTGACGTCAACACTGGGTCAAAGGTATCTGGTAGACGATGTCGACCCCCGTCGCCGTCATCTGGATCAGTCTACTGACAGAGGAAGACCAGAGTGACTGATCGAAAGCTCTAGGTGAGAGAATTTTTGGTGTTGGATCAAAAGTTTTAACTTTAAACATGTAACTACCAACACAGATGAACTTTCATGATAATAAAATGGTTATTTAAGTTTGTCTGTTTGTGGTTGGTGTCCAGCACCGAGGACACATGTTTGTCTGTGTGTGGATGGCATGTTCACCCTTGTATGGATGGAGTTCAGCACCAAGGACAGGTATGTGTACCAGTGTATGGATGGTGTTCAACATAGAAGACAGATTATGTATATGAGTGTATGAATGGTGTTCAGTGCAAAGGATAAGTACATTTGTGTACGGTGTTCAGCACCAAGAACATGTACATGTATGTTTGCCTATGGGTGGATGGCATTCAGCACCAAAGACAGGTATGTTTGTGTGTGTGTGTATGTGTGTGTGTGTGTGTGTGTGTGTGGATGGTGTTCAGCACCAAGGACAGGCATGTTTGTATGTACAGATAGCATTCAGCCCCAAGGACAGGCATGTTTGCATGTGTTGATAGCGTTCAGCACCAAGGACAGGCATGTTTGCATGTGTGCTAATGGTTTTTAGAACCAAGGACAGGCATGTTTGCATGTGTTGATAGCGTTCAGCCCCAAGGACAGGCATGTTTGCATGTGTTGATGGCATTCAGCCCCAAGGACAGGCATGTTTGCATGTGTGCTAATGGTTTTTAGAACCAAGGACAGGCATGTTTGCATGTGTTGATGGCATTCAGCCCCAAGGACAGGCATGTTTGCATGTGTGCTAATGGTTTTTAGAACCAAGGACAGGCATGTTTGCATGTGTTGATGGCATTCAGCACCAAGGACAGGCATGTTTGCATGTGTATTAATGGTTTTCAGCACCAAGGACAGGCTTGTTTCTCTGTAGGGTGATGTGTTCAGCACCAAGGGCAGGTGTGTACATATGTATGGATGGTCTTCAGCACCAAGGACAGGTATGTTTCTCTGTAGGTTGATGTGTTCAGCACCATGGACAGGTGTTTGCCTGTGTGTGGTTGGTGTTCGGGGTTATTTCTAAAGCAGAGGATATATAGCAAACTCTTTGTTTCGAAGGATAACTACGTATTAACTTTGACTGGCCAGTATCAAGCAGGGCACGAAATACTGGGTACATGTGCACCTTAGTGCACCCAAATTTGGAGCTGTGCACCTAATTTTTTTCTGTGGGTGCACCCAAATATTTTTGTAGGAATTTTTAACATTAGAAGTGTATAATAGAGTACCGGATATTCTTGGTCTCTAAGTATCAGAGAGATAATAAAATCTTTGTTGTAGTAATGTTTCAGATTTTGAAGTTAGCTCTCATTTTAGATTCAAGCTCAGAAGAGGAGCAGTAAGAAGTACTATTTTGAAGTACCTGTAGGTAGAAGTTCCTTGTCCCATTCCTACTGATGACAGGTTGGCTGCCGTAGTTGGTGATGGTAGTGTTGATCCTGACCGGGGTATCCACACCTGCCCAGATGTGCTCCTGTGGCAGCACTATGCCCAGCTCAAATGCATCAACAGCTAGAATGTCTGTAGGATGCACAGGAATAAAGTCACGTTACAAGGAGTGTATTTTCATGTAACTGTATTACATGGCAGCTTTGATAGCACAAAATTGTATTAGACATATGGCACACAAAGAACATGAAAAACACAAAAATGGGGTTGCTCTAAAAACGTTTGTTTTTAAATGCAAACACTGTATTGTCAGTCCAGTCTTGGACTTATACAGATCTTCTATTTATGTAGTACTACATACTATGAAAAATGCTAAGATCAGGATAGAAAACAATGTATCCTTACTTTACTATTTATTTTTGCATTACTGTATAGCTTTTTGGTTTGATTTGTAATCCGTGACCCCACCCTCACCCACAACCTTGTGGAAAAGCGGTCATACATGTATGTATGTACCAAACAAGCTTTCGAGTTTAAATAAAGGCTTACTACTACTACTACTACTACTACTACTACTACTTACCGCCTGGACATTGTAGGTTAATGAGAATGGCCCTGACGTTATTGGCTGGCTCTGGGTCGACAGGATCGTGGGCATTTCTGTTGTCCGACAACACCACGCCCAGGTAAGCCTCTCCACAGTACTGCTCGTAGTGGCTGAGCTCATGGTCTATCACCAGGTCGTTGGCCCCCAGCTGGTAGAAAGAACTACTGTTTGTCTCAGAGAACAGAAGGGCCAAGACATCCTTCTTGAAGCTGTAGGCAAGCCATAGGTCTTCCGCAGGGTCTGGAGAACAAAAATTGAACAGGCAACACTTTAATTCCGGATTGACACTCTAATTACGCACTACCTTCAGTATTTGTGGCTAAGTTTAAGAAGGAACTTGATACTCTAGAATATGACATAGTACATGTTTACAACTACGTACTACTAGGTAACATTGGTTGGTCCCATAGGACTAGGTCAATTCACAGAATTGAACTGCATTTGGGTGCAGAATTCTGCAGAATCCTGCAATCCAAATGCAGAATTCTGCAACCTATTACAGAATTCTGCAACCTATTACAGAATTCTGCAACAAGATGCAAAATATGAAGCAATTTGCATTGCTTAAGGATAAAAGTTTGTCTCTTCTTTTGTACTGCTAAGTCCTATAAGATTGGTTAGAAGTTGCAAACTGCACAATTCAACATTTGTCTTCTTCAATGGACTGACCCAGTCTTGTCACATGGAGCTTCTCTGAAGTGTGATGTCAACATGTGACAAGTCTCGCTGGGTCAGTCTATTGAAGAAGACCAGAGTAACTGGTCAAAAGCTCTAGTTGAGAACAATTCTTTGCATTGGAATAGAATTTTTTTAAACATTTAAGTGCAGTTTTTAGGGCTTGGAAAGTTTTTAAAGTCAATATTCTAGTCACTTCTCTACATATTGCGTTAGAGCAACACTATCCCAATGTGAACTGACATTCATGGGGCAAAAATACCCAAATCCCTGGCAGAAAATAGTTACAGGAAGGGCCCTTGGCTGATTTTTAGGGTACCACCAATAAAATAAAGGTCTCGTCTTGTGGCTTGTTTCTGCAGTTTAAAGAACAGCCTTCTCACAAAAATTTAGAGTAGGTGGCTGAAATAAGAAAGCAGCAGGCGAGCCATGAAGGGGCTTGTATTGGAGACTACAATTTTTCTAAAATTTACACAAAAGTAGGTGGCGTAAAATTTGAGTAGGCGGTGATTTTCGCCTGTTGCCGGCTTGTTTTGAGAAGGCTGCTTAAAGAATCTCTAATCATCTGATGATATTTCTTGTATCCCCAGCCAGGTTAACTCACCGATGTTGCTGTCGTGTGACAGGTAGAACCTGTAGTCCCAGCTGGTTCTCTCCGGGTACTGCCGACCCACACGAGGGATGGCGGCACTGCCTGAGCTGCTGATCCTCACCTCCAGGGAGAACGTCTTCGCAACCCCAGACTGGAGCACGTTGTCTTCCACCAGCCGGAAGTCAGACACTTCCAGATCTACATAATCTATTAGACAATAAATTTAAACCTATTAGACAATAAATAAATAAATAAAGACAATAAATCTATTAGACATAATCTAGACAGCACGTCGGCAGAACGTACTGCGCCTGCGCAGAACCCCGTATTTCTGCGTTTTTCGTTGGGTTTTTGGTCAACGCTGCATCAGAATTTTGCCTGTTGCAGAGGATATTCTTTCCGACATAACATTTGGAAATGCTAACCTTATATGAGCGAACACAGCCTTATATGAGACATTCTGCCGAAATGCAATGTACAATACATGTACATTACGGGTTTCGCGCAGGTGCAGTACGTTCTGCCGACGTGCTAATCTAGACAATAAATGATGTTTAAAGTTAAAACTTTTGGTCCAACACAAAAAATTCTCTCACCTACACTGTAGAGCTTTCAACCAGTCACTCTGGTCTTCCAGAGTGAATTTTTTGTCTTGGACCAAAAGTTTTAACTTTAAACATGTAACAACCAACACAGATGAACTTTCATCATAGAACAATAAATGATATTGCAAAGTGATTACTAAAATACATGATACCATATATATTTGATTGTAAGTTTACAACGGCTACAATTTTTGTGTTCAGATAAATTTCTGTAGTCACTGTGTTATTTATGTCTTTTAACTTCTTCAGATTTTGAAGACTGCACTATTTAGAGCCATTCTGTGAGTGTATTGCATGCTTATATATTCTGGAGTTACTGTTTTCTGATTATCCAAACTTTTGATTACTTTAAGTTCATGGCTCTTGCTTCTTCAGCACACTTTTTTTTTACTTTCAAAGAAAACAGTCAAGAACAAAGTCGGCTATTGTGACCTTCACAACAAGGTCATGACTTTCGGCCACCATCTCCATATTCAAGGCCAAATGCAAACACCACCTCTTATCCTGATTACCCAAACACCAATTGTAAATAAAAATCCTCCAACCGTTCCATTTCAACTTCGATCATTTTATTGATTTGTATTGTACTTATATTGTATTGCTTCTGTATTGATTGAAATTGTATGTACTTTGTATGTATATTGCTATTGTATAATATTGAATTGAATTTGTACGTACTAAGTAATATTATATTATTATTATATTTTGATATGCTTGTATTTATGCACTTGTGTGTCAGTGGTAGCCGCTACCAGCCTTGTTGCTGTCTGGTTGACACTTGTTATGCACTGTTGCATTTAAATAAACAAACAAACAAACATGGCTGACCTGAGTTACAGTAGACGTTGATGGGGATGCCAGCCTGGTCATTGGTCAGATCTGACCCTGCCAACAGGCTTGCTGACGGGCGGATGAGCACAAACAGATAGGGACGGGACCGAGGGTCACACAGAGAGGATGGAACGTGCACCAGACCTGGAAACAACACTCAAATATAAATCTCAGCATCCTGGCCTTAGGCCACACCAATTTATTTCTTGGTTTATGGATTCGCCCGCTTCATTTTTTTCTGATTTTCAAAAAAAAAAAAAATTCAGAATCAACTGCAAATAAATGCTCATATTTTGCCCTGAACAGTCCTTTTCTTCCTAGTTGTTAGTTATATTCAATGGTATCATTAAAAGTTCAAAATTCATTCAATGTTAAAATTTTGAACCAGCCTGGTGTGTTGACTTCATAGCTCCTATCGTACCACTTTGGGCCATAATAGGATGCCTAGGCCTGTTTTTGTATTTTTTTTTGGCCCGCCCACTCCATTTTTTCTCTAGAAAAAAAATTTGTTAACCAAGAAATTAAATTGGTGTGGCCTTACTTCCAAACTTGAGAAGTGGGGTCCCATTGATAGAATACTCCTGTTACACTTTGAGTTACTGTAATACTTTTCACTCCAAATGTTTTTTTTGTCATTTTTATAAGATTCTTTATTGACACAACAAAAAGTACAGGGACTTTTGTATGGTCTTCTACAACTCAAGATCTAACAAAGCTAAATACATGTGTGGATAACGTTATCTTACGTACAGAGTATATGTACATGTATGCGGTAACCATAAAGGTTTAGCTATTCTCTAACACGTGGTCTCTAAGATCGAAACATTCTTTAATGTAGTTTCCTATTTGAACACTGTATTGGTTATCTCCCCTGAGAATGTTGATTTTATCTATAGAATCTAATGTATACATGGTTGCCCACTCACTGATAACAATGCTTTTCAGTGGAGCCCTGTATAATAAATATCTGATCAACTATCTCTTAACAGGGTGGCATAAAACTATTAAGGTGCACCTTTATAATAAAAATAAATACACATACAAACAGATCAGGAAAATACATTGTTCAGACAACAGCAGTTACCAAATTATACATGTGTACTATTAGGAAATTTCGATTACCAATTCTGTGTATTCTTATACTTGTTGTTATTGACTATATGAATTTTGATGTTGGATAATATAATATGATTGTGTTTTTGTATGGGGGAGGGCAAGTTGTAAAGGTGTGTATGCACTTGTTGTTTGGCCCTCCCTTTCACTTTGTGAAAAATCAAAATAAACAAATAAACAAAGGAGGAAACATACCTCTGAGTAGCCCAGTTTGGTACGCTCTTCCGTTCTCCAGTACTTGTGCCTGGTGGCTGCCGGTAGTGTAGTCCTGTACGGTGAGCTGGGTGTCGCGTGCTGTGTCCAGCGTCGTGTCATTAGACAAGTACAGCACCAGGTTAAAGTCGTCCTCTGAAAAATGACATCCTTGGTGAGTCAAGCACAAGACTTAAGCCTCAGTCACAACTCGCCGTACATGCTTTTTTTCCGTATGTTTTTTTGGAGGCCACGTCTGCTACGTTTTTGGAGTGGCGTCTACCTACGTCACTCGCACGGTTGCGCAAGGTGTAAGAGTGGGGTCTGCACGCCACGTCTGGCCGTGAGCGGTTGCGTGCAACGTTCGTTGTGCAAGAGTTAGTGATAAGTGAGTTGTACGTGCTTACAACGTACAATCTCTGTGCGATTGCAACTTTACCGTAAGGAGGCCGTACTCACACGTGCTTCTTATGTACGGTACGTATGGGGCACGCGCGTCGCCCGTACTCGCACGTACGGGTGGTGAATCCGCAGACCGCACGCAGAAAAAGTTACATGCACTTAAAGTTCTACGGCGTGTCTGCGTGCTCCCACATCCGTTGGATTCCGTACGGAGGTGGTACTCATCGGTTACGGATCCCCTACGTTTGCCCACGTTTTTGCACGTGGATAGCACGCAGGAGCACGTGCGGCGGGTTGTGACCGAGGCTTTACACACAAGTCATGCAGTTCTCACTTCCATTTTGAGACACTGTGACAGTGACAGTTGTCATGAAAATTAACCCAACATAATTTACCAATAACAAATTAAGCGTAAATTCTACTAAAAGGCTGACTGATTTTTTAAACACTTTGGACATCAGATAATGAAAAACTGTACTCACAACTTTGGCTTCATTTTAAAAAATTCCACCCACTAGCTTATCCTATTATGATTCATAAACTTGATTGGTGAAATTGTCCAAAGCAGGGTTAAACCATGCAGTAGATTGTGATTTTCTACCTCCATGGTTAAACTAAGCAACCTAAGGCCACACCAATTCAATTTGTTGTTTCTCAGATTTTTTCAGTACAAATATGAAGCGACAGGGCGAAAAAATAAAAACAGGCCAAGGCACCCCGTGATAGCCGGAAATGTTAAAATATGAGCCATCAAGTGAACATAACAGGCTGGTTTATAATCAAAACATTAGACTTTGAACTTTTAATGAAACAAAATTGCATTGTTACATTGAAAAACCTTTAACAACTAGGAAGAAAAGGCCCAAAATATGCCTCTTAATGAGCATTTTGCAGTTGATTTAGAACAAAAAAAATTTTTTTTTTTTTTTTGCAAATCAGAAAAAAAATGGACAGGGCAAATCTGAGAAACATCAATTTGAAATTAAATTGGTGCGGCCTAATGTACATGTATTACAGCACCTGACAATGGTGGAGTTTCCTGGTCACTGTAGCTTCCCATGTCCGCTACTGTAGCAATGAAGTGGACCTCATTGTTGGAGTTATCCCTGAAACGTTCGGGTAAGTATACGACGTCCAACTTGTCCAAGTACAGACGGTCAACTGCAAAACCAGATGAGTTCAAATACATTGCATTACAAAGTACTATCAGGCAGTTTCACATACATGTAGTAAACATAAAATGCAGCCTCATGATTATAATTCTAAAAGGTGTATGATTATTATTTTACCTCTCCTTGAAGAATATTATCATGCGGTGACTTTATAAAACTATCGATGAGATTCAGAAGTGTAAAATGTAACAGGGAAGGAATTTAAAAACTTTTAAAAACTTTAACAGATGGAAGAAAAACTAGCTGATATATCAAATTTTCCTGCATTCAGAATAGTTGCTGCCGTAAGGAAATTTGTTAATCTAAAATTTGAAATATCATAACCACACCAATTTGATTTGCTGGTTCTCGAATTCGCCTCTTCATTTTTACTGATTTGCAATAAAAAAAAGCCCCCAATTTTGCCCCCAACTGTCCTTTTCTTCCTACTTGTTACAGTTTTTCCATCTATCAATGCAGTGGTTTGATTAAAAGTTCAAAATTCATTGTTAAAATATTAACCCAGCCTTTTGTGCTGACTTCATGGCTCCTATCATTGCATTTGGGGCTATAAAAGGATGCCTAGACTTCTTTCATTTTTTTCGCTCTGTCACTTCATATTTTTTCTGAAACAATCCGAGAACCAACAAATTAAATTGGTGTGGCCTTAGGTAGTTTCATGTAGTAAATGTAAAACGCAGCCTCCAAGTTACTAGTATCATTATAATAATTATTATTCTAAATGGTTTATGATTATTTTAACTCTCCTTGAAGAATATCATCATGGTGACTTAATAAAACTATCAGAAGTGTCAATGCAACAGGGAAGGAATTTCAAAACTTTTAAAAAATTAAACAGAAGAAAAACTAGCTGATATTAAATTTTTCTGTATTCAGTATCGTTGTTGCCGTAAGGAAGTTTCTTAAATATCATAAGGTACACCAATAAAGGACATCTACATTTAAATAAAGTGTCAATGTATCAAAGAGTCAGTCCAGCATTTCACTTACATCTACAGGCAACATAGATGTGCTGCACGGCTGCATTGTTGTCCTTATACTGGTCCTTCACTCCTGTTGGGTCTACAGCCTCTGTCAACTGAACATATGCACCTATGTACCTGTGGGTGGACAAGAACAAATACCATCCCAACTGAGCATGTCGGCAGAACGTACTGCGCCTGCGCAAAACCCTCATTTTTCACGATTTTCCTTGGATTTTTGGTTAACGTTGCATCAGAATTTGGCCTGTTGCAGAAGATATCTTTTCCGACATAACATTTGGAAACTACAGACAGGACGTTAACCTTATATGCCCGAATATGACCTTATATGAGACGTTCTGCCAAAGTGCTATGTACAATACATTACGGGTTTCGCGCAGGTGCAATACGTTCTGCCGACGTGCTTCCCAACTGTGTCCACATTTTGCAGATAAGAAAAGGCTCTCCTCGTAACATCACAAATCAAAACATTACAGAAAAAGATGAATTATTAGTCCAATCCAAGGAGTTCCAATCTCTGGGTTCAATGTCAGCATAGTCACATTGTCACTGTCTTCATTCATTGCATTTATTTTGTTATTTGCAATAGGCCTTCAGGCAATGAACTTATAAAAGGTATGTTCTTTATTGGCGTGATCAGGCTGATAGCTTGGGCGATACAGAATACAGACTCTGAGTGTAGTATTCCGTGAATAGTTTCATCAGAGGTTGGTAAGACACTGAGTAAAGAGACTCTTTTTACACAACCAAGTCTTTTCTTCAGTTGACGTTTCGGTGACCGTCTGTCACCTTTCTCAGACATGCAAATATTGACAAATGTACATTTGGGAATGCATCTATAGCAGCGACACCTGTGCTGCAATGCAATGTTGACCGGTCAGAATTTTCCTGAGGAAGGTGACAGACAGACACCAAAACGTCATCTGAATAAAAGACTTGGTTGGGTAAAAAGAGTCTCTTCACACAGTGTAGTATTCTATATGTCTATATGACAGAGAGGATATGTAATGTATTAAACTTATCATCATGAAAAATAAATGACTAGAGAAGTAACATTTGCAAAGCAAATGCATAATGTTTACCTTCGGACATGGTCTGCCCTGTTGATTCTTACTCAAACACATTCACATACATGTACTACTAGTATATGGTGACAGGAGCAGAGCAGACCATGAAATTGCAACATTATGTAACCCTACACCAGTCACCATGGTGACAGACGTCAACAAATTATGCCATTGGTTAGGTCATAGGACACTGTTTGGAGAAGAAGAGGAGGAAGAAACTGAGCAAAAACAATATGTTTTCCTTCAGTAAACATAAATAGGAAGTTTCTATACTGACCAGTGTTTGTTGCAGACCCATTGTTTGGATGGTACAGACAGGTGAGGTCCTACACCGTCCATGTCTGTGAATACGTGAGTCAGGACTGTCGCTCGACCTCTGGAAGAGGAGACTGCCGAGTGGAGCGAACTGAAGCCAGAGGTATCGTAGTCAAGAATAAAATCTGAAACAAGAAAACATAGAGACACTGAAATGTAAATAAATGTAACATTTTTTATGCTGTTAATGGAAAATTGAGGTGGTTTCTAGCAGTAGCCTCAGAACTGAGAGGTCCCAGGTTTGATAACCTGACACACCTGATATTGTGCCATTTTGGGAAAGGCACTTGGGCCAAGGAAAAAAGTATGTGTTTCCTGTTTGCCAACAGACCCTAAAAAAATCTGCCAACCACAACCTTTTATGGGGGGTGAACCCCTGCAAGGGACATAAATTCAACCTTTTCTAGCTCCAGGATCTTGCATCTGAGTGATAAAACATTCTACAATTGGTTTTCTAACATTGACATTGAAAATAAAAGTGTCCTCATGCAAGTTTTACTTTGTTAAACTGTATTGTATAAGTTGAGGAACTTGGACCCCTTTATAGATATCACAGGGCAGTCTAAAAAAAAAAAAAATGAAAAAAAAAATGATACCTTCCGACCCTAATTTTTTCAGGAGTAAAACAGGAAACTCTTCTTTCCTAGGCCTTTAAGGACCATGATTTTTTTTTGTCTACTCTGACCTCCTTCTTTAAGTCCCTTGAGTGTATTGAGTTTTATCCTACCTTCCTTAGTGGTGCATACCTAAACCCACATTTAGGTTCAGGTCCGGATTCAAGTCCAGAGGTTTAGGTTCAGTTCCGGACTTGTAAGTCCAGACCTAAACCCATGGCATATACAAAATTGCATGTTGACAACCTTGCAATGTTGTCTGGGTGAAACTTTGGCCACATAACATGGAGGCCGGTACTTGACGATGCCTGATGGCAATGTTTTCTTCATTTTGCAGCAAAGATTTCGTAGATTTGCAATCTACGGAAGGTTTTAGCTGGTTTGGAAAGAAAAGGAGTATGTGATATGGTCTTTTTCTTCATTTTGCAGCAAAGATTCCGTAGATTTGCAATCTACGGAAGGTTTTAGCTGGTTTGGAAAGAAAAGGAGTATGTGATATGGTCTTTTATGGTAATAAGTCCGGAATCAGTTCTTGACTTTTAGGTTTTTTTGGACTTGAACCTAAACATTCTTACAAGTCCGGATCCAAGTCCAGTGAACCAGTATGCATCACTAACCTTCCTTGGGATCAAATGTCCTGTCCTTAGACAAGAAGAAGGTGAGGTTGTAGTTCTGGTCAGGCAGTGAGGTGACCGGGAGGTTGTCCCTGTCGTACGAAGTGACCTCCACGGCCGTCCAGAGGGGCAGGGGCTCGCCCGAGATGACCACTCCGCTGTCGGTCACTCGCAGACCCTTCACGTTCAGGTCAATGTTTCCTGGAATTTTTGGACAACATCACAGATTACAGTCACATTGTTTTTAATTATTATTTGTTTCCCTGAGGCTTTGTTTATTTATGACCGTCACATAAACCATAAACTGCTGGATGAACACGCTCCAGCAAACTATACTTGACTGTGTCAAGGCTAGAACTGAACGCTATGAGAACAGCAGTGTCCCATATATGATATCGCTTTTAAATAATTGTATGATCACAATCATGTCATGAATTGTAGTGGTTATCTGTATGTAAAGTCTGTTAATATGTGAACGTTAAAGAAATGTTGTCTCTCCTGTAGCAATTTTATAAAGTCAATCAGTGTTTTTGATCTTAATGTGTAACCAAGTTTTAATGCCAGTAATTGTAATTAACTTTGATGATTTTTATTGTATACCAATGAATTTTAAACTAATTGTACAACTGTTACAGCAATTGTAATTCAGCCTGTGGCTGCAAATTCCTTGTTTTATCAATAAACCATTTGATTGATTGATTGATTGATTGATTGATTGATTGATTGATTGATTGATTGATTGATTGATTGATTGATTGATTGATTGATTGGTTGATTGATTGATTGATTGATTGGTTGATTGATTGATTGATTGATTGATAAATCATGACATACTCAAATTGGCCTGCTGGGACCTTTTCATTGGGGTCATGAGGGAACATTTCTGAATCAACAATTTCTTCTGAAAATATTCTCACTGGTAAGTTAAGAAACAGCCTTCAGCTACCAGTAAATATTAAACATGAGTGTGTAATACATACTCTGTCCCTGTTTTTTCTCGTTAAGGCCACACAAATTTAATTTGTTGGTTCTCGGATTTCTTTCAGCAAAAATATGAGGCGAAAAAAAATTAAAGCAGGTCTTGGCATCCTATTATAGCCCCAAATACTACGAAAGGAGCCATGAAGGCAACACAAAAGGCTGGGTTTAGTAATTATTTAAACAATGAATTTTGAACTTTTAATCAAACCATGTGCACTGCATTATACATTCACGTATTAGATATTAGATGGAAAAACTGTAACAACTAGGAACTCGAGTGTTGGGGGCAAAATATGAGCATTTTTCAGTTTATTCAGAACCAGAATCTTTTTTTTTACAAATAAAAAAAAATGGAGAGGTGAATCCGAGAACCAAGAAATTAAATTGGTGTGGCCTAATCATAAATTTTTAAGAAATTACCACACAAAACAGCAACAGCTGCTGTAGAATTGTGCATCAGTTCAACCACTTGATAGTATCACAAGCCACTTAAAAGCATACTATTAGGATGTAGTTTAAAACTGAGAAGAAAAAGAAAAACCACCAGACTACATACTGATACACCCTTGCATCCTGATCTTGGTGGTTGCAAAGTTGTTGTGTTCAGCAGTCTCATCAATCTGACCCATGACGATCCCTCGAGGATCAGCGTACCTGCTGTCCACGACAATGCCCAGGTAAACCTCACGGTTACAATACTTCAGAAACTGTTCCTGCGATGGAAAGAAAAGTTGGCTTGATAAGAGAATTTATGTCATACGTCGATGAAGGTTAGACATCCAGGTAATATGATACACCAAAAAGCAGTTACTCAAGCAATTGGATATGATTTTGGAAACGGTCAGACGTTTCAGCTAGTATCCACTAGCATCTCCTGCATATCCTGATATGCAAGTGAAGACAATTTTGCATATCAATCAATAGTTAGTGCTTATAAACCTGCATTTCTCCTCTGGTCTCTCAGTCACTGATGAAAGCTAGTGGATACTAGCTGAAATGTCCGTCTAGTGACCGTTTCCAAAATCATATCCAGTTGCTTGAGTAACTGCTTTTTGGTATAATTTATGTCATACCTGGGCCGCGATTACGTTCGATATGGGTGTTCCGGCCCGTGTGATACATTTGTAACTAGCAGTACGGCCCGGGGGCTCTTTATGCGTACAGCCCAGACTTCCACATGTTCCACGCCCACCGCTTTCGAAAATATCGGACATTGGAATTGATGTTGTTGCATTTTTTGGGGTTTAGGGACACCAAATTTTTGCTCACTTTGCATTAAAAGGCGTTTTCTTGGGTGAGTATTACATAAATAAAATACAACACGGTGTATTCCGCATCACCCTCGGTCCCAGCCCTCCCGCGGATCGGATCTCCCTCCGGCCTTCGGCGATCCGACGTGTGGTCGGGCTGATACCTCGGGCGATATGGAATACACAGTGTTGTATTCGTTTACACAATAAGAAAGGATGGGCTGATACAGGAACTACAGAATGATGTACAATGTATGAGGCAAGGGAATTGGATTAATGTCTGAGGTAATATAATGTGCATAGGGGACAGATGTGATGCTTGCCTCAAGACAACTTCTGAGAAGTATTTCATGACCTTCAAGCTCACACAGATTTCTGCATCTACCCTTTTGACCTCCTGTCATTCTGCCTGTCAATCTTCTCAACCGTGTTCTGTCATAGTATACTCTTGAGGTTACCACATTTCCTGTGTCTGACCTTTTGACTTCCTGTCATTCTGCCTGTCAATCTTCTTCTGACCATGTTCTGTCATCCTATTCTCAAGGTTACCACATTTCCTGTGTCTGATCTTTTGACTTCCTGTCATTCTGCCTGTCAATCTTCCCCCAACCGTGTTCTGTTTATCCTACTCTCCAGGTTACCACATTTCCTGTGTCTGACCTTCTGACCTGTCATTCTGCCTGTCAATCTTCCCCTGACCATGTTCTGTCATCCTACTCTCAAGGTTACCACATTTCCTGTGTCTGACCTTTTGACCTCCTGTCATTCTGCCTGTCAATCTTCCCCTGACCATGTTCTGTCATCCTACTGTTGAGGTTACCACATTTCCTGTGTCTGATCTTTTGACCTGTCATTCTGCCTGTCAATCTTCCCAACCGTGTTCTGTCATCCTTAGTATACTCTTGAGGTTACCACATTTCCTGTGTCTGATCTTTTGACCTGTCATTCTGCCTGTCAATCTTCCCAACCGTGTTCTGTCATCCTTAGTATATTCTTGAGGCTACCACATTTCCTGTCTCTGACCTTTTGACCTGTCATTCTGCCTGTCAATCTTCCTGACCTTGTTCTGTTTATCCTACTCTCGAGGTTACCACATTTCCCGTGTCTGCCCTTTTGACTTCCTGTCATTCTGCCTGTCAATCTTCACCCTCCATGTGCTGCCTATCAGCAAGCTCTTTCCCGACAAACATACGCACAAGCCCACAGGTCAGCCACCCAAAACAATACTTCCTTCCTGCTCCCACCTGTGTGATGTCCAGCTGCCCCTGTAGGGAGGTTGTAGTGCCGTCGGCCAGGTAACCGTGCTGCAGCAGGTAGTTCACGTTCCTCTCAGGCACGTGGGTCACAAAGGTGTCGTCTATTGTAATGACAGCATCATCTAGAGCACGCACAGGTAGATTGAAATACATTCAACATATCATAATTACATATAATATTTACTTATTAATAAAAGGAGGTTTAAAATCAACCGTTTGTTTGTTTGTTTGTTTATTTCGATCGCCATTAGTATGTCATTGATTAATACTATTCTTCCTGGAGTTCACATAAAATAGAATAACAAATAATAATAATAGCATAATTATAATAATAATAATTACTTTTAGCAATAATGATAATAAATAAAACCTACAAAATTATGTTGAATTTATGACAAACTTGAAACAAAATCAGCATAGAGAAATAAAAAGTGCATTGGAGGTCAGAGAGCAAATAATAGAAATAATATGTTTGAAATGAGAGTAATAATTGATTTACTTGACCAATCATTGGAAAATTGAACAAAACAGTAAACAAATATTTAAACTGACATAAATAATAACATATAAATAACTCAAATGCAACAATCTATATGCAACAGAATATAATTCCTATAAATCAAGTGATTGAACAACCATTGATTTTTAACCTCCTTGATTCATGTCAGAATGATACAGAAACAGGTTTGAATTGTAATTTCCAACACAGGAATTGGTCCTTTTGACCTGCTTGTCAATCTTCTGCCACCCACGTGCTCTCAACCTATCCTCAAGTTCACCCAATTTCCTGTGTCTGACCACTTATTCCTGACCTGACAGGAAAAGCTATCTGTCACCAAAAATCCAAGACCATAGCATGTTCAGGACAAAAGATACAAAAAACGGAAGTTTTGCTGCAGTACCAAGGTCAGCCACCAGGAGGCCAATATTTGACCTTGACCTTTGTCTTCCTAAGACCTACCAACATACCAAATATCCTCACAATCCATAAAGGCGTTCTGAAGTTATGCTGACTACAAATGTGTGGAAACACAAACACACACACACACACAGACACACACACACACACACACAGACAGACACACAAACAGACACACCAAAAACAATACCTCCATGAAAAAAGGTAAGAAACACCTACCTGACAAATAGAAGGCCACATCAAAGTTCTTCTCCTCGCTGCTCCAGTCAGGGTGCAGCATGTGTGGCATGTTCTTCTGCATCACTCCAATGTCCAGACTGAAGGTGTGCGGTTCCACATCTCCCACCTGGTACTCCAGAGAACTCAGGGAGAAACCGGCTACAGTAAGGTCAGCATAAGCTGCAGAAAAACAGGACAAAATCAGTGGACAAAGTCATCATAATTCTTTATGTCATACCTGGGCCACAGTTACCTTTGATATGGGTGATCCGGCTTCTTTACGCAATACGGCCTGGGCTTCCAAATGTTCCATAGAACGATTCAAACGTGTTTCGCTCTAACCGCGTGCACCACTTTTGAAAATTCGACTACAAAATTCGGACGTTGGAATCGTGTTGTTGCATTTTTTGGGTTTAGGGACACCAAATTTTTGCTCATTTCCCATTGAAAGGCGTGTTTTCTTGGGTGGGTATGACATAAATAAAACACAACACAGGGTATTCTGCATCACCCTCGGTCCCAGCCCTCCCGCGGATTGGATCTCCCTTCGGCCGTCTGGCAATCCAACACGTGGTCAGGCTGGTACCTTGGGCGATACGGAATACATTTTGTACATGTACCCCGTGTTGTATTCTATATAATATCAACAAGGTCAACAACTGCCTGCCTATTGTGCTCATCAGGCCAGAACTAAGATAGAAAGATGTCTTTCTCCTCCCTAGCCATGTCCTCTATAATATTATATAATGCTTGTAAGGTTGATTCACTAAAATTTCACTACTATCTCTCCAGCATTTGGAAAGGTCTTCCCTTGTGTCTTTGTGAACTCTTGTTTGTAGACCTTGTGAATCAACCACAGCAGCTGTATTATATTGAAGACTTGCTTTGGGCACTGCAAACACAATTATAGGCCAATGTACTGGCTTAACATTTCGGATCATTTCCAAATAATTATTTTGAGGCTGTCCTTCCGGTGCAATAGCTCAATTGGTAGAGTGCTCGCTTTGTAACCGGGAGGTTGTGAGTTCAAACCCCGGCTGGGTCATACCAAAGACTTTAAAAATGGTACACACTTCTTTCTCTGCTTAGCACTCTGCTTAGCACTCTTCGTGCATGAACTGTGCACGAAGTTCGGGAGAGGACTGCTGAACTCCCCCCTTTACCGGAACTGGCTACCTC
This sequence comes from Branchiostoma belcheri, assembly GCF_001625305.1. Taxonomy (NCBI): domain Eukaryota; kingdom Metazoa; phylum Chordata; class Leptocardii; order Amphioxiformes; family Branchiostomatidae; genus Branchiostoma; species Branchiostoma belcheri. The sequence goes on along the minus strand of NW_017804276.1, from coordinate 39,551 downwards.
CATACCGTGGGGAAGTCAGCTCACGTCACAACAGAACTTCTACTAACCTGGATACAATTCTCACAAAGACTGAAAGATTCCGCAATAGCTGCATTCCTTACTTGGTACGACTGCTAAACACATGTAACTAATAGTTCCCTTTTAATAATTGTTAATAGCATTTTTAACGTTGTACGTACACGTAGCTTTTACATAATATATGCATCATTACGCTCTAAAATATTTTAAAGAATTGTGTCGCATTTTAACCATGGTATGTGTAATTTCGAAATTTTAATGTGTATATCAGTAATTCGTGTCGTCGTGAGTACCGTCCTCCGGTGACCACTTTGTATTTTGTATATTTGTTATTTTGGTCAAGGGTAATTAATTATTTTAACTAATTAGCACATTGTAGTTACAACCGATTCAGGGCTTATGCCCTGCGAGATTGTAACATGTGCAAGACGAACAATAAACCAGTATTATTACACTCAGCACATATGAGAAAGAGCGTGGGAAGGCACACAGCACTACCAGTGGTCCAGCCCCCTTGCACTACTGTGTATCGCCCAAGGGCTACGGAAATGGAGATGGGCACCACCCTACGATCGACATAAGAGACCTTCTTCTTCTTCTGTCCTGTTACCTCTTGGATCACAGGCCAGTTGAAGTGGAGTCCACTGCTGGTTGTTCTCTGGCACGGTGTCTGTTGCTCCTCCAAAGGACGGGTTGTTCCCCTGCATCAGTCTGACACCCAGGTACTTCCACCGCTGACAGCCATTCGCTGGGATCTGGATGGAACCGGTCAGGGTCACCGTCTTCCTGCCATCTAAAACAAGATCAGAGATTTACTTAATGGCGTCTGTATGGTGTAGTGGATGGAGCATCCAACTGTCAAGCAAGGAGACCCAGGTTCAATCCCCAGACATGTCCGGACATGCACCTACAGGTAGACATTGCATGTGCCCTTGGAAAAGGCACTTTACAGTGTCATATTTCCCCCCTGTTAGAGGGTTCCTGGGCCCTACTAGGGTTTGGGCTGGCGTTAGGAAGGGCATCCAGCCGTAAAAAATCTTGCTTCAAAATAGACATCTTGCATTTGACACATCTAACCCCCATTTTTTTTGGAAAAATGGATAATACTAGACTAGTAAGTACAAAAAATGAATATTTAATAATATAATAATAGATAAAATAATCCAAAACCTAATCATTTCTTTGATGGGTCAAGATCTAAACACACCAAATTTCATGACGATCTATTGACAGCTGTATATTAACCGCAGTTTACGCACTCAGTTAAAAACATACAAAAAATTCTAGTGACTTAAAACATAACCTTTTTGGCAAAGGTAAAAAACCATACCTCTTTATTCATGCGATACATATTTATAACATTGACAAGTTGAACACACAAAGTATACAGAAAGTTGCAGATACTTACTGTTTTCCCTGAGATCTGGACCTAGTCCATTGCTGGGGTCCAAAATCCAATCAGATGAAGTTAACCTCACCTCTGACAGTACCAGCTCATCAGTACCCTGAAAAATATAACAGAAAGGCAATGATGTATCTGCATCTGTATCTGTGTATAACCGGTATAACCGCCATTCGGTGTAACACACCAGCTTCACAGGCATGCCGCGTGGCATCAGGTAGCTACATGTATATCACACCGAATGACTTGTTACACTCAATCTTTGCACATTTAATTGCAGGAGTTGTTTAAAGCTGTCTAGTGATCATGCCCCAACTGTGCTTGGTGGCAACGAGTTCCAGTCTACGATATTTCTGGGGAAATATGAGTTTTTGAACACCTCAATTCTTGGTTGATAACTCTGATATTTGAAGGCATGACTGTTTCTTGTTCTTTTCTGGGCTGGTATCAGATACTTTAGTGGTTGGTACGTCCACCAGTTTATTAGTCATTTTGCACATATTTCAGTCCATACCATATGGTATGGATGAAATATATTGTGTTCTCTCATGTTTCTTTTCCTCCTCCTTCTCCTTCTCCTACCACACAGTCAACTCTGTCATTTTTTAGCCAAATGACCTGGAATTTGGTATGGAGCCAGAGTGGGCCAATACCCCCAGGCTTTTTTTCCCATTTTTTTGATACATGCCTTCGAAAATTTTTATGAAGGTTTTTTGGGGCATTTTTCAACAAAAAATGGATTTTTGGATCCTGAGCCCTGGTATTACAACCAAGTGATCTGAAATTCGGCATAAGGGTACCTTGAACGTGTGTCTACAGAATAGCAGTCACTGGGAGATGGACTGAAATATGCTGTATTTGCTCCCAAGCAAATGTCGGCCTTTCTAGTGTACATTTGTTTCTCCACACTCACCATAGGATCTGCAGTGACGAGGATGTCCATGGTGTAATACGTGGTCCCGCGTCTGGCCGGGTAGAGTCGCGTACAGCCCCCCCACAGACAGGACAGGTCCACTGTGATGCTGACGGGGGTGTCCACCTCCTCCCACAACAGGTGCTGAGGGACGGAGTACTGCACAGCCACCACTCCAAACATATCTAGATTGATGATAGATTGATGAAGATTGAAGCATAAAATTTCATTTGCTTAGGCTACACTGACTTAATTTTATGGATGACATCCTCTGAAGACCCCCAAACTACAGTAGTGTGCGTGGGCGAATAAAAAAAATCCGGCCAAAAATAAAAAATGCTACTAAACCACAGGAATACAAAGCTGGTTTTGTGAATTTGCAGCAGTACATACATGCATAGCGACGCATATGAGAAGCAGGCACATGCTGGCTTTTTGCAGAATTTATGACTCAGCACTGTACGTACAATGTATGTACTCAGTTCTTGAGTCGTGGAGCTTCGGTAGCCTGGGTGCCCGGCTCCATATATTGTTGCTAACTACCATAGACTAACCAGGCCTAGAGCCAGACCAGAGCCTCAGTGGACCTCAGGCGAAAATCAATGCGCGCGCGGATGTCATCCATAAAGTTAAGGAGGTGTGGCCTAACTAAGATCAGACGCCTTCTACAGGAACTCTTTCTTCCCACACAGTTATGGTTTACAAATACTATAGTGTGTAGTCATTATACTGACAATCTATTTAGATACATGTATCCGGTCAAGACCTGGCACAATTATGTCTCTTTAAGCATTAGGAGAATTGTTTGAAAAGACAGAACAATGAGTCTGGTACAACGTAGGTTCATATTTTAGTACACTGTACTTCCAAAAGAGACCACTGAAAATTGGAATGTACATCTACACGTATGTCACTAATTTGTTAACATCCCTGGTCCTATAGTTATCGCCATGTCCTAATTATTGCCAAATCAACAATGTTGCAGATTATGCAGGAGAATATATACAATGTAGATAGCATCCTTTGTTTATATCTATAGTGCAGTCTGTAATGTGGTTTTGCAGGTATTTACTACCAGCTCTAATTCTACATTCACGCAACTCTTGTCGTTTGTGAGATAAAACTTCACCCAGTGACCTCGCCAAGTCATGCAAGATGGCTACTGGCAAAGCCCATCTGATCCAGAGTGTAACAAAACCAGCAAAAATACAGAAACTATGGTGCACTTGCCACTTTTTATCCATTGAGCATAATATAGTGGAATAAATCATTCTTTGATCATCCAACCTATCCCATGCAAAGGTTTATAGGAAAGGCTTAGCCTATCATTTGAGAATTTTCAATTTATGGCAATAATTAGAGCAACCAAATTCAGCAAATACACATGGGCACAAGATCGACATGGTCAGTATCATGCCTCACCTCCAAGTACAGGATCATCAACAAACAAAAGATATATTGCACGTAATAGTAGAGGTATAGTGCAATCATTATGATGCTATGACTAAAGCTTCGGTCACAACCCACCGTACGTAGGGCATCCATGCGTAGTGAGTACTGCCTCCGTACGGAATCCTACGGATTTGAGAGCACGCAGACACGCCGTAGAATATTAAGTGCATGTAAAACTTTTTCTGCGTGCGGTCTGTGGAATCACCACCCGTACGTGCGAGTACGAGCGACGCGCGTGCCCCGTACGTACCGTACGGAAGAATCACGTGTGAGTACGGTCAAGTTGCAATTGCACAGAGATCGTACATTGTAAGCACGTACAACTCACTTACCACTTGCGCAACGAACGATGCACGCAACCGCTCACGGCCAGATGTGGTGTGCAGACCACACTCTTACACCTTGCGAAACCATGTGAGTGACGTGTGTCGATGCCACTCCTTCCCCACGTTTTCAGAAAAAATGTACCAGACGTATGTAGCCTCCCAAAAATTCCACGGACAAATAGCACGTATGGCGGGTTGTGACCAAAGCTTAACAAATTGTAAACTTGTGGTTTGTCTATAATCTATTGCAGCAACAAATCAAAATTGGGAAAATATGGCGATAATTAGGACCAGGGATGTTACAACAGTACTGGTGACCTCACCTCCACTACAGGACACCCTGACCATCTCAGCATGGTAGTTGTTGAACTCTTTTGTCTCATCCACCCTGTTGTCTGGGTCCATCTCAGCTATCAGGTACACATCTCCACAGTACGACTTGTGAAGATCAGCAGGCAGTCTCAGGCCAGATCCATCTATGAGACGATAAATTAAAAGTATTAAAAATAGAGGAATGAAAATGATGCCTTTTCTTCAACCTTTATTTAACCTTGAAAACGTACAGAAAGTACACTCTTGCTAGTAAGAGAATAAGGTAATCAGAGATGGCGGACTTCACCCCCTTTACCAATATTGCTTGGCAAGTTGACTGGCAATATGTACAAACAGACTGACCAATATACATGTAGTTCTTCACTCCTTTTATGTTGATGTAGTAAAAGGTCACTCAGAAAGCTAATGGATGCATGGTAGTGTACAAAGCAGCAACTAATTCAGTACCATGGAGATATAGTTCCTACTGGAAGGGAGGACTCTCCTGCATTCAAAAATAATGTATGTATATGGGATCCCCCACTGCCACCACCAGGGCTCGAAATTCATTTTTAGGTGCACTGGTGCACCCAACCTAAAAAATTGGGTGCACAAAAATATTTTGGATGCACCATATAAGATGGAAATAAGAATGTCAGCAAAAACTAAATACATGCATGTATGTTTTATTTCTTAAGGAAGTGTTATAACAATGATTTTATTCTTTTTCTAACACTTAGATGTTAAGAATATGCTGTATACTACAATACAATGTACATTTAACATCAACCTACGAAAATATTTGAGTGCACTGGTTCACCTACATAAAATAATAAAATAATTGGGTGCACAACTCCAAATTAGGGTGCACAAAGGTGCACATGCACCCAGTATTTCGAGCCCTGCACCACCCAAAAGAAAGGGAGCCTTACCAACAGTGTTGCCACTCAGGTCCAGACTCTGTGTGGATGCCTCCAGGGCTGCAGACAGGGGTTTGTCGGCTGGTATCCTGTACCCCAGGTCTGTATCCACTGATGTGTCCAGACTTTCATCTGCTGACAGCCACAACTTGTACCTGAAGGAAGCCTCCTCTAAAGAAAGAAAAAAACAGACTGAGTGCATTTTGACCAGTTTTTGACAAAAGTTTTGCAGTTTTTTTAGTATTCTGTTGCAATGCCCTCTTGAACACAAATTCATAACATGGAATATACCAGTTATGCATTTTCAATGAATTACTGTACCCACTTCCAAAGTATTCCAATAATAATACACTTTGGGACTTGTGTACATGTACATGTTTGTGTGTGTGTGTCTGTGTGTGTGTGTCTGTTAGTGTGTGTGTGTGTGTGTGTGTGTGTGTGTGTGTGTGTGTGTGTGCATGTGTTTGTGTGAATAAAGGAAGTTGAATGTGCTTCAGTGTGCTTTATTAAGTACCAGGTAACCCAAAATTGTCTATTGTTTGGTAATACCAAGCTTACCACTTCAGTCTATAGTTGACATTTGCTGCACAGACATTGAAGCCCACAACAGCTGACTAACAGAACAGGGTAAAGTCAATCCAACAATCTAGACAGTACAAATGTTGATGTCGTGTGGCATAGCGGCAGAGTGCTTGACTTGGAACCAAGAGGTTCCGGGTTCGAGCCCTGATATGCCTGGACATGCGCTCTGATCTTGTGCCCTTAGGAAAGGGAGACTTTACACGACTTCCCTCACTTTGCTCAGGTGAAAATAAGTATTGTATTGTCTCATGTTGGTGGCGGCATTAATGATATGATATGATATGAATCTTTATTGTATGTTCTTGCCCAGATGGGCTAAATGCACAAGATGACATGCAGTATGCAAAACATGAGTATTGCACACAGGGACGATATATTCTAAATAAATGCTAATTGCTAGGAATTTATACATTATAACAATACTATATACTACCTATCATCTACTGTTAGTTGCCCTTTCTTCTCTCTTTTTGAAACATTTGGAAACATAATAACATAGTTTTTCTGCTATACATTCGTCCTTGCATGACATTACATGTATATAATGAAAAAACTTGAGTGTGTCGTCACCACGTCTTGTGATTACATGTTGGAATTTAAAAAAAATGTTGATGGACAAGACTTTACCTAGCTGCCTGCTCCCTGTCAGGTCCACACCTGCCAAAAGTGTGAAGTTGTGTGTTTCCCCAGGTGTCAGGTCACCTTCTACAGACAGTCCTGTCACCTTCAGGTCCACAGAGTCTGTCAGATATTAAACACAAGACAGTCAAATCTTCTGAAGGGGACTGATGTAACTTGTTCTTCTTGGACTAATGTCCTTCTCTGGCTGGTTGCTTAATGCTTTAGCTTGCAAAATTGGGACAGGGAAAGGGTGGTTGTTATGACCAGGTGGCTAGTTTGAAGAGGTGGCCAGGTTTGTTATGGCTTCACCACTATGTGGTCATCAGAATGGCATGCAGAGCAAGCAACCAATAGGCATGCAGCTTTCCTCTATTCTTCTTGCTGATTGGCTGTTGGGATTTGATTGGGTTAACTCAATTAACACCTGTACAAAGCCATGCCATATTGACAGTATAAACTTTATTCAAGTGTTTTGGTAGGTATGTCAAACTTTCCTGCTCCAGCATTGGAATGCGGGACATAAACCCTTCTTTTTATCTTGAAAATCAACAGTAACTGTTTGCATTTTGCAATTAAAAATCCTAACCAATAATGTAGGGGATAGCTATCCAACTGTTGTCACTTCATACTATAGTTATATCGATGTAAAGAATTGTTTTCCCTTGTGTTTCTCGTTCTTTCCCTGTCACGTCGTGAAATGTGGTGAAGCCATCCGCTACATTTCCTCCAAAGCAAATGTCGGCCTTTCTAGTTTTTTTTTTACATTGTCTTACATGAATATTGTGTTCCATCTTCAATACATATTTCAAAGGTTCAACACTCTTAACAAACAAATCCTGATGATATAACTGACCTGCAGTACAATTCAGCTTGAGCCCGATGGAGTCGTAGTTGTTGGATATGACGTCGTCGTCAGCCACCACCCCAACCAGCAGGAACCTGACAGTGTCACATGTCTCCGCTGGGACCGTCACTTCTGCACGGACAGGGACGGTCAGAGACTGACCCATCTTCATACCAATCTGTATACGAAAACAGACAATGTCAAAACAGATGATACATCAATCAACTAGAGAAGTAACATTTGCAATGTTTAACTTCGAACATGGTCTGCTCTGTTAATTCTCACTCAAACACATTCACATAGTATTACATGTACATGTACTACTAGTATATGGTGACAGGAGCAGAGCAGACCATGAAATTGCAACATTATGTAACCAAAAACCAGTCACCATGGTGACAAATGTCAACTAATTATGTCATTGTTCAGGTCAGAGGTCACTGGAGAAGAAGAAGAGGAAGAAACTGAGCAAAAACAATATGTTCCTTTGGTAAACATAGACAAGGCACGATGGAATGGACAAGGCACGATGGAACGGAACTTTTAAGACTATCGATGTCACACACTGATTTGGTGTGCCAATGACAGTTTAATACCAGTTAGAAATGTATTCATTTGCCACCAAGAACAGTATATTATTATTATTATAAACATATGATTTAATAAAATCATCCACAGGCATCAGGAACTGACGCATGACGACTGTAGACATGTCTCCTCTTTACAGATGGAAAGAAAAATCAACAAACAGCATCATCTAGAACCTAAACTTATCCTTTAGTGAAAATCAAACCCACCATGATTGTTAGCTGTGAACAAACAAACATGGCTAAAAACAATACCTAGTCCCACAGAAGGATATCTCAAACTTCCACAGTATGCTGGCTGTTCTCTAGATCTAGTTGAGGAGGAACTTAGACCTTAGTTCCTCCTGCAACTAGTTGCATCAGTCAATTTGCAGACTTAACAGTACTCCGCCATAGGTTTCTGTTTTGTGCCGCAGCAGTCAAGAATTGCGTGTTACCAAATCCCAGTTTTTTCCCATCATTCTGTATTGTTTTGCGTACGGTAGTTCTAGGTCTTCCTTGGTATTTTCCCGTTTGATTTCAAATCCATGGCTATCCTGGTTGTTCTTTTGTTTGGTAGTCTCCATACATGTCCTGCAAACCTCAGTCTTCTTTCAGTTACCATTTTGCTGATACATGTACATTGTAGGGGGGACGTTGGCTCTCAGCATGAGCTCTTTGTTGGTGACATGGTCCCTCCGAGAGATGCCCAAGAACCCTTCCACACACTGAGGTAAAATCAGCCTGGCCTTACCTTGGTAACAGGAAAGTCGGATCCAGGCAGGCTGATTGGGATGTCAGTCCCATCCAGTGTAGCATCAGCAGACAGGGCCAGCATGATGTCAAAGTTGGTTTTGCCATGCTCAGCCTGGTCGATATCTTGCGGTCCTATGTTGGTGATGGTCAGATCCACTGTGACGTGGGTAGGGACGTCCCTCCAGACCACAGGCTGGACTGGATGGTAGCCGGCTGCCTCCACTTTGTACACATCTGTGTAAAAGCGGTCATGTTTTTGTAACAGTTGTTTGAGACACCAGCTGATCACTATTTATTGCACTGCAAATTTTATACTGAAAGGACCAAAATGTTGTTATCCATATCTTGCCTTCATCTTGAAAACATACTCCCTTCCGACCCCCTCAATGCAAATGACGCCACATTATGTACTTTACTTCTTACAGGTAGGCCCTTCCTCCCATACCCTACTAACTGCCGTATCTTTGATATTGTGTTCAACTATATTCATCACTCTGGAAGATTTGACCAATCTCATTAATGTTATGCTATAGGTATTGGTGCGCCAGCCACTTTCATTTTATGTTTATGTTATACCTTATGTCATCTTTATGTTTACATTATGTTTTATGAGCAGCAGATTCACATATTAAGCACAACAACTGCTTCCTATCCAATGCTCCAAAATCCATGTGAATAAAATAAAAAAATAACAGTTGTTTTTACTCAATAGCCACCTCATAACAAAGGCCACTGGGATACGTGCATAGATCTGGAACTTAAGTATTTTTTCTCCCTATAGTAGTGTGATTGATGTACATTATTTTGAAAACTGAGGTCATCCTTGGATCAAACACCTAGTTCTTGTTACGTCGGTGAAGATTAGACATCCAGGTAATGAGATACTAAAAAAAATAGTTACTCAAGCAACTGGATAATGATTACGTTTCAGGTAGCATCCACTACCTTTTGTCAGAGACTGCAGGAGAAATGCAGGTTTATAACGGTTACCACATCTGCATTTCTCCTGCAGTCTAGTATCCAACAACCTAACCATTTGGTCATTAAATGCTTGATACTGCATAATAACTGTTTACAATAATATTATAACCTTCTCTCTTCTGTCAACTATGTACAATACTCAAATACTGCAGCTGCATGTGCAGACATACATTGTATATTTGTTGGAATCAAATCGTTTTATTTAATTTGTAGTGTCTTAATACATTGTAGATCCTGTTGGTGTTTATGTAATGTGTTTCACTAGTATAATGATTGATTGTTGTATTCAACTTCTGTATGAAAATTTGGGCTTTGCTTGCTTGTATTAAGTATTGCCTGGTGGCGACATGAATATAGTAACATGAGTGTGTCGCCACCACGTCTTGTCACTGTATGTTTCAATAAAAAAAACTATAACCAAAGAACAAAAGCTAAGAACCAGCTACATTGGAGCACGTTGGCAGAACGTACTGCACCTGCGTGAAACCCGTAATGTATTGTGCATAGCACTTCGGTAGAACGTCTCATATAAGGTCGTATTTACTATATAAGGTTAACACTTCGTCTGTAGTTTCCAAATGTTATGTTGGAAAAAATGTCATCTGCAACAGGCAAAATTCTGATGCAACGTTGACCAAAAATCCAATGGAAACCGTGAAAAATGGGGGTTTTGCGCAGGCGCAGGACGTTCTGCCGACATGATCTACACTGGTGCTCACCACGAGGACAGACGACGTAGACTTTCTGCATCTTGACGTTGTTGGCCTCCAGCTTCTCCCTGTACATGCCTGTATAGTCCACTCCCTGCTGCTGTGTGCTGTCCACGATCACAGCCAGGTACTGTGGACCACAGGCATCCGGAGGGATGGGCAGTCCTACAATTGTAGCAGGGAAAATCACAAAATCAAATCAAACTCTAGTTATCTGACCAGTGACCAACCACCAACCACCTTTGACTTGCAGCTCACATCACACTTCTGTAAGGCCATACCAACTTGATTTGTTGGTTCTCGGATTTTTTCACAAAAGATATGAAGCGACAGGGTGAAAAAAAAATAAAAGCAGACTTAGGCTTCCTATCATCATCATAGCTTGTCGCCAATCCACTCCAAATGCTATGATAGGAGCCATGAAGTCAACATATATACCAGGCTGGTTTGTAATGCAAACAATGAATTTCAAACTTTTAATCAACTACAGCATTGTTAGATGAAAAAACTGTTACAACTACCTTCAACTGTTGGGGCCAAAATAAAGATTTAGCATTTTGGAGTTGATTGTAATGTTTTGTTTTTTTTGCAAATCAGAAAAAAATGAACCGGACGAATCCGTAAACCAACAAATTAAATTGGCGTGGCCTAATGTAATAAGTTCAATTGGGTCCTCAATTACCAGTCAAAAATACAGTGAGTCCAATCCTTGTGCTGAAATTTACGCTATAAGGCAATATATGCAAGTACACTATTCTCTACTATAACTTTGAATCTAAAGATTCTGGGCTTGAATACCTACATGTGTATCAGGCCCCAATGTTGTGCATTTGGGAAACACTACTAATTGTATTTCCTTGAGCATGTACATGTATAAAATCCCAAGGCACTTACAGTGTACGATACATTTAAGGCTAGGGGTCCATCCTGGTTCACTCTGATGTGGATCAAAGTGGAGTTGTATATACTTGTACATGTACATTACTGGACTATTATGCCAGGTTACTAAAGGCAGTTTACCAACAGAAATAAACAAAAAAGTGGGGCCGTGTGGCATAACGGCAGAGTACTCGAACTAAGAGGTGCCGGGTTCAAGACCTGACATTCCACTGATCTTGTGCGCTTGCAATGGAAAGACACTTTGAGCCTGACACTTTACACGACTTTTCTCACTTAACTCAAGTAAAAATGAGCATTGTCTTTCCTGTATTCCTTTCTATGTGTGGGGCACAACACGAGTAACAGCTGCCTTTGTCTCGAGTGTATTGTATTGTTACAATTTCTATAAACTTTAAGTTAACAAAAAATTGAATCAAAAGTAACAAATAGACAAAGAAGTCCCCACCTTGCATGTTGTCGGACAGGTCCAGCAGGTCCCCACCCACCATCCTGCCCCTCAGCACCTCCCCCTGAGGGAAGGACATGTTGTAGTCCAGCATCCGGTCTTCCTCGTCAATCACCGCGTCCTCCGATAGGACGAACCGGAAGAAGAAGTTATAGGCCGGGCGGGCGGCTGTCATCGGGGGCAGCGTCAGCGGGCCAGTCAACTGTACCGTCAGTTGGAACAGTACGTAGATGGGCTGGTTCTGATAAAAAAAATAAACTGTAATTCACATGATGTTCACGGTAGCAAAAGTTCACGGTCTGGGAAAAGTGGGCATGCTTCGCGGAACTATATATTCACGGTGGTGACAGGTGCAGGAATACGAAAGTCAAGGAGTCATTTGTTAACTGTAATGATAAGTTCACGGTATAGAATTGACAGTGCAGTAAACATAAAAGTATAGTCAATGAAAAAATCAGGAATTACAACCTGGCCTATGCTTGGTCACTCTAACCTGTACCGTTAATTGGAACAGTACATAGATGGGAGCATGTTGGCAGAACGTACTGCACCTGCGCGAAACACGTAATGTATTGTGCATAGCACTTTGGCAGAACGTCTCATATAAGGTCATATTCGCACATATAAGGTCAACACTCCGTCTGTAGGTTTCCGAATGATATGTCTGAAAAAATGTTGTCTGCAACAAGCAAAATTCTGATGCAACATTGACCAAATATCCAACGAAAACCATGAAAATGGGGGTTTTGCTCAGTACGTTCTGCCGACGTGTTATAGATGGGCTGGTTCTGGGTGAAAGGATAGGTTCACAACATTAGCATGAAAGTTTGTAGGATTCATCTTGAAGCAGGGCAACTGAATCAGAGATTTCAGGAAGTGTGCTGGGTTTTTGTGAATGTATTGGAACTGTGGACAGGATCATATGATGCCATTCAATTGGGTATAACACCACTTCATGAATTCCTCCATATACCGCCCACTGTGCTTGGTCACCTTTGGGTTTGATCTATCAATCATCTGTCAAAATCACCTCCCACCCACAACGCAATTAGGACAGACCAACACAGCAAGAACTTAAAGCCAACCAAAACAATACTTTCATGTATTACCCAGAAGTAACTTATAGAATTTTAGTATCCAGGACTAACAGAACTAGTCACGGACTGCATGAAAATAAATCTAACATGTACAGATCTCTTAACTGAGTTGTTATAAATGTAAAAGAGCCTCTGCTCATAAAGCAGGGCTCAAAATACTGGGTGCATGTGCACTTTAGTGCACCCAAATTTGGAGCCGTGCACCCAATTTTTTTCTATGGGTTTACATAATATGTCAAGATGTTGAATTTAGAGTAGTACTAGTATTCAGCAGATTCTTAAAACGTAAGTGTCAGAAAAATATTAAAATCATTCTTGTAGTACTTAATTTCTTGAGAAACAAAACATAATTAGTTTTTGCTGACATTGTGCACCCATAGAAAATGGTGCACCCACCAGTGCACCTATTCCCAAAAATGAATTTTGAGCCCTGTAAAGTCAACAAATTTACATAATGCACTGTGTACAGGGGAGTTCATAATTATAACAAAAGTGACAACCATACCAGAGGGTCTTCAGTTTCTAACGTCTCCTGTCCCTGTTTGTACAGGTAATGGTTGTCAGGTGTAGACATGTCGTGTTGTATGGTGTTACCCCCGTGTAGGTGGAAGTCTTCAACACTTAGGTCAATCATGGCGTCCTGACCTAAGGGACACAGTTAAAACGAAAGTAAAAAAAAATCTTTCCCATACCTTTTGGAGTCTGGGGTAGTTCATTTGCCTTCATTTGCAACAACCAAATACACAACTACCACACTAGACAAGCACAATTATTACACAGACCCAACTACATATCCAAAGCAGGCCAACGTACATTTGCATAGAGTGGCAGTAACTTACAATTCACTAAAAGTCTTATACAAAACAAGCACCCACACTTAAATCACTTTAAGAGAGACTGAAATATGATTAGTACTGAACTTCTGACACTTGACCTTTCGAACACTGACCGATTATGATTTATAAGTATTTTTTTATTATTTGCTTGATTTGTACATAATGGTTTATTACTACTATGTTCAAGTACTTTATTATTTATGATCTACTATTCCTAAGTTTCTATTATTTGGAGCTTGACCTCTGACATCTCACCTCTGACTGATCTTGTATTTTGATTTATGATTTCTCTATTACGTTTAATTATTATTTTATGTTACATTATTTTCTTGTATGGGCTCCCTTGGAAATCAGCTCCAATGGCTGAAGGGACCATCCATGTGTCCTCAAGATAAATAAATAAATAAATAAAGTAGTACTCATTTTCTATAGCTAAACACTTGTAGGCTGTACATTGTAGCTACCTCACATTTCATCACTTCTGACCTATTTGAAATACAGTCAAGCCTGCCAAGGAGACTACCTCTTTAAGCAGGCCACCTGGCCATGGTGACCACTTTTTGTTGGTCCCAAAAATTTTCCCATTGACACAAGCATTAAGCAACCTGTCCAAGGTGACCACCTGGCCAACGTGACCGTGACCACCCTGAGTTGGGTCCACTCAAGGCCTGATACCTGCCCATGGTGACCACATCATTTTCGATCATGTTGATTATTGATGATAACTAATGAGAAATCATGGACAAATCAGCCAGTTTGCCTCGACTGCTGGATGATGTTTTTGTTTGACGTAAATTGTTCCGTGTGTCACTCTCCCCACATGCAGCATTTGACATTAGAACATCTCCACTTGGAAACTATTTATGCCTCAGTCATGTTGTGGGTCGAGTCAGGCGACCCTCTTCAAGGAGACCACCTGTCCAAGGTGGCCACTTTTCTTTGGTCCCCTGGGTGGTCGGCTTGGACAGGTTTGACTGTAGTGGACACTGTCTGGCAGGGGGTGTCTATGAGTTCTAGCATTCACTTCATAATAAGGCCACACCAATTTAATTTATTGGTTAACGGGTTCGCCTGCTTCATTTTTTCTGATTTGCAAATAAAAATAAAAATTCAGAATCAACTGCAAAATGCTCATATTTTGCCCTGAACAGTTGCTTTCTTCCTAGTTGTTACAGTTATTCCATCTTTCAATGCAGTGGTATCATTAAAAATTCAAAATTCATTGTTTAAATTTTGTACCGGCCTGGTGTGTTGACTTCATGGCTCCTATCGTACCATTTTGGGCCATGATAGGATGCCTAGGCCTGGTTTTATTTTTTTTTTCGCCCGCCCGCTCCATTATTTTTCTAGGAAAATCCATTAACCAAGAAATTAAATTGGTGTGGCCTAATGCAGGAAAAAAATTCTATCAAAAAGAAGATATCAGAGATATAACACTACAAAACATGCCACTTACTGTCCCAGCAGTCTGCCCAGGGTAGTGTCTGTCTGGCCATGTTGTTGGCGACCACAGGATCGGCTGTTTCAGACATGACAACTTCTACTACCAGGAAGTCTGCTGTAGCACAGTCACTGTCATCGATGGTCAGGTCTCCTCCCAACACCAGCACAGAAGAGTAACCAGTAGGGTCTATACGGCAGAAACAAAGGGTTAGGATATGGTTATCTTGTGTACATCATTGCACAATAAATAACGTATTTTTCAGAATATGATATCATTTGAATTAACTTGTCATTGCATAAAGTTATGAATCAGATACATTTGTAGTTTTTGCAGTGCAATTCTGTAGTACAACACTGGAAATGCATTATTAATTTTGGAGTTTTGTGGATTTGCAGTAAAGAGGTTACCATTAAATGTACAAATTTTAAAAATAAATTCACTGCAAAAAGTCCGGTGATTTACAGTATCATAAGGCCATGTTTAATACCTGTGGATAGTTTCATGAGGTTGGTAACTAGAGACACTGATTTAAGAGACTCTTTTTAAACAACCAATTCTTTTATTCAGCCGACATTTCGGTGACCATCTGTCACCTTCCTCAGGGCAATTCTGACTGGTTCACATTGCACTGCCGCACAGGTGTTGCTGCTATAGATGCATTCCCAAATGTAACAGTATTTACATAATCTACACATATGCGTGTCACTGATTGGATTACAGGGAAATGTATCTACAATGTGTACCCAAACATTCGGAAGTTTAATTATTATACATATATACATAATGGTGGTCAGTTATTTAACAGTTACAGAAAACTAGGAACAGAATCCAAAAAGCGGTTCCAAATGTACAGATGTGTCATAAGTACATGGTAGTCATTTACACAACAAGTCTATTTCTTTACTCAAGTTTAATACCTCTGTCATACGATGCGATGCTCCTGAAGTTCTCCTCAAAGGTGACAGCTCTCTCCGTGTCTCCTGAAGGACCCATCTGTAGTTTGACTGACAGCTGAAAGACACACGGGTCCTTGGGGAAGCAGTCTTCCTTCCTGTGGCAGGTCAGTACTACAGACATGTTGACTGGAGTTGGGACCTCCTCCTGAATGTAAGTCTGTGGTGAGGACAGCTGAAGACGGGAAACTCCCAGCACATCTGCAGAAATGAGTGAATTAATGTAACAAGTTACACAATGTACTAGTAGTTTAGGCCCCACCAATTTAATTTCTTTGTTTACAGTTAAAACTTTTGATCCAACACCAAATATTCTCTCACCTAGAGCTTTTGACAAGTCACTATGGTCTTCCTCATTAGACTGGTCGAAAGCTCTAGGTGAGAGAATTTCTGGTGTTGGATCAAAAATTTTAACTTTAAACAGTAACTACCAACACAGATGAACCTTCATGACAATTTAATTTGTTGGTTCTTAGATTCGCCTCTTCATTTTTTTTCTGATTTGCCAAAAAAAAGATTCTGGTTCCTAATCAAGTAAAAAATGCTCATATTTTGCCCCAAACAGTAACTGTTGAGGAAAGTCCTTTTCTTCCTAGTTGTTACAGTTTTTCCATCTATCAATGCAGTGGTTTGATTAAAAGTTCAAAATTCATTGTCTAAATACTAACCAAGCCTTTTGTGTCAACCTCATGGCTCCTATGGTAGCATTTGGGGCTATAATACGATGCCTAGACCTGTTTTTTTTTTTTTCGCCCTGTCACTTCATATTTTTTCGGAAAAAATCAGAGAACCAACAAATCAAATTGATGTGGCCTTACTGTACCATCTGTTGTAGGCTGTTATACAATTTGATGTCGTACAATTTTGAAGCAGGCTGTGACAGAACCAACTGCTAACGAGGATGTAATCTAAAAGAAGATAGCTGAATGCTATAGGTACATTGGGAATACTAACAGGAAGATAGGGAAAAGGTCCCAGAAAAGGTTATGTCATTTTTTGTCTTCAATTGATATGTATATATCCAATATATTATGTTGTAGCACGTTGGCAGAACGTACTGCGCCTGCGCCCCGTATTTTCGTGTTTTTCGTTGGGTTTTTGGTCAACGTTGCATCAGAACTTTGCCTGTTGCAGAGGATATCTTTTCCGACATAGCATTTGGAAACTACTGTCAAAATGCTAACCTTATATGAGCGAATACAA
Organism: Branchiostoma belcheri; assembly: GCF_001625305.1. Classification (NCBI taxonomy): domain Eukaryota; kingdom Metazoa; phylum Chordata; class Leptocardii; order Amphioxiformes; family Branchiostomatidae; genus Branchiostoma; species Branchiostoma belcheri. Next base: position 22,270 of record NW_017804276.1, on the reverse strand, counting down.
CCTTATATGAGACATTCTGCCGAAATGCTATGTACAATACATTACGGGTTTCGCGCAGGTGCAGTACGTTCTGCCGACCTGCTTTATGTTGTGTTTAAACTTTGTTGTCTTATGAGAAGTAATGTTGCTAAAAGTGCATACTATAGACATGAATCAGGGGGAAAATTCACAATAATTATTATGAATAAAACAAGAAATCCACAAAAGTTTTGAATGTTTCCCAAAGATCTTTGCTAACATCTCGTTATTGGTGCATGGTGAACAAAATGACTCATAGACTGGTGGATACACTCAAAGGAGAAAAGAACAAGAAATAGTCATGCCTTCAAGTACCAGAGTTATCAACCAAGGATTGAGGTGTTAAAAAACTTGAATGTTATTTCCTAGAACTATCACAGACTGGAACTTGCTGTCACCAAGTGCAGTTGGGGAATTATTGTTAGATAGCTTTTAACATTGTTTAGAGTTGGATGTTCAAGGGTTAGGTGTAACAAGGCATTCAGTGAAATATAGCCAGCTGCTGCTGCGCCACATGCCTACGAAGCTGGTGTGTTACGCCGAAGGGCAGTTATACTTTTTTTTTCAATCATACATGTAGGTTACCACAAAACAAGGCTCATGGGAGCCACTTAAAATGTTTTGGGTTACAGAACAGCCAGTGAGGACAGATGGTTGTTGACCTTAGATTTGAAGAGTTTAAGTTTATACTCATAAGGGAAGCAATCACGGTAGCTTATTCCGAAGTGATGTTCTGGGAATGAAGCTTTCAGCGTGGAACTTCCTCCTAAGAGGTGGTGAATGGAGGAAGAAAGGGTGATTTGCTTCTGATTCAGTGGAAGTGGCAAGACGTGTCCATGCTTAGAATTTTCGAAGTGGGGGCACTAGCGAATGAAGTTCCACGGAACATTTACCGTGGAAGAAGCGATAAAATAACGCAAGGCTTGCAACAGTACGCCTGCATGTATGTGAGAGTGGTTGTAGGGTGGCAAACAAGTCTGATACAAGAATAAGTCCGCGATACAGATACTGATACAGTTATTGTTTGTTTGTTTGTTTGTTTCGCATAACCGGTAAACGGCCTTAGGCGTAACACACCAGTTATGTACATGTGCATACATGTACAAGCTGCGTAAGACCGGACTGTAAGGTTTTGAACCACTCACACCGGGAAGGTCCCCTACTCTTTTGATAAGTGCGGTGGGTTCTTTAACGTGCATGGGGTGTGGCTCTCCCAAACACGGGACCTCCATTTAACGTCCTATCCGAGGGATGTCCCTAACCGAAGCTAGGTACTCATTTTCACCTAAGTGAAGTGAGGAAAGTCGTGTAAAGTGCCTTTCCCAAGGGCACAAGATCGGTGACATGGGCAGGGTTCGAACCCGCGACCTCTGGTGTATGAGCCGAACGCGTTACCGACTGCACCACACGACCCCACGTTATTGGTTATTTTACACCTTCATTCTTACCTGAGTCACACTGTACAAACAGCTGTTGGATGCCCAGGTTGTTCATCTCCAGTGGTTCTGTGATCTCATTACTGTCATCAAGCTTCATAATGGCGTACACCAGACCACAGAAGGACCTGTCTCTCAACTCTGGGAGTATCTGGGCAGGGTTGCTCCAGTCCAGGTCAGCTTCCATACCTACACAGATTATTTGTTTAAAGTTAGAACTTTTGATCCAACACAAAAATTCTCTCACCTAGAGATTTCAACTGGTCAAAATCTCTAGGTGAGAGAAATTATGTGTTGGACCAAAAGTTTTTACTTTAAACATATGCATGTAACTACCAAGTTCACACACACACACAGATGAACTTTCATGATAGTAAAAAATTGTTGACAATGGACCTATACCATCATTACGCCACAGTTTGTTTACCTGTTCTAAAGAACATTCTAGAACGGTCAGTTAAAGAATAGAGATCATTTCAAAGTTTTCAAAGTCAGGTATGTTTGATTTTTGCTGCGTCTAACCTTGTTGACACAGCATTACATGCCGTAATGGCTGATTTGGTTGTGACATTAGACGAAAGTAGTACTATATAAAGCCCTTATATTAAGTCTAACGCTACACAAGCACACACCGCGCTACACACCCCTGTACAATATAAACGTCGATTGACCGACATTCATTGCGGTAAACAAACTGTGACGTAAATCATTATAATGGTATAGGTCCATTAGAGCTGTGTACCGGCACTGTGTGCGTACTGGTTCTGTACCGGAAAAATTGATTGGGTACAGGTCCAAAATACCCAATCCCGAAGTACTGGTACTGTACCTATGATAGTAAATAATTGCACACTAATTATATGCCTATTGTACGCTATATTATAAACCTAAAATGCGTAAATTGCTAGTCCCCCATGGGTCTTAAATTAAGGGCAGTGTGTTTGTGTTACAGACTGATAGTGTTAACTACCCTGAAAGATTTGTTGCATATTAGTTATGCTTCCTCTACAATGTAGATGTCACTTTGGTCAGGTTTGTGTTGCAGGGTAGAAGATGAAAACTGTAACATCTTACTAATAGTTTTGCCCATCTTTTGTATAATAGTTCTTTCTAAACAAAACCTTAACATAACTGTGAAGTTTATGTTTTTGTCAATATGGAAGGAGTTCAAAAGAACATACTAAAATTTGTTGTATGGTTCAGGTACAGTTTCAGGTCCAGACCTGTACCTAAACCCGTGTACCTTAACCTGTATCTGTCCTTAAAATTTGTTTAGGTACACAGCTCTATTGACAATGTATGACTGCTACAAGTTTATAATATTATACAACTGTTGTGCAATAAAAGTATAATTGTAACAGTAAGTTGTTCTATGCATGCACTACATGTACAAGGTACAGGGCAGAAATATTTTTTATTGATCGATATTGATGACATTTTAAAAAAATGATTGTTTACCTGTTCTTATATTGATAATCATTCTTGAATGATTATTGATGAATCATTATTATATTGATAATTAATAAATATGTTATTAAATTAAATATTAATCACTAATTGATAATTATTATATTGATAATTATTCTTAATCTATTGCTTGTCAAAGCATTTCAAAATGCTTTGACAAGCAATAGTCATTTTCTTCCTACTTGTTACAGCTTTTCCATCTATCAATCCAGCGGTTTGATTAAAAGTTCAAAATTCAATGTTTAAATTTTAACCCAGCCTTTTGTGTTGACTTCATGGCTCATTTCGTAGCAATTTTAAGCCTATAATAGGATGCCTAGACCTATTTTTATTTTTATTTTTTTTCGCCCTGTCGCTTCATATTTTTTCTGATAAAATCCGAGAACCAACAAATTAAATTGGTGCGGCCTTACACATGAACATCAATTTTGCCTTTGCCAAACTTATCTTTTTGTTACAAAACTGACATGGAAACTTACCGGCTGTAACATTCACGATTTCAGTAGTTGTGAAAACTTGCAGATCCTGATCGTCTAAGACCTGGTCTGGAGACAGGTACAGGGCGTAACTGATGAACTCCTTCCTGACGTCGGCCTTGTTGGCTACGGCTCCCACGGAGAAGTGCGGTGACAGATGCAGCATGTACACGGTCATTCCATCCACAGAAACGATGTCGGGCAGACCAAAGTTCTTCACGGAGATGTCATAGTAGGCTGAAAAATATTAACCGAATTTAACGTCATTTTTCCCCAACCGGGGGTTAAACGTGCTTGCACCAGGCACAAGTCTTTTTTTGAAGCAATACTTTTATGGCTGGATGCTCTTCCTAACGCCAACCCAAACCCTAGTAGGACCCAGGAACCCTCTAACTGAGGGGCGAAATGCGTGTTAAGTGTCTTTCCCAAGGGCACAACATCTGGGTGCATGTCCAGACATGTCTGGGTCCAACCCTGGGGATTGAGCCTGGGTCTTCTTGCTTGACAGTCGGACGCTCTAACAACTACACCACACAGACGCTACACATTGGCAAAAGGTAAAAAATTTGCCACTCTCTCAGAAGAAGAACTTGCCTTCCCAGATGGTACCAATATGTACTCTGGCCCAAGGACTAATTTAAATGACTGAGCAAAAAATTACAAATGATGGCCCAGATATCAAACCTACCATTTGTATAAGAAGAGTTTGTGACAATGTTTTAAAGACATCCAATTGCGATTTCAGCGCAGCAAAACTGGAAAAATTCTGTATAAGGCAATCTTTGTGATATTGACACATACTGCTTCTATTAAAACATTTAAATCAGCCTTTCATACTGTGAGCATCTAAAACTGAAGGGCACGTTTGAACAAGCCCCAAGATGAGTCCGTTACTTTCTGGGTGGTACCCTAAAAATCAGCCCAGGGCCCTTCCAGTAACCATTTTCCGTCAGAATTTTGGGAATTTTTGTTCTATGAGGGTCAATATACATTGGGACAGTCTGGTTTCAACTCAGTATATAGATAAATGACTAGAATATTGGCTTTGAAAAATCGGGTTTCCAAAAACTGCATTGGATGTCTTTAAATCTTAAAAGAAGTGGTCTTAAGGGTAAATCGTTAACGATTCTACATTTTGTTTTAAATCTAGGTAAATATACAAGTCAAAGCCAAATCTGAGCACACTAGAATGAATTATCAGCACCAATATAACATTGGAAAGCAACTCATATAAACCACCACAGTTTCAGCACCAAGGACATCCCCACAAAAAAGAGTACCAATCAAAAGCCCCACCTTCTGATTTTCCTTCACACTGCAGAGGCAGTGGTGGATCATACAGAAGGTAGTTGTTGTGCAGGGGGAAAGCTACTCATATAAACCACCACAGTTTCAGCACCAAGGACATCTCCACAAAGAAAAGTAAAAAAGAGTACCAATCAAAAGCCCCACCTTCTGGTTTTCCCTCACACTGCAGAGGCAGTGGTGGATCATACAGAAGGTAGTTGTTGTGCAGGGGGAAAGCTACTCATATAAACCACCACAGTTTCAGCACCAAGGACATCTCTCCACAAAAAAGGGTACCAATCAAAAGCCTTACCTTCTGGTTTTCCTTCACATTGCAGAGGCAGTGGTGGATCGTACAGATGGTAGTTGTTGTGCAGGGGGAAAGCTACTCATATAAACCACTACAGTTTCAGCACCAAGGACAACTCCACAAAAAAGAGTACCAATCAAAAGCCCGACCTTCTGGTTTTCCTTCACACTGCAGAGGCAGTGGTGGATCGTACAGAAGGTAGTTGTTGTGTAGGGGGAAAGCTACTCATATAAGCCACCACAGTTTCAGCACCAAGGACATCTCCCCCCAAAAAAGGGTACCAATCAAAAGCCCCACCTTCTGGTTTTCCTTCACATTGCAGAGGCAGTGGTGGATCGTACAGAAGGTACTTGTTGTGCAGGGGGAAAGCTACTCATATAAACCACTATAGTTTCAGCACCAAGGACAACTCCACAAAAAGAGTACCAATCAAAAGCCCCACCTTCTGGTTTTCCTTCACATTGCAGAGGCAGTGGTGGATCGTACAGAAGGTAGTTGTTGTGCAGGGGGAAAGCTACTCATATAAACCACCACAGTTTCAGCACCAAGGACATCATCACAAAAAAGTATTAAAAAGAGTACCAATCAAAAGCCCCACCTTCTGGTTTTCCTTCACACTGCAGAGGCAGTGGTGGATCGTACAGAAGGTAGTTGTTGTGTAGGGAAGTCTCCTCTGCCCCAATATTGGAGCCTTTCTCCACTCTCAGTATCCAGTAGGAGGTTGTGGCACACACAATATCAGTGAAAGACTTTCCATTCAGATGCCCCTATAGGAAAACATTTTTTAATCTTTTTATCTTTTTTATTCAACAAAAAAAAATAACAAAAGAGACGAACCATCCAACTTGACAAAATGTACATATGGTACATATAATATGAAATCATAATATATCACAATATAATACGAAATCATAATAAATTATATGATATAATATAATATAATAATATAATATCACACCGTATCATATAATAATATCATATAATATGATTTAAACACAAAAACCGCCCCATTTCCCGAGCTTCTCCAATTTGTTTTTAATTTGTATCGATATAAAGCTCAACTTTGTTAAAAAAGGCTATATAATTTAGAAAGGATTGAAAATTCAATTTTTTGGACTTTCTACTATGGAATATGAAACATTTTGCTATTAAGATGATAAAGTTTTGGATTAAAGGTTTTCGAAAATGATATTAAAACCGTTCAAGAGAATATCTTGATCGTTTTTTTTGAACATACCAAAATTTGATCTTATTCCAAAAATTGCTGGAAAAAAGTTGTAGGAAAACATTTGCACAAACCATGGATGATATTTCTTGCATGCTGCATATGAATTAGGCATTTTAGTACACTGTATGACAGTAAGCAAAAATTTGAAATATAATTCTAAACTAGAAAGGCCAACATTTGCTTCAGAGCAAGTGTAGAATATTTCACTCCATCTCCCTCCCCAAACAAAAATGGAAGATTCTAAATAAATCATACTGAAATTATCTAATTGAGAACAAGGATACAAGGACAAACTCTTTGAATCTTGACAGCTCTATTATATATTCTTAAATTTTAAATTTTAATTAGGAAAGAACATCGGCTGTTGTTGGGTCCAGATTCCTAAATGCAATGTCTCTATTGTTTACTTCAAAATGATTGTTTCAGGGCAGACAGTACTATTAGATCTGGCCATAGGAACACATGCTTAAATGCACTTAGTCTATTAGAAGTCCTCATGAAAGTACTTGCCCATACTTCAATCTCAAAATTTTTTCTGCACCAAGTAGCCACAAGTGTCTGATTCCCAAATATAGGGGGTTGACCAGCTCAAATTCCTGCCACAGCTGATGATAGTAACAAAACCTCAACTTTGACCTAATTTTCCATGGTATCCATCCGCCTGGCCAGACAAGACCTAACCACTCACATCTCTCATTACGCCCACTAAACTGGTGAAATAAACAAAACTTGACCAAAGTAGGAAAGTTTAGACCCTACCTGTGCCTTCCAGCCCCAAAATCTCCAAAATGGACCAAAACTTTCAAGAAAAAAAAAGGATTTTTAAAGGTATTAACTAGGCACTACGATCATGTTCCCATTTTGAGGCCTCTACTGTGCAACGCAAATGTGGTGTCTGCCCTTAACAATCATAAGTAAAAAAAAGCTTTTGAAAAAAACTGCCAATTCACCTTGATACCCTTCAGTGTTCTCTTCTCCCCACGCCCCAGGGGCCGGTAGATATCTGGCGGATAGTGCCACCCCTGGGTGGGGCTGAGCTCGGTGGCCGTGTGGGGGCTGAAGTCTGCCGTCTCACTGGCATACAGTTTCACCAGGAAGTTCTCATGTCCAGGGGAGGCAGCATCAAATGGTAACACAGCAACGTTCTGGAAGAAAATGGAAAATTAACCTCATCTGTCTTTGCATCTTTCCAATAAAAGCATAATGGTGCCAATGGGATCAATTGTTACAAATGTATGTTTACGAAAGGAAAACATATTGTTTTTGCTCAGTTTCTTCCTCTTCTTCTTCTCCAAACAGTGACCTCTGACCTGACCAATGACATAATTTGTTGACGTCTGTCACCATGGTGACTGGTGTTTGGTTACATAATGTTGCAATTTCATGGTCTGCTCTGCTCCAGTCATTATATACTAGTAGTGCATGTATGTGCATGTGTTTGAGTAAGAATTAACAGAGAAGACCATGTCCAAAGGTAAACATTAATATGCATTTGCTTTGCAAATGTTACTTCTCTAGTTAAAGTCTAAGTTTGTTATTTTACAACTGGTGAAAACCTTGCAAAAGACAAGTGAACTGCACCAAGTGTAACATGCAATGTACAAGTAGATCGTTGATCTAATGGTAACTTAAAAGACCTTTCCTCGAAGTTGGAAATTGAGCATGAGTTTACCCTATTAGAGAGCATGTAATATATATTTAAACATAAAACAAGTGTATTTTTATAATTCTTCAGAGAATCAAACTATATCTATGATATCTTAATGAGACTTAGCAATATGGACTTGGTTTACAGATTTTTCTAGAAAAATAATGGAGCGGGCAGGCGATAAAAAAATAAAAATAAAAACAGGCCTAGGCATCCTATTATGGCCCAAAATGGTACGATAGGAGCCATGAAGTCAACACACCAGGCTGGTCAAAATTTAAACAATGAATTTTTAACTTTTAATGATACCATTGCATTGAAAGATGGAATAACTGCAACAACTAGGATGAAAAGGACTGTTTTCAACTGTTCAGGGCAAAATATGAGCATTTTGCAGTTGATTTTGAATTTTTATTTTTATTTGCAAATCAGAAAGAAATGAGGCGGGCGAATCCGTTAACCAAGAAATTAAATTGGTGTGGCCTGAACTTTAAAATGTAAATTGTTCGCTACCTGTATAGTTACATCGAGGGTGACAGGCAGGTCAGTGTAAGGCCAGATGTCCATCTGTCCATGTAGCGGGTACACAACCAGGTCTGACACACTTAGTACATCTGCAGGACAAAATACCAAGTTAACGTTGTGTTTGTGTGTTTGTTTTGTATAACCAGTAAACTGCCTTTAGGTGTAACACACCAGTTTTGTACATGTACATACATGTACAACTTGTGTAAGACCAGACTGTAATGTTTGAACCACTCACACCGGGAAGGTCCCCTACTCTTTTCGATAAGTGTCACACGTGGGTACTTTAACGTGCGTGGGGTGTGGCTCTCCCCAAACATGGGTCCTCCATTTAACGTCCTATCCAAGGGACATCTAGCTAGGTACTTTCCCATGGTCGCAAGATTGGTGACATGGGCAGGATTTGAACACTCAACCTCTTGGGTGTGAGCCGAATGCGCTACTGACTGTGCCACACGACCAATAACAGTTAAATCAGTTATTGCACGGCAGTTAGCATTTGACCAATGAGTTGCTGCATGCCCATTAAATAGGATTTTGAATTTTTATGTTGTTATCAATATTTATACAATTTGATGGTGGCCAGGGCCATAGGATAGCATGGTCTTTAACCAGGTACAACATACACAGAAACATCAAGTCAGACGTTTCATACCTACCTGCATTGCACAGTACAGTGATGGGGATAACTGCAGTGTTGTTCAGTTCACTCCTCTCTGATACAAGATTACCTGCAACAGAAACAAACAACAAATAAACAAACAAACGTACTTCAAATTTCAAGATGGCTAGAAGTCAAATAAAAGAAAGTTATATATAATATCATTTAATCTTATATATGATATATAACCAAGGAGGTTAGAGAGCTGAAATTCATGATATAATAACAAAATGTGTCTTTAGAAACTAAAATAAGAAACTAGAAAAGGTAACATTTGCAAAGCAAATGCATAAAGTTTACCTTTGCATATGGTCTGCTCTGTTAATTCTTACTCAAACACATGCATATACATATATTCAGACAGGAGTCTAAATCCCTCCTGCTATAAAATTGCAACATGATGTAACCCAACAACAGGTACCATGGTAACAGACAGTCTGGTTCAGGTCATCTACCTTTTTGGGTTGGAGAAGAAGAAGACAAAGAGATGTAGCAAAAACAATATGCTTTTTTTTTTTTTATAAAAATGGGGATAGTGATAGTGAAGTACCTGTGTCAATGACAACTCCAAGAAACACTGAGCCACAGTACTGGGACCCATCTGGCTGTTGAGGGATGACCAAGTTGTCTCCCCCCAGGTTCAGGAAAATGGTTTCTTCCGATGTTTTGGTTGGGACCTGGTCAGGGTCAAAGGTGACAGGACCAAGCCTCCTTCTCAGTTCTGATTCTCCCAGACGGCCGAAACTGTGAGGAATCTGTGGAAATATTGTGAATGTAAATTATCTAAATATCACATAACATGTAAAGCATTTCTTCTTCTAATCTTTCAGACCCTCTCAGACCTTAAATACTTGTGGGGTCGTGTGGCGCAACGACAGCGTGTGCGACTCGGAATCAAGAGGTCCCGGGTTCAAGTCCTGACATGCCACCAATCTTGTGCCCTTGGGAAAGGCACTTTACATGATTTTCCCCACTAGACTCAAGTGAAAATGAGTATTGTCTGTCCAGTATTCATTTATATGTGCGGGACACAACACCAGCAACAGCTGCCTCTGTTCTTCGTGTATTGCACTGTTGCAATTTCAATAGATCAAATCAAATCAAATCAATACTATGACAGGGTAGCTGCCTTAAAACTGCACAACTTGGCCTGGCAGTTGATTCCACTCACACACATTTTATCACGTTTGTGATAAAACTACTTTTAAGCCATGTTTAAAAACTAAACATGCACAGTGTGTCAGAAGCTTTGTGGATTATATATAAGTTATACATTAGATAGCTGACTTTTGCAGGACACATGCATGACTTGTCCAAAGAAATCCCCTCAATTTTACAATTGAAAATTACAAGTACAGGGCTCGAAATTCATTTTTGGGAATAGGTGCACTGGTGCACGCAACCAAAAAATTAGGTTCACAGAAATTTTTTGGTTGCACCATATAAAACAAAACTTACAGATCTTACAGCTCCTCTTTCTGAGCTTGAATATGAAATGGGAGCTAACTTCAAAATCTTAAACTAGTACTACAACAAAGGTTTTATTATTTCTCTGATACCTAGATGCCAAGAATATCCTGTATACTATTATACATTTACATGTAATATGTACAAAAATACCTACAAAAATATTTGGGTGCACTGGTGCACCCACAGAAAAAAATTGGGTGCACAGCTCCAATTTTGGGTACACAACCCGCCGTACGTGCTTCTGCGTGCTGTCTACGTGCAAAAACGTGGGCAAACGTAGGGCATCCGTGCGTGGTGACTACCACCTCCGTACGGAATCCTACGGATTTGGGAGCACACGGACACGCCATAGAACTTTAAGTGCATGTAAAACTTTTTCAAAGTCGAAGGTTGCCGACCCCGTGCGAGTGTACGAGCGACGTGCGTGCCCCGTGCGTGCCGTGCGGAAGAAGCACGTGTGAGCACGGCCTCCTTACAATAAAGTTGCAATCGCATAGAGATCGTACGTTGTAAGCACGTACAACTCACTTACCACTTGCGCAACGTACAATGCACGCAACCGCTCACGGCCAGACGTAACGTGCAGACCACACTCTTACACCTTGCGCAACCGTGCGATTGACGTGCGAGTGACGTGCGTCGACGTCACTCCTTCCCGACATTTTCAGAAAAAACGTAGCAGACGTACATGTAGCCTCCCAAAAAACGGACGGACAAAAAGCACGCACGGCGGGTTGTGACCGTAGCTTAAAGGTGCACATATGCACCCAGTATTTCGAGCCCTGCAAGTACCTTTATATCCACATCGGTGTGTATGTCCTGGTCCAGTGACAGGTACAGTTGGATCTGGATGGGGGTGAGTTGGAAGTCGAAGGTGGCCGACCCCGCCAGCTCCACAGCCAGCAGCAGCTGGTAGTCGCGCGGTTCTCCCTCCACAAACACGCCATCACCCGTGTTCAGCAGGTGGGTGTACAGGTCGATGGTGTCTAACCGGAGACAAAGTACAGTTATCTGTAAATCACCTTATATCTGAAACTTTATTCGCAAAATCATGCCCGAAGGCTAATTGCTTTTACAATCAAGTACAATGTATAATACTCATTGCAATACAGTAACAGGAGACAGGTAACAACTGTCTGGAAAAAACTTCTACTTCTACTACTACGCTACCTATTATGAGGTTCGACTTCTTCTTTGAAGGCAGTGGATAATGAATAGTCCCACATTCTGCATAATTTAAATAGTGGGTTTTGTGATCTTAGTAGAAATGCAGTTTTTTGGTGATCTTCTAAATGACGAAAGGATGGAGAAATTGTTGTAACTGTCTGAAATAATCTTTTCTTTCTGAAATAATCGTTTCTTTCGGTCTCATAGTGAGGACACTGGCTAACAATTTGAAACTGTATTTCATTTTCCACTGTATTCATTGTATATCATACCCGGGCTGCAATAACATTCGATAGTGAGTTCCGGACCAGGCCGGTACGGTCCGGGCTTCACTGGCTACCATAGAACACTTCGAATGCGTTTTGCCCTAACCGTGTGCACCGCTTTCGAAAATTCGAATACAGAATCCGGACGTTAGAATTGATGTTGTTGCATTTTAGGGTTCAGTGGAACCAACTTTTGGCTCATCTTGCATTGAAAGGCGCGTTTTCTTGGGTGGGTATGACATAAATAAAATACAACACGGTGTATTCCACATCACCCTCGGTCCCAGCCCTCCCGCGGTCGGGCCGATACCTCGGGTGATACAGAATACCCTGTGTTGTATTCTATATCAGATAGTCGCAGTAAAAAAAAATTGGCAGTCGGAGAAAAAAAAGGGCATGTTTGTGGAAATAATGTGTTCACAGTGGCGGCAGGTACATGTACAGAAGAAAGAAAGTTGGCAAATTATATGTATAAACTTTGTGGTAATGATCAATTTGTGGTACAGAAGTGACTGCAAAAACTGCAAATAGATTACTGCGAATATAAAGTGATTTACAGTATATAGACCAACTTCCAGTAAGAATTTTGGGATTTTCGTGACCTTCAAGTTTACAGACCTCTGGGAAGTGTTTTGGTGGTTTTGTGAAATTCAATGTATTGGAACTGTGGAGGGGATTGTATGATGTACGTTAATCACTATCTCCAGGGGGTAATGACGGGAAGAAAGTCATGTAATTGCGCACAATGTGCCAACTAGGCGCTAGGGGATGGAATACCCCAATGAGTGTAGTTAAGAGACTCACGCCGTGTAAATCTTCACCTAAGGCACCCAAACTTAAAGTATAGCTCATTAATTTTTTCATTAAGAATAATTATTATGAATCATGACAATCACTATACATGTAGGAGGATTCATTCTGAAATTTTTTACAGCGTCAATTCAGAATCTATTTTTCACCAAAAGATGGAGATCATTTGATTTTTTCTTTACCTCCAGAACAGTCCAACACGTCAGGTGGCCAGACGGAACAGACCACATTGTCTGCGGGGGTGGCATCCATGTGGGGACTGTAGTCCGTTCCCTTCAGCGTGACTTCCAAGCAGATAAAAGTCGTGATTTCACAAACGTCGTGGGGAACTTTGACGGGAGCAGCCAGGTTGGTCAGGGATAATTCTGCACCTGAGTTCACCAGACCCTGAATGAGCAAGTAAGTTATTAATTCAAAAGAACCATCAGATCTACTAATTTATTAAAAGAGAAATGTACACATTACAAGCTAAGGCCACACCAATTTGATATCTTGGTTAACGGATTTTTCTAAAAAAATAATGGAGGGGGAGGGCGAAAAAAAATAAAAACAGATCTAGGCATCCTATTATGGCCCAAAATGGTACAATAGGAGCCATGAAGTCAACACACCGGGCTGGTTCAAAATTTAAACAATGAATTTTGAACTTTTAATGATACCATTGCATTGAAAGATGGAATAACTGTAAAAACTAGGATGAAAAGGACTGTTTTCAACTGTTCAGGGCAAAATATGAGCATTTTGCAGTTGATTCTGAATTTTTATCTTTATTTGCAAATCAGAAAAAAATGAAGCGGGCGAATCCGTTAACCAAGAAATTAAATTGGTGTGGCCTAATTAAAGATTACAAACATGTATTGAGCCAACAAAATACAATTAGGCAGTAATATCCAAATACTTGACTGTTTCAAAACTTAAGAGACATACAAACTCATTTTAAAAAATTACATACAGATAGAAAATAAGAACTTCATATTATTTCTTGCAATTGCTTACAACTGCCTGAAGTTCATCTTAATTGAAATTTCACCAAAAAGTACTTCTTTATTTTCTCATAAAAAGGACAAAATACAGTTTACTTACCTGAAGTAGGCTGTGACTCTCTGGTCCGTAGGTAACACTGGATGGAAACATAATAGCTCCTCCCTCTCCATTCAAATTAGACAGGAAGACATCTGATTGGTCAGAGATGTACACGTTCCAATCCAGCTGCTCCACCCCATTGGTCAGTGGCCTCCCATGGTTCAGCAGGGTGACATTGATGAGCACAGGTGTGAGGGTGTCCTCGTATACCCTGGCTGTCTTCAGGGGCTGGATGGTAAAGGACCCTGGCTCCAAGGAAAGATCTGACAAAGGAAGAGAAGTCAATCACCAGTCCTGGATTGTACAGTGTACACTTATCCTAAATGTTCACAATTAGCTTTCACAAAATTAGTAAAGGCATCCTTTACTTAGTGTCCTAGTAGGACAGAAACCTTCAAGTTGTTACAATAAGGTTTCACAAAATTAGTAAACTTCATTTACTTAGTTTGGGTCTGGTCCTAGTAGGACAGATACCTTGTTGCAAACAAACCCAAATTGGAAGACTTGCATGGCCTTTACTGATGGCATCAATGCAGCAAATAGAAATCCACAATGTCATACACCTACATGTACATAATACATGTAACATCTGTGTCCATAATATCACCAGGGTGAATAATATCGCCACTTTGAGAAATAGTGTGCTTTAAGATATTTTTACTGCAACATACTTTTGGTATGCACTCCTGCACACCTCAAATGTACATACCTAGGGTATGTTGCTGTAAAAATATCTTTAAGCACACTTTTTCTCAAGGTGTTACATCACATTGTGTATAAACTTAGTACATGAACTGGTGCAGGTAGACCAGGCACACAGCTCCAATTTTACCTTCTAAGGTTCTTCAAGTAAACTGCATAATGCAGGTGACATTTGGAGCCTTTTGAGACATTTGAACAGTAAACTCAAATTGATAAATGTGACAATTCTTTCCACTGATATGCAAACCCCACTTTTAGCTATTTACTTTTAAGTTGACATACATTTTGACTATCTACCATTATGATTTGATATCTGAATGATTATAATTACTTCTATGTTTATTTCAATTGATTGTTGATGAGTTAGTTACGATTTCGTCTTCTTCACGATAAGTTTAACTATTTTTAGTTGACCTTTGTTAGTTCATCTTTAATCTTTTGTTATGATTATAATGTCATGTAGTTTTGTTGGGGTTATCCCCCCAGGAATCTTTGAAAACCACCAATACGCGACATGTATTTCCTGGTTGAAAAAAAATCAAAACAATAATAACCTGGTTAAAAGATAAATTTTACGGCTCTCAGTGGCCAATATGAGATGTTGTCACATCGGCGCACCAAGGTGTTTTAGGCACCCTGACAGACAGATTAGCCTAAGAGGCTCAGTGGGTGTCACTCCACCGTATAGGTGGGGAAGTCGTGTAAAGTGCCTTTCCCAAGGGCACAACGTCGGGCCACGGTGAGTATCGAACCCGGGACCTCTCGGTTCCAAGTCCAACGCTCTAACCGTTGCACAACCGACGCCACTGGTTAAATAAATAAACAAACAAACAAACATTACCCAGATCACACCACACCCCTGGGCTCCTCCCCGTGGAGACATTGGCACACATCATGTCGTCTGCCGAGGCCCAGTCCTGGAGTCCCGACATGGCGCCCGTGTCATAGGTCAGGCACAGGTACAGCTCCGACTGACACTTCTCAACAGGGATGGTCATGGTCGCCGACACATCTATGACAGGATATGATGAGGAGAGGGTAAAAATGAGTACCTAGCTTCGGTTAGGGGCGTCTTATCGGATGGGACGTTAAAATGGAGGTCCCGTGTTTGAGGAGAGACACACCTCAAGCATGTTAAAGAACCCACGTGAGCGGAAGTGGAACAAACAATTATGGTCTAAAAAGGGGTAGGGAATTTTCCCGACCAGCCTCGTAACCCCTGCTTCTCCTATTGGGTCAGTTAGTCCTCACTATGAGAAATTGGGCTTGTCTTAATCATGATGTTTCTGACTCAGGGAGAAGAGTTGCTGTTACAGTTCTATACCTGTAGCTCTATGCCTAGAAGTGGCCAAAAAATAATTGGCCTTGCCACCCAAAAATAATTGGCCTTGCATTGAGCGACACCGTTAAAAAAAAAGGTAAAGGTAGTTCCATTACTTGCAGGGCTCGAAATACTGGGTACATTGTGCACCTTAGTGCACCCAAATTTGGAGCTGTGCACCCTATTTTTTTTCTGTGGGTGCACCAGTGCACCCAAATATTTTCGTAGGTTTAGGTATGTAAAGATGTATAGTAGTATACAGCGTATTCTGAACATCCAAGTGTTGCAAAAATAATAAAATCATTGCTATATAGTACTTTTCTTTAGAAAAGAAATATTATAATAATTAGTTTTTGCAGAGACAGACATTCTATTTATTTTATCTTAAGTTATATGGTGCACCCAAAAAAAGTTTTTGCACCCAATTTTGTAGGTTGGGTGCACCAGTGCACCTACGGCAACTTAACACACTGTATCTACTTTGGATAGACATTTCATATTTTATATACTTCCTTCAAATTTCATTTTGTACTACCGGCTGAATGCATGACAGCTACATGTACATGTATGAATAAATGAATAATAATTATAAACGAAGAAAGGAAATAAGGAATTGAATTAAAATAGAAGATTAGATTTCACCTGTAAATGTCCTTGTGCTTCCTGAAGGCCAGACAGACTTCCTCAAGGGTTCGTCCTCCTCCTTAAAGACAAAAGTTGTCTCAAGTTCAAGAGCACCCAACCCGTCAGTGTCCAGTCCAGCATACCTGTAGAAATATTCACCAAGTCACCATGGGGCAAAATAGTCGTAGATGTCACACAGAAGGGTAAAATTACCTGCTCAATTTGGTAGCTAAGGCCATACCAATTTAATTTGTTGTTTCTTGGATTTTTTCAGAAAAAATATGAAGCGACAGGGCGAAAAAACAGGCAAAGGCATCCCATGATAGCTGGAAATTTTACAATATGAGCCATGAAGTGAACATATCAGCCTGGTTTATTATTAAAATTACAATAGATTTTGAATTTTTAATGAAACAAAATTGCATTGTTGTTCAATTGAACAACTTTAACAACTAGGAAGAAAAGGACTTTCTTCAAATGTTGAGGACAAAATATGTCTTTCATTGAGCATTTTGCAGTTAATTTAGAACAAAAAAATTTTTTTTAAATTTACTTATTTTTTTTTTGCAAATCAGAAAAAAATGGACAGGGCGAATCCGAGAAACAACAAATTAAATTGGTGTGGCATAAGGGTTCAGGTACACAATTTTGTGGACACCATGCTGAAGACCTTAGGATGGCTGACTGTTAGGAACAGAAAGGGAAGAGAAGCCTTGTCACTTTTAAATGAATAATGCTCACCAAACAACCAAAGGTTTTGTATGACAAAACCAAAACCAAAATCTCAGAAATGGTGCTTCTTGTACAGAATGTCTCAATTGTGGAACAACACAGGCAACAACTAGAAGAGTATTGGACTGTAATTATGTTTTTTTGTTCCATACTGTTAACTTTGTATGTCATTGTATGTTTCTCTTCAATATTGTAACACATGTATGTACAACGTCATGTAAATGTATATTATATGAATGTGCAGACCACAGGAAGAATACTCTTATGAGGCTAATTGTGGATCCAAATAAAAACTCAAACTCAAGGGTTGGTGTTAGTTAGAGTTGGAATCATTGATTAGGCTAGGGTTAGACTTACATAGGATTGGGGTTAGGTTTGGTCTCCATGCCATGTCACAAACAACCCATCCCACCCCTTGTCTCAGGTATATTGAAAACACCTGTCAGTGAGTAGTGTCCAGGGCATTTATGTTGGCCCGTATGCCCTTTTCCGTAGAGCGTAATCGGTCGTTTTAATTCTACGTAGAGCGTAGACGGACCGCTCTAATTCAACATAGCATATTTGCCGTTTTAATTGTACATAATGCATTGGAATTTATCGTAAAGCGTAATCGAGAAGTTTCCGAATTCAGCTTAGAGCGTTGTCTCCCCCCCCCCCATTCAGACCCTCATTTATTTGGCTGGGGCAGAAATTTGGATTCACTGGTGGGACTAATGGCTATGCCACATTCAGGAAGGCAGGGGCTAGCCTATATTGTATTATGTAAATCATAATTGTGATATTAGATGTCAGATTTCTTCGTATATTTGTTATGTTATGTCAACGACCTTCAACAAGGTCAAGGGATAGGTGAGGTGAGGTGATGCTATGTTAATATGTATATGCTTGCAGGGCAATTAACATAACAAAAGGACTCAGTGTATTATGTATATTAAATATATGTAGTACCCCAATGCGTGTTAATGCAGATTTGTGCCTTTCTTTGCAAACATAAGCCATTTATTTATTAGTGATGTGGGTGTAAAACTGCTCAACTGTACATCCACCAAAACAACAGGCATTTTCAACACAGTGGCCCAACAGAGCACGTCGGCAGAACGCACTGCACCTGTGCGAAACCCTTAGTGTATTATACATAGCACTTTGGTAGAACGTCTCATATAAGGTCGTATTCGCACATATAAGGTTAACATCTTGTCTGTAGTTTCCAAATGTTATGTTGGAAAAGATATCCCTTGCAACAGGCAAAATTCCAATGCAACATTGACCAAACATCCACCGAAAAGCATGAAAATGTGGGGTTCTGCGCAGGCGCAGTACGTTCTGCCGACGTGCTGCCCAACAGTACATTTCTAGCATGAAAATGTAACATAACTTCAATGACAGGTAACCAAACCAGTTTTGTCCTCGACCTTTTTGATTTAATCTATTCAGAAATTTCCCAAGGCCAGCAAAAAGGTTAGCATCAAGGAGTAAAAAACCTGCTCTCTGTGAATATTTATTAAAAAACTGGGGGTTTACATAGTGTTAAGCCAGACTAATCTAGAGTTGTTTATCGCACTCCACTGCGGCAAACCTCCACAGAGGTTGTGTCTTACGAGCAGGTTGCATCAGGATGAAACTTCCTTCAAAAGTCTCTCACAAGATGATCGACCAATTGGAGACATTCTGACTACTAAGGTAAGATTGAACCAACTTCAAAGGTAAGTATGTCGGACTCCTTTTTTATTTGTAGACATTAGGTGTATATAGCATACAACACAGGGTATTCCGTATAGCCCGAGGTACCAGCCCGACCGCGCGTCAGATTGCCCGATGGCCCACCTTAGAAAACACGCCTTTCAATGCAAAATGAGCAAAAATTTGTGTCCCTAAAACCCAAAAAATGCAACAACATCAATTCTAACGTCCGAATTTTGTACTTGAATTTTCAAAAGCGGTGCACGTGCTTAGGAAGAAACGCATTCAAATCATTCTATGGAACATTTGGAAGCCCGGGCCGTACGCGTAAAGAAGCCCTGGCCGTACCGCTACTAATCACACGGGCCGGAACACCTGTATCGAACGTAATCGCGGCCCAGGTATGACGTAAATGATATAATATGCCTCCACTATACAACCACTCCCACTCCCACTCACCAACCATATTCGACCAAATTTGTTGATCGTCAAAATATTGCAGTCTTTGCAAAAAATTGCCCGAGAATCAAGCATAATTTTTTTATCACTTTGGGAAGGTACCTGCACATATTGACCAATCACTTCAAGGAACCCGGCCACATTCCAGCTGAAAATGTCATTTTGAGTTTGTACTCATGCTGATAACAGTATGCATGATGTACAAAATGACCTCAAGTTGGTGAACGTAACAAGTACCTAAAACCAGGTCAGAAAAGAACCAGAAATAGCCATGCCTTCAAGTACCAGAGTTATCACCGAGGATTGAGGTGTTCAAGAATTCATTCTTTCCTAGAACTATCGCAGAGTGGAACTCACTGTCACCAAGTACAGTAGGGGCATTGTCATTAGATAGCTTTAAACAATGTTTAGAGTTAGATGTTCAAGGGTTACGTGTAACAAGTCGTTCGGTGTAATGTAGCCAGCTGCTGTCGCGCTGCGTGCCTGCGAAGCTGGCGTGTTACGAAGAAGCTTGGTTATTATAACTGACTATACCAATACAGATACAGTTCTAAGACTTGTCAGATGAGCTATTTTCCCACATGATGTGTGAGTGTGCCCAGCCCCCAAGCTTGTTAGCCTGTATTTGTTTGTATTCCATGCCCGTAACCAGGATTTTTAATGGGGAGGTTCTTCCCACTTCTCGAGGGACCAGCAAGCGCCGTAGGCACGAGGCAAGTGCCAAAGTCGCAAGTTTCCTAGGGGGTCCGGGGGCATGCTCCCCCAGGAAATTCTGAAATGGCATTTCCTGCGTTTTTAGAGGATTTCAAAGAAAAAAGCCGTTTTCCTATGATTCCAGCCTTGCTGGGACATGAATTAGTCTATCTTTTTAAAGAAAAATCTTGGACATTTAGATAAAAAGTGGACCAAAAAAGTGGACCTTTGACCACCCCCCCCCTGGCTACTGGCATGTATTTGTTTGTCTGTATTTGTTACACCACTGAGTGCTTGCAGTGCAGCATTAATACACAGGCTACCAGCTTGTGTCACTCTCATCACAGTTCATGACTGGAGTTAAATTTTCTAATCCATACAGCCTCTTAGGAAGGCATCTGAAAAGTACAGCCTCCATGACAAATGGAGGTGTTGTTTTTTTGGTCTGTGTGTTTGTGAGCAGCATAGTGCATAAAAGTTAAAGAAGCTACATGTATTCAATGAGTGGTAATTGCTCCCATGTATGTATGGTATGATGCTTTGCTTAGTATACCTTTGAATTAATTATCATACCTGTGCTGTGATAATGTTCCATATGGGTGTTCTGGCCTTTGTCATACCTAGCATTCCATGTTTTCCATTGAATAATTTGAATGCGCCTTGTGTGTGCCAAGTGTGCGACACGTTTGATAATTTGAACACGGGATTCAGAGGTTTAAATTTTCGAATTGATGTTGTCATATTTTTTGTTTATAGACACCAAATCTTAGCATGCTTTGTATTGAAATGTGTGCTTCCTTGGTTGAATATGACATAAATAAAATAAAACAGTGTATTCCACATCACCCTCGGTCCCAGCCCTCCCGCAGGATGGATATCCCTCTATCTGGCCTTCAGGCAACTTGCCCTGCAATTGGTCTAGTGCCTTGGGTGATACAGAAAACCATGTTGACTTACATTATTTGTAAAAAATTATGCAAAATGTAAGAAACTTTGATGTCTCTGTGTTTCCCTGTCCCTGGTACAGACTGTGTTTCCCTGTCCCTGGTTCTGACTGTGTTTCCCTGTCCCTGGTGCTGACTGTGTTTCCCTGTCCCTGGTGCTGACTGTGTTTCCCTGTCCCTGGTGCTGACTGTGTCCCTGGTGCTGACTGTGTTCCCTGTCCCTGGTGGTGACTGTGTTTCCCTGTCCCTGGTGCTGACTGTGTTTCCCTGTCCCTGGTGCTGACTGTGTTTCCCAGTCCCTGATGCTGACTGTGTTTCCATGTCCCTGGTACAGAGTGTGTTTCCCTGTCCCTGGTGCTGACTGTGTTTCCCTGTCCCTGGTGGTGACTGTGTTTCCCTGTCCCTGGTGGTGACTGTGTTTCCCTGTCCCTGGTGGTGACTGTGTTTCCCTGTCCCTGGTGCTGACTGTGTTTTCCTGTCCCTGGTACAGACTGTGTTTCCCTGTCTCTGGTGCTGACTGTGTTCCCTGTCCCTGGTGCTGACTGTGTTTCCCTGTCCCTGGTACAGACTGTGTTTCCCTGTCCCTGGTTCTGACTGTGTTTCCCTGTCCCTGGTGGTGACTGTGTTTCCCTGTCCCTGGTGGTGACTGTGTTTCCCTGTCCCTGGTGGTGACTGTGTTTCCCTGTCCCTGGTGCTGACTGTGTTTCCCTGTCCCTGGTGCTGACTGTGTTTCCCAGTCCCTGATGCTGACTGTGTTTCCATGTCCCTGGTACAGAGTGTGTTTCCCTGTCCCTGGTGCTGACTGTGTTTCCCTGTCCCTGGTGGTGACTGTGTTGCCTGTCCCTGATGGTGACTGTGTTTCCCTGTCCCTGGTGGTGACTGTGTTTCCCTGTCCCTGGTGGTGACTGTGTTTCCCTGTCCCTGGTGCTGACTGTGTGTCCCTGGTGCTGACTGTGTTTCCCTGTGCCTGGTGCTGTGTGTCCCTGGTGCTGACTGTGTTTCCCTGTCCCTGGTGCTGACTGTGTTTCCCTGTCCCTTGTGCTGACTGTGTTTCCCTGTCCCTGGT
>NW_017804276.1:0-177 GCF_001625305.1 Branchiostoma belcheri | reverse complement strand
TGCTGACTGTGTTTCCCTGTCCCTGGTGCTGACTGTGTTTCCCTGTCCCTGGTGCTGACTGTGTTTCCCTGTCCCTGGTGCTGACTGTGTTTCCCTGTCCCTGGTGCTGTGTTTCCCTGTTCCTGGTTCTGACTGTGTTTCCCTGTCCCTGGTGCTGACTGTGTTTCCCTGTCCCTG
>NW_017804275.1:8861-21550 GCF_001625305.1 Branchiostoma belcheri | reverse complement strand
ACATTCTCTTGGCACAGTCAGGTGCAGTCATTTCTGGGACATCAATATGAAATTATCTGCAAATAAAAATGCAAGTTTGTAACATTTGTCAAAAGGTCAAAGGTCATCCATCATACATATAATATAACAACAACATCTCACTAAAGAACATTACTGGCACATCTACTACTTCTGAGAAATGTTTTAGCTTCTTCTGAAACATCACTATTACATTATTTGCTATTAGAATTAATAACAATTATAATATAATCCATAACATTTCAGGATTTAAAGGTCATCAGCTGTTTTCGTTCGTTAGTCATCCTTAATCATCCTCATCGGCTTTGCATACCCATATACCATCATTCCCATTAAAAATCATTACTTGTACACATTCTTCTGCCTTCTTAAACTTCAGCATCAAATTATTTGCCATAAAATTTAGTAATATTAATAATACTTAACTTCTCAGGGTTTAAAGGTCATTTGCTGTTTTGTACGTTAGCCATACTCAATCATCCTCCTCATCTGCTATGCATACCAATATAACAACATATTCTCATTAAAAAATCTTTACTTGTACACATACCTCTGCCTTCTTCATCACCTGTATGTAACCATAGCCAAATATGCTATTTTCTTATCTTGGATCATGTTTAAGGATTCTCCCACCCAGTTAGTAAAACACGACATCTTTCAAGTCTTTCTTGTATTAATATGCAAAACCTATTGGCTTGATCTTAGTTAGTAACGTTAAGACCTTTATTTCTATTGATGTAATGTTGTGATGTTTGAATAAAGTTGGGAAAAAAACTTGTTACAATCGTTAAGAAAATTTACAAAATTGGGCATAATATCTTTACACCACTTGAAATAGAATGACAGCTGTAGCATGGATAAAAATGGTTAGAATCCATCCTATTGCCATTGCAGAGTTACATGGATGCAACACAACAATGTATGAAACAAGGCTTAGAGCCTTGGATTTAAACCTGTACATTTATTGCAAATGCTTGAATGCAACATAGCTTATACAGATGCTCGATGCGACATATTAAACACATGAGAAAGGAGACACAGTCCTACTCCTATCCAAGGACATCCTACACGGTGCAAAAATAAATAGTCTCTTATCAGCATACTGCACATGTACAGCATACTACGTAACACCATCACATATTGCATATTGCACAGGTTTACCCCGTTCCAACAGCTATGAATTGTGGAATGGCCAGCTGATTCACCAGTAAGGCTGTTGAAAAGAGCCCCCTCTCAAGAAACAATCATGGATGAGATAGACTGGGTTAAATATCAGCGATCTAATACAAACTGATGATTGCCATAAAAACCGGCCATGAAATTCATAATAGAGTAACAGTTTATCTTGCAACAGGTACATATATGCATCCATAATGTTCTACATGCTCGATATTACTGTGTAACTTAAAGCAGTATGGCATTAGTTGATCTTGCTGCAGTGTCTTTTCATCAAGCAAGACTACTTATACTCCTACTTACTCTAAGCTATGTGGATGCTGCAAGCTCAACTGGATTAGGTATTAAGCTTCCATTAAATATCATTTGTCTAGCTTCATCCCCTCCTATCTCATTGTTTCTACAGACACGTATATGGCAACACATTTTTCTTTGTGGCGGAACTAGAGGGCAGATACAAGGTCTTTCAGTGCTACCCACTTTCATCTCCCTTTGACTTGACCGCATCACGCCATTGTTGCTGCTATGTCTTTGATGTGGCCTGTTACCAGTGAGATACATTGTTTATACTGTCTAGAAGCTTGTAACACTC
Organism: Branchiostoma belcheri; assembly: GCF_001625305.1. NCBI lineage: Eukaryota > Metazoa > Chordata > Leptocardii > Amphioxiformes > Branchiostomatidae > Branchiostoma > Branchiostoma belcheri. The sequence goes on along the minus strand of NW_017804275.1, from coordinate 19,764 downwards.
AGATGCCCACCGTCCCAAAATTTGGATTAGCCAGGCTGGAAGACCCTTTTTAGCCCGTTATAGCAGCTCTTTTCTGAAAGGAAAGGGAGGCATTGTTCCTGGCATTGGTTCTTAACACATTCAAGGCTGCTCTAGTATTTTCAAATTTTGCCCTAGTCGACAATACTCTTTTCCAACACCGACACCGTACGCCCTCCTTGTGCCGCCTTGACAGGTATAGTTGTCTCATGGTTTTAACTGGACAACGCGCTGTGTAGGTTTGCCACAAAAAAATAGCCCGCCCCCTTTTATTTCTGGGTCTGTATTTGACACTTTGGTGAACACAAAGGTGAAATCCCGCCATTTTGTTTTCGTTGCTAATCTATAATGTCTCTTTGGAAGATGTGGTCCATTTTGCTATATTTCACTTGCAAAATTGTGTCATTGCCAAGCGTACTGTAAATTTGTTCTGACCTTTCGAGTTTCTAATCCCTTGTACAATGCGACTTATGAGAAAGGAGTCTTCAGTTGGATCCTCCCAGCCTTGTTCCAAGTGCATATATTGCGTACTGTACTTAGATACACATCAATGGTACCATATGAAATCATATAATATTGTGTGTTCTGAAGCTGGCAAGACATTTCGTTATTCGTCCCAGACATCGGCCCGTATTTTGTAGTCTGGCTTCATGGGATCAGGCGGGTCTATCCGCACAGGCTGTGAAAACATACAGACAAAGGACACAGGTAGCTACTGCAACTGAACAATAATACAAGTCATTGGCAGGAGCATCCATGAAAGGAATAGTGTCTGGATGGAATAATATATCGCTTTGTTATCTCCCGGTTTAAAAAAAGGATAAAACAGCTACAGCAATGATTGTAATGACCTGTGTGGACTGAATTGCCCTTTGGTATTGGTGACTGTAATCTCTTCATCTCACAGCTTCTCCATGCACGTATTCATCAGCTCCATACAGATACACACATCCAGTCATACATGTAGGGTGAGGCTCAACCTTTCCTGTGTGACTATGTAGTAGCTGATGCCATCAATCATTTTTGAAACAGGCTTATGTATCGACTAATTTTATGTTTTTACAATAGGACATTGCAATTGGAGGGAATGTTAGATGTCCAGTTTGTTCAAACCCGAACCGAACTCAAATTAACTGAAGCATACTTCAGAAGTTTGAAGTTGAAATATACCTTCCACAGCTTGATGATGTCTGCCACCCTTATCTCTGTTTGGTCTTCCCCACCATTTCTGTTTGAAAGTGACACCTGCATAGGGAATATGAAAAAAATTAAACCATGGGTTCAATTTCAGCTAACCTGGATTGTTGATAAAATTACATGCAGTACCAGGCTTTGAAACTAATATATCCGATTTGTGCAAAGAAAAAAGAAACACTTGCCATGGCATGTTCGCCTTAAAGCCTTTTAAGCTTGGCCTTTCTTTCTGAAATAGCCCTTGGAACTGTTTCACCCATGTTCGTCAGGGCTGTTGTTGCCTGGGGTCCTTGGAGGGCGTCAATAGACACCTGGCTGCTGTCGCCAACATCGTCGATGATGTTTGTCATGTACAGGGGCAGGCCTCTAATGGCAGTTTTCAACTCATTGCCTGTAACTGTCACATACAAAAATCATTCTGTGTGAGATAAAACTTTGGGAAACTTTATTAACTTAAAGGTCATTTTTCACATCATCCATTTACACATTTAGAGGAGAAAAGCTGCAGTCAAAACTTACAAGTCAGTGTTTTCCACTTGTATGCGCTCGGTCCCAGTGCTGTGCCTTCCTTCCTGATCCAGACACCTATCTCCATCATGGCTTTCTCCAGGGTTCAGTACGACCCTGGTCGATGGTCCAGCCAATCAAGTGGAAAGGAAAACCATTGTCACTAGTTGATTGATGAATTTTGTACTTATAAGTCTCAAGTTCTATTCATTATTGTTGCTACGTTATTAGGTAATTAACATTTCAATATTTTGCATCGCTTTTTATTTGTACATGTTAACATTTGCAATCGCCACTGCAGGGGGGGGGGCATTTTTCTCATTAGTGCTAAAGATGGATAATAATAAATTGTAGTGAACTATCACAACTTTTGATACTAGTGAAGCTCCTTGATACTACTTAATGTTTGATGTATGTCAATAAACTACTTTTTCAAAATACACCTCAGAAGTATTGGTACTCTTAATGTGGTAGTTTGGCCAGAAAAATGGTTTGATTACCTGTGTTTTGGTCATATGTTATCACAGTTCTTGTGAAATGCTGAATGTGATCATGCTCAGTTATCAAATGAAAATTGTAAAATCGTGACATGTGACCTGGTACAGGAGCTTCCCTCCAATCCTTAGAAATCTGGAAAAAATGATAGTTTGTTAACCATTAGTTTGCTTCTTTGCTGGGGATATGAAACAGCTACTCCATTTTCTCAATTAAAAACGACCACAATTACTGCAATTGCTTCTACACAATATATTTAGGATAAAAAGTTTGCTTACGTACATATGTAACGTGTCAATGATGACATTCTCAAATGGGATGTTGAACACCGGGAGTTCCTTATGCCCAAAATTGTTCCGCTGGGCAACACACAGATTTGCCTTGTCTTGTGATCTTAGTTCGAATCCTAAAAGCAACAAAAGGAAACTCCATGATGACCGATTTCAACAATTTTACAGTGAGAAAATGCAGCTGAATATGAAAACAGCGTGCACAACAGAAACTCTCACTCATGTCCAAATAATGAATGCTCGTACCCTGTCTGAACTGTGCTATGGTGTCTTTAATGCAGTAGCACAAGGCGCAGAAATAGTTACCTGTGAGAGATTTCAGGAAAAGATAGGTGTTTAGGAATCCCATCAGGTGTGGTAAAATGTAAATGTTTAACAAATAGCAATAATAGGGCAAAAAAGTTCTCATATGTTGTCAAGATGGCCGCCGTGTTCGGACGCCTGTTACAGGAGCTCCGCGCATAGAATGTTTTAGAGCGATTCATTGCTGCGTATCGCATATATGTTATAATATTTGAGTAGTAGAAACATCAAGAGATCAAAGAAGTTCATCTAGAGTGTCCAAATGGCTGGAAGAAGCACGAGAGCGTCGACAAGAGGGCAAACGACGAAATGGTGGAACATCGCGGCGTCGAAACTCCCGGCAGACGAGACTTTGCATGTGGACTTTGACGACAAAGCCAAGACCAGCCCTTGCGATACAAAGTTCGTTACCACCACCGATAGGGTTCCAATCTGGGTTGAAACCTGCAAGGTAAAGTACAATGAAGAATACGGGAGGCAAACTAGACAATCAGTTAAATGGAGACAGGAGAACCATGCAGACGTCCTCGTCATCACCGACACTGATACAATCGACGGAAAACCCCAAGAAGTGTGTGCACTATCTATCCATTTCTGGAAAAATGGTACGATCATCATTCAAGGAACATCGTTCATGTGGTGGTCGGATAAAATCTTCCCTGAGTTGAAGAAAAAGGTCAATGAAACTTTGGAAAAAAGGAAACAAAATGGCGACCCAAGCCGAAGTGACGCCACCGGAAACCAAGTCACCACGACCGGAACCCCCTCAGCCGACATGTTAAAAGGTAAGCCAACTACCGACTTCGAAGACTCCGTATCTATATCCAGTAGAAACTCAGACGAAATTCTGATAAAAATCCCAGTCGGCACACCAAAGCGGAAAAACAAACTCAGACAAGTCGTAGACAATCTTATTAGCCCATTTAGCAGATCTCCGAGTTCTGGGTCAACACCAAATGTCAACAAGAGCGCTAATACCAAGTGACCTGGCAATGTGAGGATGTTCAGTGTTCTCACCATGGATGCTCCGTAACATCTGTAGTATTATCGCTTGAAACGCAAGGAAGAAGCTTACGAAAACAGAAAAACAGATATACAGTGCCATAAGTAGAAGTTCCCGGGTAGGAAGGTATGAAGAAGGCAGTAGCCGTGGCGACTAAAAGCTAAGAGAGCCTCCTCTATATTTTGCTCACTAGCTCGTATATAGTCGATGTAAAAGAGGCCCCCTTAGTTGAAGGTTGAAGGTAAAAGCGCTACGATATCTACAGCCTGGTCCCTATGTTTCTATCTCACTACGAGATATGGATTAGATAAGCCCAGCCGTGTCCACGGTGATCTTGATGAACATGGCGTAGGCGTGGCCGCTGTTGTACACCTGCTCCAGCGGCACGAAGTCGGGGGTCCCGCAGGGCCATCTGTAGTGCCTGTTCATGATAGCTGACGGCCTTTCTGTGATCACCAAGGATCCCCCAGGCGTTACCCAAGTTGTTAAGAGACGCGGCGATGTCAGGATGTTCAGTGCCCTTACCATAAATACTCCGCTGCATCTGTAGTGACTGTTCATGATAGCTGACGGCCTTTCTGTGATCACCAAGGGCCCTCCAGGCGTTACCCAAGTTGTTAAGAGACGCGGCCAGCTAGCGTACGCATGCGTACAGTGTTGGCGGTTAGAATGAAAACCGTTAGGAAAGTTGGCTTCGATGCAGGGGAAAACTAGAGTGAAATCAGGCGTTTGTATCGCTTTTTTTCGTGATACCATGATGACATAACCAGTCTACCATGATCGGTCATCGAGTTTGGACAGGATTGATAGTGTTTGGACAGGAGGAGGATGTGATGTCAATTCAAACGCACAGAATAGTGACGTGTGTAGCAAGCTTCGGCGCCCCCTCCCCCTTGCACGGCGGCCCTGCGCACTTGATCCAACACATCGGGCGTTTGGTAAGTTCAGTTATCATACCTATTTGGTTATTGATATGTCGCTGCCAGAAACATTATAAAATGCATGTCTCTAACTAACCTGCCCCCTCCACATTATAGATGAAAGGCTTTTAGAGGCTTGTCTCTGTAGGGTAGCAACTTGTTCATACTTTCTAACGGTCAATAGGCATTCGTGCCGGGCCAACCTCGTCTTGACAAAAATAGGGAGCAGTTTAAAAAAAAGTGTTCAGTATTTTTATTGTATTCAGGTATAGTCGATTTGTCAATTCCTTTATTATATGTCTGGTAGAAATTTTGATCAAGTTATATGTTACTTTTTGTCCATTGAAGATGCCCAAGTTTTCTGACCAATGTAATTTGCAAACAGCAGGGAGTACTACAGGCGGAGCCTCCTCATCTCGAAGACGTTTATATAAAGACATGGGACGTTTTGCCACCTGTGTATTTGTTTACCTTTTTATACCTCCAGGATGTATGTGACAAGGTTTTGCTAGTCTGTGTTATGATGTATTAAATGATCCATGGCTTTTTTGCCAACAGAAACTGGATCATCGCCTTGAAGGTGAAGAAACCATGCAGTAAGCGGCTCAAGCTCAAGCTGTCCGGAGTACATGTCACCAGACGAGCCAGTTTATGATGAAAATGGAAATATTTTTTTACTAAGGCTATTCTTTGGCTGCCCACATCTACAAAATACAAAAGTGAGCTCGACCAAAAATTTGAAACTTCATACTAAAGTGAACAGGTAAAACGGCAGTGAACAATGGGGGTACCTGGCCCAGTGACCCTTCTTCCACTTCCAAGTCTAAAAGTCCCATCTTGTAAGAGTTGAATCAATGGATTTCTAAATGTTAAATTAGGTCCAGTATTATTTCTGGTGAATTTTCTGAGGCCAGTGAAACACGTTTTCCATGATTTGTGTCCGAATATGTACCCCAAGTTCACTCTTTGGGGGTAACTTTTCAGTGGACAGAAATGTTTGTTACAGTTTTTGTTAGTTCACTATGATTTGTGTATGGATATGTACCCCAAGTGTAAAGGCATAGCTAACTATTTTAGGGTAACTTTGGGCAGAATAATGTTTATTACAGTTTTTGTTTGTTTACTATGACCTCAAGTGTAAAGGCGCCGGCATAGCTTACTGTTAGGGGGTAACGTTGGACAGAAATGTTTGTTACAGTTTTTGTAAGTGGTAGCAAAATGGATAACTATGTACCCCAAATGTAAGAACATAGCTGTCCACTTAGGAGTGGTAATTGCACACGATATGTTTCAGGCTATACTGTGTATTGATAATAAACTATTTAGTTGCAGGAGCTCCTATTAAGCCTGTACGTATCCGAATGTATCCTGAATGGGAATATGGTGAAGGTATTAAAGTTCAAATCCTGAGTTACGCATTTGTCAGGGGTCATTTCTGTACGAATCCCGGGCAAATCCGAGCGTATTCTGTGTGGAATATATACTATAAGAATCCCGTTTTTCGGATTTGTACGGAATAGGTTCCTGATAGCAGTAACCGATGTTTCGGATTTTCTGGCGAATTCCATTCTGATCCGTCAGTATCCGCTGGTATCTGTCAGCAATTCCGGAAAATCCCGGTACGCATCTGCCAAGATTCAAATTCTTTTCTGTGCGTATCCTGGCAAAATCCGAACGTATTCCGTGTGGAATATTTACTACAAGGAGCCCGTTTTTCGGATTTGTACGGAATAGGTTCCGGATTGCAGTAACCGATGTTTCGGATTTTCTGGCTGATTCCATTCTGATCCGTCAGTATCCGCTTGTATCTGCGAAAAATACGGACAAATCCCGGTACGCATCTGCTTGAATCCGAGGCCATTTCGTGCAGTGTAGTCTCGATGTTAGTTCTTCAAATGTAAACGTTTGGACATTAGTACCTTCGGCCATTATGGTCAATGCCTGTAACACAGATACCGCCCTATCATTCCCCTGTAGTAGCTGAGTCCACAAGGCGGAAGTGCAATAGACATGGACCAAGTCCTGCCGGGTCCACAAGTCGGAATACACATCGACCAAGTCCTGGTCTCCTGAGATCAAACACACATTCCCCAATATGGTGGCGAGATGGTAGCCTTTCTTTACATGCAAAGTCATGTCTACTTGTATGATTTGTTCTCTCAATTTCTCGATTCTCTCAATGTTTCGCCGAAAGTCTTCTATCAAAACCTTCGTCATCTCACTCGGTGTGTGGATAAGTTCAGCTGTTTCCCCCCTGCCCAGTGGAGTCTTGCACGCATGCGGCATGGATCCGTCGAACGCGAACCCGCGCGGCGTTACAGAGTCGTAGAACCAGCTGTTCGGTGGGTCTTTAGAAAAATCATTGAGCGACTTGATCGCCATGGCCGGGAGGATGGTTTCTCCCAGGTTGATGACTTTGAGATGCAGATAATGAGTGAGGTTGAGGAAATACTCGACGTTACTCTCTGTTTCCTCCTCTATCAGGATGGCGAACTCCAGATCAGAGTACGGGGTTACTAACCCTGTGGCCTGTGAACCCAAGCCTATCATGGCGTACTTACAGGGAGGTTAGCCCATTACCTCCATACATTCATCTACAAGGCCAGATATGAACGTTTTTCTCTGTTCAACAATTGTTGCTTTGAACAATGTAAAGATTGCTTCCGCTCTCTGCTTCTCCACTTCTCTTATCTCTGGATCATCGTCATCAAGACTATAAGGATCGATCTCCTGTTCGATTTTTTTGAGCTTGTCTTCTACATGCTCTCGGTCTTTCTTCAGTATTGATTTGTGTTTATCTGAGTCACTGGTGTTCACTACTTCTTTGATCCCCAGCACGTGCTCAACAAATAACTGACTAACTTGTAGGATTGTTTGTTTGATGTCTTTTTTGTCCTCTGTCCTTGCTCTGACCAGTGCGGCATTACGGATTGCTGCAGCCTTGGTGAAGTCACTTCCGTCTTTCGACTTCTTGCCTCTTTCCGGGTAGACATCGCTTAACCTGCACAGGGGCTCCGCCTCTTTCTTGTATTTGTCTGCATTTGAATCTAAAATTAACAACAGTTTAAAGGTTACAAAAGCCCTTGACTAGATTTTTTACTAATCGGTAATATTTCAAATCGCACAAATAGAACTCTTCAAACTGATGGCTGGCGTACTATTTTAGCACTGTCAGTAACGTATCTAAGTTTCGGACTTTTTCCTCATAACGTACAGAGGGCGTTGTTGTGATATTTTGTCTGTGCTTTATTTATGGTGATTTTAAAATTATAACATGGAGCATACACAGTGCCAAATTTCAATTAGACTTGAATCTGTGATTTTCCTGAAATGATTTCTTCCGAGTGTTGACTTTTTTTAGGTACGTACGTTTCACATGTACGGCCCTGAGCGCAGCTGCAAAGTGCTTCTCTGCCGTGTCCAGGTCTCCTGTCTGCAGGGCCCTGCAACCCTTCTGTAACTGTTCTCTGTACACCCTGCAACACAGGATCATGTAATACTTATTTGCTGTATAATCAGAAATAAATGACGTGGAATATCAGCATTGGCAGGGCAGATTTTAACCCTACCTAGACCGGGGGGGGGGGCTAAAAGTGCCCGCGGCAACTTTGATGTCACGTAGCGTCTGAACGGCTAGCCGTAGAACGACCAAACTTGGTGACTTTTCCTAAAATATTGTTGGCAACAATTCTCTATCATTGGAATAAGCTAATGATTTTTTGTGTTGCCATGGCAACGGGTTTCTGACAGGCATTTTTTGCTAAATTTAGTACTTTTTGTTTCAACAATAGAATTTTATGGGTTCTATGTCAAGTTACTCATGGTTTCTAATATTAATAACATCCCATATAATTTTATGTAAATTTTATCATTAAATATGCATAATTTATGCTAATTTGATGACGTCATTGGCCAAAATCCAAGGCTAGAATCTTAAACCAATATTTTGTTTCCCAGTCGACTATTGACGATTCACACGCCTCTCTCCCGGCCTTTGACTACCTTACATCCAGTCGGCTTTGCCACATCACTACCACCCCTGATGAAGTCTTACTGTTTATAAACAACCTGGATACTGGCAAGGCCCATGGTTACGATAATATCGACAACCATTTTCTTAAAATTATTGCCCCTCTAATTGCCGATCATATATCCTTTGTCTTTAATTTGTCACTTTGTCACGGCCTCTTCCCCGAAACTTGGAAATACGCACATGTTATACCGATTTTTAAAAAAGGCGACCCACAAGACAAATGTAATTACCGACCTATATCTCTACTGCCCACCCTGTCAAAGGTACTTGAAAAAATAGTTTACAAACACCTCTATAACCATTTGATAAGTAACAATCTTTTATACCGTCTCCAGTCAGGCTTTGTCAAAGGCGATTCCACAGTCTGCCAGTTGGCCTATTTTACACATACTATATTACAAGCTTTAGAGGCAGGTAAAGATGTGCGAGCAGTATTTCTCGACTTCTCACGTGCCTTTGACAGGGTGTGGCACGCTGGACTTATCTTTAAGTTGCAACGTAACGGTCTAGAAGGACCACTTATTAATTGGATTGACAGTTACCTTAGTTACAGATCACAGCGTGTAGTCATTGATGGCCAGTCTTCTCCCTGGGCCACCACTAACGCTGGAGTTCCACAGGGTTCAATACTTGGTCCATTATTTTTCCTTATTTATATAAATGACATTGTAAATGATCTTGTTTCCCTCCCTTTCCTCTTCGCCGATGACAGCTCCCTTCTCCAGACTGCTGAAAACCCCCTCGATTCCGCTGTTTGTTTGAACTCTTGACCTGTCCAAAATACATACATGGGCCATTCAGTGGCTCATGGAACTAAATCCGACAAAATCGGAAGAAATGTGCTTTTCAGCCAAGCGCGAACCCCTAGTTCACCCACCTCTCCTTCTTAACAACTGTGTTATAAAGTCTGTCAACACCCATAAGCATATTGGGGTCATCTTGTGCTCAAATATGTCATGGAATTCCCATATTAATTACATTGCATCCAAGATATCTAAAAGCATTGACCTCTTTAGTGGCCTTAAATTTAAACTACCTCGCAATACCCTCGAATCTCTTTACAAATCATATATACGCCCCTGTCTGGAGTATGGCGATGTCATCTGGCACGGGACGACAAGTGAGGAAGCTCAACTCATTGAACGAATACAATATCACTGTGCCCTCGTCGTGTCAGGTGCCACTAAGGGTTCGTCTTACCTGTCAACTAGGCACGAACTCGGGTGGGAATCATTATCAGATAGACGACATGTTCATCGACTTTGTTTGTTTCACAGAATCGTTCATGGTTTAACTCGCAACTACTTGTCTGAAATATTACCCGCGGCCATTTTTTCATCATGTACATATGACCTACGCAACAAGATGAACTTAAGATCTCCTAGTTACTCAACCAATCGTTTTGCTAAGTCTTTTGTTCCGTACTCGACACACCATTGGAATAATCTTGATTTGTCAACTCGTTCTTTAAACTACTGTCATTTTCGAACCGCTCTCCTCAAAACCATTCGGCCTGTTAAGTTCAAATACTTTAGCCATGGTCCTCGCCTTGCCTGTGTACACCTCACACGCCTTCGCATTGGCACCTGCAGCCTAAACCACAGTCTCTTCACACGAGGATTACTCGACAGTCCAGCTTGTAGCTGCGGGTGCCAAAGCGAAACAGTGTCACACTACTTACTCCACTGCCCTATGTACAACGCCCAACGCATAATTCTCCTTGGCAAACTTTCCAGGCTCTTAGGACACTCCCTCAACTTTACAGTTTTGTCTGACAACGCCAAAATGTTCCTCCTTCTCCGTGGTAGTCCCACATGTTCACTCATAGCAAATTCTAACATTTTGATGTTAACTCAACAATTCATCACCACAACTAAACGCTTCCAATAATCATTCTCTGTCATATTTTTCTGTGTCCTACAGTTTTATCTGCTTCATCATTGGGTGGGGAATCGGACTGCGTTCATAAACATTTCAACATCTTTGTACTTTATTATACCATTTCACATTTTGTTATCCCTTATTTCCTCGTATTTCATTTATTAAGTGGTAGCGACAAAATAAGTATTGTAACTTGAGTGCGCTATCACTTTGTCCTGTAATTTGTCTTACTTGTGGAATTAATAAAAAAAAAAAAAAA
>NW_017804275.1:0-8840 GCF_001625305.1 Branchiostoma belcheri | reverse complement strand
CCCCCCCCCCGGTCCCCCCATGTCAAAAAAAGCCCGGTCTAGGTAGGGTTAAGGTGTTGATTTCAGTTTTTCTGCATGTTCTTTGTGCTGCATCATGGGAGAGGAGTTACAAATCACTTTACTGAAAGTCCTGGACATTAAGACACAGGTGAAACATTAGTGAATAAAATAAATGAAAACTAGATTGACGTCACTCACCTCGCATTATCTAAAGTAGGGGGATGACCTTGAGGAATAGCCGAAGTGACCTTGGTAGGTCCCGTTGGCAGCCACTTGTTTGTCTTTTTGTCCCTTGGAATCATCTGAAAAGTAACAATTGAAGCAACCGTGATATCTGAGAATGTTTATAGGTGATAACAATCGACTACAATATATATATATATATATATACAGCAGGTTCAAACATTAACACATGAATGAACCTCATGACCATTGATAAGCATGACGTGCTGCCAAACAACTGGCACTTCTGTGATACAACACTGTTTCCCATTCATAACTGAACAGCATCACCCAACCGTTAAATGGCATACAACCAACACTGTATTTGCCTCCTGTGCAGTCCCCGCGGCGGTGGGGAAGAGCTTTTAACGCGTTATTTTAATATAGCCGGCCTTCCTACATAGCCGCCGAGAGAAGGTTACATTCCGCCCACGGGCTATGTAGGAAGGCCGGCTATATTAAAATAACGCGTTAAAAACTCTTCCCCACCGCCGCGGGGCCTGAAAAGGAGGCTACATTACATACATACAGCCAACACTGTACACGCACTGCTGTTTGCACTGTCTACTCATTCATAAACGCACAGTAGACTGAGCGAACATGACACCTCAAGGTCAGAAGGTCATCGGTTACCACAAACACACACGAGCTTTGTTGGTACACAGGTGTCAATAACAATGGGAGTGGCAGATCACTTACACTTGTATACTGCATATACTGCATAGCAGAGGCAAGCATTTAGTGTCATAACGTAAGGCACAACAGCCGCTAAGACATATGGCTGGTTATATCTGTGTTTAAAACAATGTGAGTTAACGATTTTCTCAAAGTATACTATTGTGAGGTGCGTTGCCAACGGTATCCAAAGCACAAGACGTTGTACAATGTAGGATCTGTGTAGGAAGCAAAACTTACCCGTCTCCTTCGTAATAACAACAAGGATTGTCAAAACACAGACATGACTGATCACGTGACGAGAGACATTCAAGAACAATACACTAACTTGGTCGACCTCGTGAACAACTTGCAAACCAACATGGGGGCTGTAAAGAACGAACAAGACAGACAGAAACGCGAGTTTGAAAAGGAAATGAAAGAACTCACCTCATTCTCACGCTCTTTGAGAAACCAGTTAGATGCAGAACGGAAGAAACACAACAACGAAATTAAAACCGCAGCCAGTCTACACAATGACGAGATTGCCACCCTCACAGCTAGGTGCGACTCCCTACAGACTCTAGTAGAGACTCAACAGCAACAGATTGCATCATTGCAGACTGAGGTTACATCACTACAAGTTTCTCAATCACTATCAAATATAAGAGCGACTGTAGACTCTGACAACGTCACTAATGTTGGACCACCAAGTGCAGACAACCCTCATGCAAATCACACTACAACACTGACAGAAGCAGAAACGCAAGAGTCAACTCCAACCGCCGAAGTTACGCAACCGGTTCTACGACATACAGAAGAACCAGCTACTACAAGAGAACCACGTGAAGTCAGAGTGTATACGGACTCTATCTGGAAAGCTGTGGATGTAACGAGAATGTTTCCCAACCGCTCTACCTGTAAGGACAATGCTTCAACAATAGACCATGCAACGAAAAAGATCGCACAACTGAAAGACCCTAAAACTGCTTACGCCATATTCTATGTCGGGTCAAACGACCTTAGTAACAGCAAGCACGACCCTTCTTCTGTGACAGACTGTCTCGAAAAGACAAAGGAGCTTGTCGCACAGGCGAAGACTTGTTTTCCGAACGCCCAGATCATTCTGTCTCAAGTACTCCCTAGAGGAGATAACTTGGACTCAGACTTGAACAAGAACATAAAGGACTACAATCAGTCGGTACTACAGCAGAGTAAAGACGACAGAAAAACCATGTACGTTCGCCACAAAAAGCTATCGACGACACGACATCTCTACAAACGAGACGGAATCCACCTGGACAACATCACAGGAACAAGTCTCCTGGTTGCCGATGTCAAACGTACCATTCGATCTGTTGAGGATACCCAACGAGCCAATCGCAACAGAGACAGTTTTAACCAGAGCCGACCTGCTACAATCCGGAACATTCCCCCGCCAGTGGAGTCAGAGTATGCTGGTTCCAATTCCAAAAAGTGGCGACACATCGAAGCCAACAAACTACAGAGGTATTGCCATTTCCAGTTGTGTGGGCAAACTATTTACATTCATCTTGAACAAACGACTACAACATTACGTCGAAACAGAAAACTTATTGTCTCCTTTCCAATCCGGGTTCAGAAAAAACTTCAGAACATGCGATAACGTTTTCGTCCTTAAAATATTAATTGACCAACAGATAGCCACACCAGGGAGGAAACTATATGCCTGCTTCATAGATTTCCGAAAAGCCTTTGACTGTGTATGGCGAACAGGATTATTTTACAAAATTTTGTCAGCAGGCATAGGGGGGAACTTTATCAAATTAATAAAAACAATGTATTCCAACGTAGAATATTGCGTTAAAACGCCAAATGGGCTATCGCCCTATTTCCGATCAACATGCCTTGTCTCACCCCGCATGTTGATTGGAAATAGGGCGATAGCCCATTTTTTTTGAGGATCACATGATCGTGGATGTAAGATGGTTGGAAGATCATTTAAAATGATCTTCCAACCATCTTACATCCACGATCACGTGATCCTCCCATCCTTAAAGACACACCTATCAGCAGCTTATTTTGGGCGGAGGATCTTGTTCTTCTATCGAAATCTGAGTCTGGCCTAAAAGAATGCCTAAGAACCTTAGACCAATTTTGTTCAATTTGGAAATTATCAATAAATGAAAAGAAAACTAAAGAAATGGTATTCTAAAAAAATCGACGGACTAGTCTTAGCCAAAGCTCTCCTTACAAAATACAAGACCGCAAAATTGACATTACTACCTGCTACACTTATTTAGGAGTCGATTTTACACCTTCAGGTTCATTCAACCGCGCCACTAAACAACTAAGATTAAAAGCTCTTCGAGCCTCATTTAAATTAAAATCAATGTTAGCGTCAAACTTCAATCCATCAATTTCACTTGCTCTACGTAGAAATGTTTAACAGCTGCATAAAACCAATTTTACTTTACTGCGGTGAAGTTTTAGGGTCAAACATACACGGCAGAGACCTTATTCTTCACGGGATAACAGAATATCAAAATGAGAATATTAGAGAATCAATAACTCAGACCTTTAATACGATATTAGGATCAGAAACTCACATACTTCGAGCTTACCGTATCGGGAATAGAACCGACACTTTCTCTACCCGCCCCGTCCTTGTCCGATTTAAGAAGTACAGTGACAAGCTAAATATCACGTATCAATCACGCGTCCTAAAAGACCAAAACATAACAATTGAACAACCATTGATATCCTAAGAAACTCCTGACTTGGAGTATGTACTCTTGAATTACTGCAAAATAATACTCGGCGTACCGAAAAGCTCTGTTACCGCTGCTGTCAGGGGAGAACTTGGCGTTTTCCCACTATACATTGATACACAAACACAGTTGATAAAATACTGGCTCAGACTACATAATCTACCAAACGACAGGATTGTTAAAAAAGCTTACGACACCTCCGTTGAATTACAACACGACTGGGCTGTACATGTACAGGACATTCTCTGCAGACACGGCTTTCAGAACATCTGGTTAAATCCTGCCGTTAATGCCGACAAGTTCGGTAATATTTTCAAGGATCGCCTAAAAGACACGTTTCTCTCTGGCTGGAGACAAGAAATTAAAAGTCTTACCAAACTTAACACCTATTGCAAAGTCAAAACACAATTCTGTCTGGAAAACTATCTTGTATCCGAACAAATCTTTCAGAAACAGCATAACGAAACTTCGGATAAGTGCCCACTCATTACAAATTGAAAAGGGCCGTCACCATAGCACACCAGCCAATGAGAGACTGTGTCCAACGTGCCATAATGATATTGAAAACGAACTACATATTATGATATACTGTCCAACTTATAATGAAGACCGACAAAAAATGTTACAATCTATTGCACATAAAACCGATATAGCGTTACCTCATACCAAAACAGAGATATTCAATGTATTATTATCATGCCCTGTACATATATCTACCTATGTAGGCCAATTTATATATAAATCACTACAAAAACGAGACAATGCTGTTAATTCCTGACACATGATATTATTTTCTGTTTGATATTAGCGTAAATAGAGAATCTGTGCGTAATTAGAGAACCTATGTAGATTAGCTCACTAGACCTGTTAGATAGATATTAGTAATTTAGTCAAATTCTGATACACAAATTGTCATACATACTAGTACTGTTAAATAGATGCTGATGTGATGTGCAGATCGTCATACATATTAGTAAATAGATGCTAGCATTAGTTGCCATACATTGTACCCGTTACAATCGTCGTGCAATAAAGTTCATTCATTCATATAATGCTGTAACAACCCATGATTATGCAATAGTATTTTTAGAAAACTGCTCCTACCAGTGGGACCAACAAGGCCCATCATGTTAGCCTGCGCCTTCCAATCACTTACAATATACCTGTAAGGAAAGTAGTGGGTTTCCATTAATCTGTTCAGATGTTGGCATTGTTCAACTTACAAAACACCAAAGATTTACAACAGGAGTGTAAGCATTGACCAGAGCACTCCCACTGTACGAACCTGTCTACCTGCCTAGGTGCTCAGGCCAGGAACTGGCCCCTTGCTCCTCTCCGTCAGGGTTCTCCAGCCCGCTCTGTCCAGGGCTAATGTCTCTGCCTCCCTTATGGAAAGCCCAGTGTCTTTTGTTACACAGTGATGATGAAGATGAAACTCTGTGGAGAAGGAAGAGGATGCGCTGTGTTGAAAACCAGCCAGAAGAACATGGGTTCGAGTCATTTCGAGGCGTAGATTGCCCCACCCCCCACTATTTCCCCACCCTTACTCTTCCCCCTAATCTTTCAACACCCCTACTCTTCCCCACTCTTTCCCCACCCCTACTCTTCCCACTGGGAGTTGTGTAATATTCATGAATTTGATGTTCAGAGTATCATTCCATTTGGTGTTTTTTCGCGACACATTTGGCTTGTTGGCGCTGCGATACAGGCAGAAACATGGTTTTAATGGGTAAAAATACGTTGTATGAGAAATGAAACGTTGTTGGAAAAAAAACGGTAAAAGAACAGGAAAACATGCTGCATTTGGCAGTTATGAACCGGCTCTTTTCGTAGTGCCGATGTTCGCCCGACGACCGGGCCGCTATATCAACGTAAATTTCAGACGACTTTGTTCCTTTTGGCGTCTCAATCTGACTTTATATAGGAAGTCGTCGGCTGATTTGGGTGATTTGTTACCTTCGCCAAGAAGGTTATGTTTTCAGTAGCGTTTGTCTGTTGGTTGGTTGGTTTGTCTGTTTAAGCACCCCATTCGATCACCTTCCACGATAACTATCGTAGAAAGGGGACCACCATCCATCGATACATATCGGGGCAGAGGAGTACGCTCGTCCTACAGCGTACACCTTCCACGATAGCACAGCGAGTCTGAGGGAAGGTTCTACGCTGGTGGGGTCACCGTCCAGTACAGCAATGCATGCTGGAGTGACGAAAGGTCGTCAGATTTTCCAATATGGCGGCTTTCATGTCCACCTGATTTGAACGGCGGGACAAGGCTCCTCGCGCAGTTATATGTATAATCAGGTGTGCGACCCTGACCTAGGGTCACCTTTAGCTAGCATGGCATGGCGCCCCATTTTGGTGCATTTTCGGACATTTTGATTATTTTTAAAACGTTATATTCAGGACGTTAGACGTATTATGCCGCGACGAGATTTTTTGTTATGTTTATAGTATTTTCGTGGGAACCATCAACCGATGAAATACTATGACAGACGGACAGTTTAGCATGTCTACAGCTTGAATATTTGTGTGCTCGATCGATCGACTATATATATACTTATATATAAACATCACATCCAGTGAAGGCATGTGTACTACGTATACGCAAGGAGGTAAGATCAGGTAAATATTGGTAGGTATTTCTTCTTGCACACTGCACACATATCGGATGTTCCTACACTTGGCCGAAGAAATTTACTCTACTCTACCCTACTCTTCTCTACTCATACAAAGGCCCATAAGTACACTACAGACAAATCCTAATGTGGGAATATCTGCTTTAATAGACTAGAGAATGTCTAGTGCTTGCATGTCTAATTTTAATGTACAGAATTTTAATGTAGACAAGAGAATATGACAAATAAAAGGAGTAAAAAAGCAATAGATCAGTTGGTAGCAAACTTGTCAACAGGGATTTTTTTCAAACCTTTCATGCTAATGAGGAATAGAAACAGCTTTGCATTTGATGAAATGCACATCAAGTTTAGCCTACATGTATTATAATCCCTATATAATCAAGGGAACTCACAAGCATGATAGATTACATGCATATGAGGGAGAAACATCTACATTGATGGGGGATTACATTGATGGGGAACAGGATGAAGGAAAAAGTTCTCAGGTTACCGCACGTTTGTATTATCTGAAAAGCTTAGCACTGCATTTCTCATACACTCAACAGTCAATACGTTTCTGTAGAACATAAGTAGCCTTGTCAGAATATTGACAGTTTGCTACCGAGACACCTCTCGCTTTTTCCTCCGTTCCCTTAGTACTAGTATTTAAATATTGGTCTTTATTGGTCAAACAGAACCCATGCAGGCTTGATACCTGCCCATGGTGACCACATGTGTTTTGATCATGTTGATTATTAATGATAACTAACGAGAAATCATGGAGAAACTAGCCAGTTTGCCTCGACTACTGGATGATGTTTTTGTAAAACCTAAATTCTTCCATGTGCCACTCTTCCCAAATGCATCTATAGCATTTGACATTAGAACATCTTGACTTGGAAGCCATTTATGCCGTCATGTTGTGAGGCAACCCTCTTCAAGGAGACCACATGTCCAAGGTGACCACTTTTCTTTGGTCCCCTGCATGGCCGGCTTGGACAAGTTTGTATAGTTGTAGTTCCTCCTTCTTGACCCTCTTATAATCCTGACCCGCGGCCTTAAAATCTGACTTCCCTCTTTTTCCATAACGGATAATGGTAATCATTTGTGCAAACTTCTCTGAAGGAAAATGGGGTCTGGTCTGTAGCAGTTCATGAAGTGCCGTACTTCCTCCAATTGCGGACGCATCTAGGTTTATTGCCCGAGGGATAATTGCAAGGCGACAAACATAAGAAAGAAGAAGTATAATGAAAATAAGAGATTACGCCGGACGTAACAATGCGTTCTACATAACAGTATGTCCTTTTTAATTGTAACTTCTGCGTTATCCCCAAATCTCTGTATGAGACGCTTCAATGTGGAAAATGTAACGTCATTTCCCACGTGCACCCTTTCCGTTAGCGAATATCCGAAAGCTTAGTATATCGGTACTCATATTTACTTACGAAAGTTCTATGTTTAGAAAGTCGTATCTGTTTTTATAATAAAACCTATGCGAGATGTGGACACCCATGCGTTCTGGCCTAATGCTGTACGCGTACGGGATGATTCTGGGTAAATTTGCAAACTTCATCTAACAAAAGGGTGTATTTAAGTCTTTCTAACACAAGGATAAGGTCGTATTTCGGGACGAAACTTTCACAATGATGGACACCTGTACTATTCTAGCTCCGCGTTGATAGGTTTGGTCACCATTCATCCACCCGTCCTCAACTTTGACCAGGCGCTTTTGCCAGAAGAAAGTGCGACATTACAGAATGAGCCAGGTTTACGTTTTTCTCATGAAAAACATTAGATTCATATGTAAGTATGTCAAGGACATTTATTTCGGCCAATTTTGAACGAAATCCGTTATCTCCTATGAGAGATTGAATTCTACACGATCTTTGTCTTACAATGTGCCGTGACGCATTCTAACTACTACGTTTCTGATAGACATGCTGGGGCGGTTTAAACCGCATCTCTCAGAAATACACTTTCGTTAATATATCAATAATAAAGCGGTATTTTTTAACGAAACTTTCACAAATCTAAGATTATGTATTGATCTAACTGTGATACTAAAAGATCTGCTCTCGAGTTATTCGTTGTGAAGATATAGATCATCCACATGCCGTAAATTTTGGCTGCCTGCAAAAGTGTGGCGCTAATACAATGTTATTGGCGACCGTAACCGAGTTAAACCGAGTTAAAAATATTATTCATCAAGCATGTCTACAATGCTAGTAAAAAGTCTTATTTTCGTATTGAATTCTTCCAAAAGATGTTTTGATGCGTTTTCCTAGATATATTTGCAAATAAGCCAAATTAGCGATTTATACTAGAACTGCAACGCGTATAAAGCAAGCAGTGCTAATTCTATGAATTATTGGACTTTGAAAATGTTGTATTCGTCAAAGGTGATCTATAAATTTACTAAATTATCTTAGTTTAATATTTCCTTTGTCCAATAGCTTTTCCAGTGCCTTTCCTTCATTTAATTCGTTAACAAACAATGGATAAATCTTCCAAGCGGAAATGTTCAAAACTGCAGCAAAGGAATTTTTTTTCCACATGACGGTAATCTTGTCAAAAGATCATTACAGTCCGGCTCCATCTT
>NW_017804274.1:16466-21614 GCF_001625305.1 Branchiostoma belcheri | reverse complement strand
GTCATCCATATAATCAAATCAACATGGCCTTACTTACATGTTAGAAGGGTAACGACGCGCACCGGCGATTGGCGGCTGGCGCCCGGAGCGGGTGTTTGTTTACATTATCGCTGGTCGCTGAGGGTCGGGCAGCCAGATTCGCCACGGGATGCCCCCTGTCCTTTCTATTTTTGGCTCCAGCCGGCTAGGGGGATTAGTGATTTCACAGATCATTTAGCCAATTACAAACATTTCGAAACTTTTCGAAAAAATGGTATTCGCGCGAATTCACTAATTTAAAGAACAGTCCCAACATGCACCCAACATTCTGCAACACACATTTCAATACCCGGAGGTACAAAATCTACGATTTTCCTTGTTTTCTCTTTTGCTGAATAGTTCAAATTGCAACCTATGCTATTGCACCACCCCCCTCCCACCCAAAACTTGTGCTATGGGGGGTATTTAGACATGTCTCCCTGTCCGTGGTTATATTTTTAGTTCACTGACTTTTTCCTTTGTAGGTGTCCTTGTAGTGCTGATCCTCTACCTGCCACCCGGCTAAGGTTGAGAGCGGATGAACTGCACCCGGAAGTACCGCTATGGTTGGAACCTTTCTTACGTGCTGTATTCACTAAGAGGAACGGGGTGCTACTTACATCAGTTGAACATACGCAAAGTTATCATGTTTTAAATATTTTCTCTTTACCATGCAGGTACAATACAATTTGAAAAGAATTCTACGAAAACGTTTTGCAGGACACGTTACATGCCCGATCATTCCTGCTAATAAGAACGTGAAAGACTTTAATAGCAATTCATTCGTGGGTGCCCGATACGTAGCAAATCATTTTCACAATTAATGAGACAATTCTAAAAATGAACTTTATTTCATGAACGGAATTTTAAACCGGGCATATTTATAGATATAAATGTATAGTTAATGAGTAAAATTCTTCAATATCATAGGAATAGCCATTGGCATTGCATGGTCTTTGGCAAAACAAACCACAGGGATGCAATGCGTCGCTAACACGTACATGACCACCCAGAGCGCGGGAGGACGGAAGAAAATCTAATTGTGGTCTATCAGACTGACATTGACATGCGTTCGTGGCAAAGAGGATTTGCAGACAAGGGTTTGGAGTATCGTATACCATTGTTTTTGTGATCAAAACAGTTCCGCGTGACTTGGGCATTAAAGTGAAGCGTACGCCCTGGGCCTGTCCTACACTTCATGACAGTATCAGATCCCTCGTCACTTTGACCTCTGTTCGGGTTAATATATGTGTGAGGTATATTGGGCGATAGCGAGGCACGAGGCCAGAGGCTCAAGACAGAGGCAAAATGACGGTGTCTATGCGTGGAGATGTTTTCCCACCTTAAATGTACACCCATCTCCGGTTTTTTAACATCATTATACTAGTAAAAAAATCCAAGAAGGCACCATAGCCTCTGAAGGAGATGCCTCCATTCGGGTTTGAATCCAACTCAATCTTACATGAGGCCCCTTGTGGCCTATATTTTCTCTCAGAGAATGCTTAAATAGGGATTACAGTGTTTTTGAGTTCCTTTTCTTTCTCTAAGAATCTCTCTCTCTCTCATATTTTAGATATTTTCTCTTTACCTTGCAGATACAATACAATTTGAAAAGAATTCTACGAAACGTTTTCTAGGACACGTTACATGCCCAGTCATTCCTGCTAATAAGAACGTCAAAGACTTTAATAGCAATGCATTTGTGGGTGCCCGATACGTAGCAAATAAATTTCACAATTAATGAAACAATTCTAAAAATGAACTTTATTTCATCATAGGAATTTTAAACCGGGCATATTTATAGATATAAATGGATAGGTAATGAGAAAATGCTTTAATATCATAGGAATAACCATTGCATGGTCTTCGGCAAAACAAACCACAGGGATGCAATGTGTCGCTAACACGTACATTACCACCCGGGATGCGGAAGGACAGAAGGAAATCTAATTGTGGTCTATCAGACTGACATTAACATGCGTTCGTAGCAAAGAGGATTTGCAGACAAAGGTTTGGAGTATCGTATACCATGTTTTTGTGTGATCAAAACAGTTCCGCGTGACTTGTGCAGTATAGTGAAGCGTACGTCCTGGGCCTGTTTACGCTTAATGACAGTATCAGATCCCTCGTCACTTTGACCTCAGTTCGGGTTAAGATATGTGTGAGACTTTGAGGTATATTGGGCCATGGCGGGGGCACGAGGCCAGAGGCTCAAGACAGAGGCAAAATACGGGGTCTATGCGCGATGTTTTTCAACCTTAAATTTACATTCTTCTCCGGTTTTTATTCATCATTATACTAGTAAAAACTCAGTAAATCCAAGAACGCACCACTCTGAAGGAGATGCTTCCATTCGGGTTTGAATCCAACTCAATCTTACATGAGGCTGGCCCCTGTTTGCCTATATTTTCTCTCAGAGAATGCTTGGATCAAGGAGCTTTTGATGAAAGCTCCTTGCTTGGATAGGGATTACAGTGTTCTTGAGTTCCTTTTTACCTCCGGGTAGGGATGTATATCCCGAGCGCGGAGGTTTTGTGAGGGAAGACGAAAATTGCGTTCGCACCCGTTTCTCGCGTTTGGGTGGACGGATATGTCTGGGACTTGGTATACGTTTTGCTGTTGGGCTGTAGATGGTGCACGTTGTTTGGTTTTTTAGTATGTGTGTTTTAGTGCGTCAAAATGATGCGTTTAGACCGCCGATGGACACCCCTTTCAGTGTGAAAGTGGGCCTCAGCTTTTGACCTTTGCATGTATAAGGACGATTGAGGTCGCGACCACTGATCTGACCTTTCACACAGAGGGGTGTCAGCATTGTCGATAAATTCTTTCTTTGAAACTGTTCAGATGTGAACCACATGTGCCGTCAATCAACGTCTCATTATCGTGCCTGGTGGGACCCGCTGGGGGGATACTTTAGTACGCGTTCACAGGACACGTAATCGGCACTTCCTGGTTAGCCAATGGATCAGGGGTCAACGTACTGTTGCGCAACCTTTGTGTTGGTTGTTTTCGGCGTATATTACGACTTCTAACTTACAAATACCGCGGATTCAGACCTTTACTTCCCCAATTTATACGAAGAATCGGCGGAAAATGGAGGAAGTGACAATAAGGATGACTTGCACATGCGGGGAGGTACTTCAGCAGTTATTTTTAACGTCTGATTCCATTTAACGGCTCCGGTTGTCATTCTGAGTTTCATTACGAGTTCCTTGTGGCATAAGTTCGTGGCGGCCCGTTCGTGGGTACATGTTATAGGCTGCAGATGAAAATACTGACCTGTGTTAACACAACCAGGAAGGCTAAATCTAACACATAAAATTCAACACCATCAACTACATGTATATAACAAACAACATATAAAAGTATACAATAAAAAGCTCAGATTTTACTATTCGCACGCGCGCATCAGTTTTGGGGTTCCCAGAGGATGTCATCCATATAATCAAATCAACATGGCCTTACTTACATGTTAGAAGGGTAACGACGCGCACCGGCGATTGGCGGCTGGCGCCCGGAGCGGGTGTTTGTTTACATTATCGCTGGTCGCTGAGGGTCGGGCAGCCAGATTCGCCACGGGATGCCCCCTGTCCTTTCTATTTTTGGGCTCCAGTCGGCTAGGGGGATTAGTGATTTCACAGATCATTTTAGCCAATTACAAACATTTCGAAACTTTTCGAAAAAATGGTATTCGCGCGAATTCACTAATTTAAAGAACAGTCCCAACATGCACCCAACATTCTGCAACACACATTTCAATACCCGGAGGTACAAAATCTACGATTTTCCTTGTTTTCTCTTTTGCTGAATAGTTCAAATTGCAACCTATGCTATTGCACCACCCCCCTCCCACCCAAAACTTGTGCTATGGGGGGTATTTAGACATGTCTCCCTGTCCGTGGTTATATTTTTAGTTCACTGACTTTTTCCTTTGTAGGTGTCCTTGTAGTGCTGATCCTCTACCTGCCACCCGGCTAAGGTTGAGAGCGGATGAACTGCACCCGGAAGTACCGCTATGGTTGGAACCTTTCTTACGTGCTGTATTCACTAAGAGGAACGGGGTGCTACTTACATCAGTTGAACATACGCAAAGTTATCATGTTTTAAATATTTTCTCTTTACCATGCAGGTACAATACAATTTGAAAAGAATTCTACGAAAACGTTTTGCAGGACACGTTACATGCCCGATCATTCCTGCTAATAAGAACGTGAAAGACTTTAATAGCAATTCATTCGTGGGTGCCCGATACGTAGCAAATCATTTTCACAATTAATGAGACAATTCTAAAAATGAACTTTATTTCATGAACGGAATTTTAAACCGGGCATATTTATAGATATAAATGTATAGTTAATGAGTAAAATTCTTCAATATCATAGGAATAGCCATTGGCATTGCATGGTCTTTGGCAAAACAAACCACAGGGATGCAATGCGTCGCTAACACGTACATGACCACCCAGAGCGCGGGAGGACGGAAGAAAATCTAATTGTGGTCTATCAGACTGACATTGACATGCGTTCGTGGCAAAGAGGATTTGCAGACAAGGGTTTGGAGTATCGTATACCATTGTTTTTGTGATCAAAACAGTTCCGCGTGACTTGGGCATTAAAGTGAAGCGTACGCCCTGGGCCTGTCCTACACTTCATGACAGTATCAGATCCCTCGTCACTTTGACCTCTGTTCGGGTTAATATATGTGTGAGGTATATTGGGCGATAGCAGGCACGAGGCCAGAGGCTCAAGACAGAGGCAAAATGACGGTGTCTATGCGTGGAGATGGTTTTTCCCACCTTAAAATGTACACCCATCTCCGGTTTTTTAACATCATTATACTAGTAAAAAAATCCAAGAAGGCACCATAGCCTCTGAAGGAGATGCCTCCATTCGGGTTTGAATCCAACTCAATCTTACATGAGGCCCCTTGTGGCCTATATTTTCTCTCAGAGAATGCTTAAATAGGGATTACAGTGTTTTTGAGTTCCTTTTCTTTCTCTAAGAATCTCTCTCTCTCTCATATTTTAGATATTTTCTCTTTACCTTGCAGATACAATACAATTTGAAAAGAATTCTACGAAACGTTTTCTAGGACACGTTACATGCCCAGTCACTTCTTCTAATAAGAACT
>NW_017804274.1:2007-11851 GCF_001625305.1 Branchiostoma belcheri | reverse complement strand
TTTCATTCTCTCTGTCTTATGACTTAAGTGTTGTTTTCTTACAGAATTGCTGTCTCGTGCGATCGAGGACCAAACCGACAACGACCAGCCCGAGAAGCCAGACAATGTGGACGGCCAGACAACTCACACCGACCCGGCTTCACCGGCCTTAAGCAAGCGCGGAAATTACTTTTCCGACTGCTCTGAGATCCACACAGCCCAAACTCTGTATCATAAAGTGTCTAGTGGTGTACACAAAATACTACCTGTCGGTCTCTCCAGCCCGATCTCTGTATACTGTGATCAGACCACAGATGGGGGAGGGTGGACGGTCATACAGAGGAGGTTTGACGGGTCTGTCGACTTTAACCGACCATGGGGCGCCTTTAGGTACGGGTTTGGGTCAGCCAATGGGGAGTATTGGCTCGGTTTGGAGAACATGTACCGTTTGACCAATCAGCACAGGTATACGCTGTATGTACAGTTGGAAGATTGGAATCATGTGGTTAAGTACGCAAAGTATTCGTCATTCTCGGTGGGGAGTAGTTCCAACTATAGCCTGTCTGTTAGTGGGTACAGTGGGACCGCAGGGGATGGGTTCTCAGGCTCACGATCTAGATCTAAACCCTACCTAACGGGTCAGCCCTTCAGTGCTAGGGATGTAGATCGTGATGCCAGTAGCGGGTCCTGTGCTAATAGTGCCTACACGGGAGGGTGGTGGTACAAGTCCTGCACTTGGTCTGCCCTGAACGGCCCGTACCTGCGCCGCTCTGACTATACCGGTCACAGTGGTTGTGGCATAGCTTGGTACGCGTTTGGGGGCTCCTATAGGTGCTATCTGAAAAAGTCCAAAATGATGGTCCGTCCTGCCAACTTCCGACCATAAGTTGCCAGACACTAACCCAGCTGACAGGTCGAGGATTCAAATTGTTTGATAAAGACCATAATCCAGCACTCACTCTGTATCCATTTTCTTTAAA
The DNA here is from genome assembly GCF_001625305.1 of Branchiostoma belcheri. NCBI lineage: Eukaryota > Metazoa > Chordata > Leptocardii > Amphioxiformes > Branchiostomatidae > Branchiostoma > Branchiostoma belcheri. Next base: position 10,892 of record NW_017804274.1, on the reverse strand, counting down.
CAGGTCAAATCTTTCAAGTTACTTATTTGGTTGTCTCGGACTCTCGATACAGGAAATTTACACATACATACATACATACATACACACATGCATACATACATAGTTTACATACATACATACATACATACATAATACTCGGAGAGTTGAAGCATCTAAATAGTTCAGCTTCCAGCGTTTTCTATCGTACATCATTTCCGTAATAAGTTCTTTTCCATACCAGTCTCTAACCCAATAATGTCATTTAGTGTGGACTGTAGAGTATGGACGGCCTCTTCTCATCTTCGCTTCCGAAGACAAAAGAAGCAGTTTCCACCCGGTTCGCCATGCCGAGTAACATGGCCGGCTAGGCTTAACCTACGGCGCTTAACTACTGTAGAGATTGGTGGCAGGGAGCCGTAGAGTTGTTTATTAGTTGTAAATCCCCACCAAGGTTTGTTCTGGATGAACCGTAGCATCTTTGATAAAGGTGCCATCCAGCTTCCTGACCTGTGAAGCATTCATACTCCACGACTCGCAGCCGTATAACAAAGTTGAAATAACACAAGCTTGAAACACTTTGGTGTTTGTTTCCTCCCTGACCCGTGATTTTCAGACTCTTACGAGAGAACGTATGGCACTCCATGCCTGCCCAATTCTAACCTCCATGTCGTGTTTGAAATCTATATATCCCCAAAAATATCTAAAGTCAGTGACCCTTTCAATTGTAGATCCATCAGAAGCACAGAGCTGGTCCGAGGATAAAAATGAATGAATTTAGTTTTTGATGCATTGAGATAAACTTCGATGGCTTGACATGCAGTTTCGACTCTGTAGAGCAGGTCTTGTACAAGTTGCATGGTGTCCCTGAGAAGAGCAATATCATCCGTGAAATCAAGGACAGGGAGGGTCTCGACTACTACGACGGTGTTGCAGGGTGAGGCCATCAGTGTCTGTGATAGCTACAAGTAATGCATAATCTAAACATATGATAAATAAGGATGGGGCAAGGGGGTCACCCTGTAGAACACCAGTATTAATGTGAAAAAGTAAAAGAGAAATATTGCCTTTTCCTATATCTGAAGCTAGTCAGTATATAACTACACACACCACCCAATACGCTCATCATACTCTCAATTGACAATTTATCTTGGTAGTTAACCAGGCATCTAGATCACTAGACATCTGATTCTGCTTTTGTTCACCCTGTGGAACACCAGTTTTAATGTAATAAAAGTAAAAGAGAAATATTACATTTTCCTAAATCTGCAGCTAGGTTTAGTCAGTTTATAATTTCACACACCACTCAAGAAGCTCGTCATACTCTAGATTGACAATTTTATCTTAAAAGTTATTAACCAGGCATCTAGATTGATTTTGTTTGTTTGTTTGTTTGTTTATTGAGATCTCCATTAGTATGGTAAATTCTATACTATTCTTTCTAGAGTCCAGCAACATAAGATAAAATGACAACAATAATTACTTTTAGCAATAATGATAATAAATAAAACTTATGCTGAAATTATGAAAAACTTGAAATAAAATCAGCATACAGAAATAAAAGTGCATTGGAGATCATAATTTAAATAATAGAAATAATATGTCTGAAAAAGAAGTTATAATTCATGCCCAATAAATAGAAAATCAAAGTAACAAAACAGTAAACAGATATTTGACTGACACAAATGATAATGAAAATCAAAATAACAAATGAACCAATCTATATGCAACAAAATGTTATTTCTTTCAATCAAGTGATTAAATAAATGACTACAAAAGAAAAGAGCTCGCAAATCAATACTAGATTAGTAGACATCTGATTTTGCTTTTGTTCAGAAAAAATGAAATATACAAGAAGCATTCGTGTTGCGTTTGAAACTATAAGTATGAGATCGTCATTCTTTCTAAAACCCTTGATGTATGGTACCCTAGAAGTTTTTGCCATGTTTGAAACATTCCCTGTCAGCCTGTATGAGGGTTAGAGAACAATAAAAAGACATTCAATGATGCAGTGCTTGTTGTTTTTTTGTTTTTGTTTTCTTCTTCTTTCCATAGCAAATTGTTATAGGTTATTTTACAGTAACTAAAAGGTATTTTTATGCAATACCATACCTAACCGCTAGAGTGGGTTTGAAAAACGTCTTTATCGTAAAATAATTGGGATCGTCTAAAATGGTTAAGGGTGTTTCCTTGTCTTCTGCATATATGAACAGTATAACCTGCCCAAGGCGACCAGAGGACAGGTGGTCTCCTTGAATAGAATAGCCACACAACATGACTGAGACATTATTGTTTTAAAGTGATTAATAAAAGGTAGTTTAATGTGTCGAATGCCGGAAGCATCTTTAGTTCTGTGGTTAATTCATGTGTGTAGGGTGACAAATGGAACAATTTATGTCGAACAAAAGAATCAACACGATCAAAAATGGTGTGGTCGTCATCGGCAGGTTTGGACCTTGAGCGAGCACAACTCACGGCGGTCACGGTCGACCGCGTTGGCCAGGTGGTCACCTTGGACAGGTCGAAGTGACCGAGAAAAAGCAGTCACCATGGCCAGGTCACTTTGGCGTGTTTGACTAAATCTGAAATTGAACCACTGCAGTCAAAAAAGGCATGTTAACGTTACGTTAGACGATTAGATATAGGGCCACGTAATGTTAACATCCCGTTAAACTATCTATTCTGTTATTGAGATATTCGTTTTCTATCAATTACATATGTAGTAACAATTATTGACAATTAACAAAAGAGTCCCTAACGTTTTTCTTCTTTGCCGTCTACACTGAGGTACAAGTATACATGCAGGTTTATGAGTGAATGTAATAATAAAGACTGGGTCGATCTGTTGTTTTCAATATTCATGGTTCTAAACGTCCTCTTTAGTTAAAGCTGACTAAACTGAGTTCTCACTCTCTTATCTCGACGTGTGAGTGGCACCAGACTAATGTTACAATTAATCCAACAAGCCAATGCAAAAAATTTCTTCCTTTTTTTAAATATCCAAACCTTTTTTCAAGACATGGCGATGGCACACTTAAGGGTTTTTTTTTATCTTATATATTTCTCGAATCAAGTACCATAGATAGATTTTAAGAGTCTCGATGTTGGAGACAGATTTGAATATATCTTTACATGTAACGGTCCCCACAACGCAAAAATAGGTAAATATATAAAGGAATGCTTTGCTATTAGAAAAAAATACCGAAACTTGTGATTAGCCCACTTGATTGTAACACTTTATCAACGACTTGTGATATCCCTTATTATTTGAATGATTATGATATAGATATGTTAGGTTTTATTCGACATTAGGTCTTATTCAACACACTTATTTTATTGTTTTTACTCTCTTTATGTAGTTTGCCATACAATGTACCATGTGCATTTGTCGTGCAATAAAGTTCTTCTATCTAAAAAGCCACGTGTTTGCGTTTGCACGTACAACAGACTTATTTTAACAAATTCTTGTCACGTCCTCTTCCAAGCGCACTGGATCGGTAGCATGGCAGGATTCAAACACGGGAACTCTTGGTTCCGAGCCGAACGCTCTGCCGTTGCGCTACAAAAACATGGCACAATAACAACATCAAATTATATGTTTTCAGTTGAGTCATGACGGAATGGCTATGGATTTTTACTATGATATATTTACGAAATAGAAAAAAATTATTTGGCCTACTATGGTTCGCTGTTGCATGAAGGGGAGGAAATGAGCCACATACGCCCCCTTGCGAAGCAGCAGTCTAACTGCATTCCCGAACACGGAGAAGATGTACTGTATTGTTGTACAGCGCTGTTCTGGTGCTTGTGATCTCGGTTCCTGGCTCGTCGTTATCAAGGTTTGGACCTGCCTTTAACGATCCATGATTACAGTCTATTAATCATGCCAAGTAGCTTTGAATAGATATGATCATCAGTACATTACGCAAGTCAGATTTCATATCGTTAATATGATTGAGAAAAATAGTTAATTAAAAAGCAACATTTCGAACAACAAAACAGAGATTTAAGACTCCCCAGTTCTGGAAAGTATTTTGTTCTCGTAAATTGAAGAAGCTATGAATGGATCTTGGTGATATTTGGAGTGGAATGTTGGGCTCAGAGACATCACCACTGGACAACTCACTGATGGAGGACAGGGACGAGTGGAGAAGAAGAACCCATTGTCTCCCTTGATGACATCCCCGATGTCCCAATTCAAGGTTCAAGGTATGTAAGCAGTAATTGTGTAAACAGAGGTCATATTCAAAAATGGATCCCCGCGGTACTGCAGCGTGATATCTTTTTAGGCTTGTTTGTATGAACGGCGTATAACTTCAAAAATTACAACTTGAAAAACAATGCTTGGATACTATCCCTAAAAGTAATCTGTAAACGAAGGACACGACTTGGTAGTAATTTTCACTATCGCATATTGTGATGTGCGATTGACTAAGAACAAAAAAACGAAGTGTCCACAACAGTTTAGGTTTTATTTAGTAAATTTATTATGTTAGTTTCGTGATTCATATTTCCTAAGTTTCATGCAGGAGGACATTGTACAAATAAAAAAAATAATAACAGCAGTTCTTTTCAGTCCTAGGTCGTAAGAAACTGTATGTATTGCACGTAGAGATCAAAAGGTGTCGCTGGTGCACTGTACTTCGCACTTGTGTGCAAAGCCTTGTCTACTTACTTGTTTTTTGTCTAGCCTTATTAATCAAATACTATGAAAACTTGATTATTCACGAATTCCCTTCAGTTGTCTTATTTTCAGCCGTCTTGTAGAAATATAGACATATAATGATAATACTAATATGTATATAACTGTGTTGCTGTGCTGATGTACTTAAGAACAACCTCCAGTGGTGTGGCATCAAGCCATCCGAGTTTGAGGCAGCTGCCGCTGATCGGCCAGCCTGGAGGGCTCTTGTGACAAAGGCCACATCTGCGTTCGAGGAGGAAAGGAGGAGACGCCTCGAAGCTGTGAGGGAGAAGCGTCATAGGACAGCAACTACTAGTACTACAGAATACCAGTGCAGCAGGTGCGGGAAGCTGTGTGCCTCAGCCTTTGGGCTTAGAAGTCACCAGAGGATCCACCCCACCTGACGGGCTGTGCACAGCAGTCATCATCGGAAACGATGGACAACCAGAGAGAGAGAGTGCTGTATGTCCATTGCAGTTTGTGTAATGTATTGATGTTGATAGCTAGCTGTGGCACACATACAAACTGTTAATCTCCAAGCAGATTCGGTGGGCATGGGGACTTTATATTGGCCAGTCCTGTATCCATTGGCCGCCTGTATCCAACGTTCGCCCCATGTAACCTACTGTTATTATTACCTCTTTTAAATAAGAGGTAATAATAACAGTAGGTTATGATCCCTCTACCTCGACCTACCAGTCATAATCTAAATATAACACATAGCATTCAAATGCACGCTCTTTTGACACCGTGCATTTCCTTTATGCCTATTGGTTTAAAAAATCAAATCTGCCAATCACAATGAGCTGTTAAACAAATAATAATATGGTTAGTGGTTCGACCAATGAAAGAGTAGCTGTGTAACAACCGGTCTTTCTGCGTGGGTAGGATTTGGGCTAAAGTTACGATTACAGTTACGATTACGGTTACATCCCTTAGACTCTCACTCTAAGGCACAAGTTACTAGACTCTCACTCTAAGTAACACCAAGGCCAGGTCGATTTATATTTGATGAGACTGTATTGACTAACTGCGGTATAAAATACAAAGCAATGCAACATATAATGGAACTACGGATACAAAGTTAAACCAAGTACTAAAGTGAGCAAGAACAACGAAAGCAAATACCTGTACAGCAGATGGGCAGCTTGGAAACTACTTTAACTAAACTACTAACCTAACCGGTGCGGGAACAGACGTCGGGGAATAGAGAGCAGCAGAGAGCGATTTCGGGCGCGTCCCGCTATTAAATAGTACACGCGGAAGGCGGGGCGACATCTGCATGGCGGAGGCGTGGTCAGGCTTGGGCCAATGACGCGTCTGGGTCACGTGCTATAACCACGTGGTCCCAGACCGTCTGAACGCAGTGATTGGCCTGTTACAGCTGCATGTTTGTTAAATGTTAATTTGCATTTCTTCGTTCTGGGGGATCTGTCTATATAAGCGCCAGGTGTCCGGTAACACAACATAATGTTTTGATCGTGACCCCAGGCGTATGTTTTACTGAGAGAGCATTAAACGTTGTGCCCGAAATACTTTTTCAATGAATACAGTGTTATGAGACCTTGAGCCGGAAGTGAGAAAGTAGTGGAATGAACGGAGCGTCGTATTTTTGCCCTATGCAGTAAAGCAAATGGACCTGGGACTTAATTCTTGCCTTTCTGTGTGCTATTAACCCTCAAACACCCGACTTTTTTGTGACGTTAATGCCCGAACGGGGTCCAAATGGACTCCATTTGGTTTCTTTCAAATTTATATTCCTTTTTGCATTCTTTCAGTGATCTTTGCATATATATTGGTTAAACATAGTGAGAGGTATATTTTGTCATGATTAAGTGTTAAAAAAATTCTAGCTCATTATCATAATTTATGCAAAAATGGAATGAGGCCTGCAGGCATGAACATGGGGTTGACCTTTGACCTCTTATGATTGTCAAATTGTCAAACCTGTAAAAACCTGATGAAATAATTCCTGAGGTGGAGGTTACTTGGCAAACTGCATAATATCAAAGCAATTATGCTTCCTTGAAGACATATTGAGGACATCCGAACAAATTTTGTTTGTAGGAAAGTGCAAATACATGGCTGGGGTCCGTTTGGATCCCAGACGGTCTTACATATGACTTCTGTTGTTATTTTTACAAATTTGTGCCGATCTCCAAAAAAAACTTTGGAGGACTTGTAGAAGAGGTTTATCGACAAAGTCACGGGAGGAATTTTTTTTCGAATGAAAAAAATTCAAATAACACTTAAAAATATACGCCTGGGGTCCAAATGGACCCCGTTCGGGTGTTTGAGGGTTAATTCCGTTTCGTGGTAATGAAATGTTACCAGGGCTGATTTCTTTTGTGTGGCTCACCTCACCTGCCCTACGGTTAAGTCACACCTACCTTGTATTGTTAACAACACAATGGTGAGTGAAATGTATACAACACTGAGGGACGTAAACAATAGTGTAGAATGACTCCTGGAGTTGTGGCTTTAGACTTCCTTGTGGACTAGTCTGTATTGTCGTCACCCGTAAAAAAATTTCTAACCGCCATGGCGTCATCTCTTCCCGGTGTCCTAACGTTCCTTGTAACGTCTGTGTTCCTGTGCTCTGCCCAGTCGGTCTGTAGACCACCGTCAGACGAGAAATGTGTGTGTAATTGTGGGGATACAGTTGTGAATTGTGGGAATGACGACGCACTTCGAGCAGAGCTAGAGAAACTCAGAATCGCTGTGAAAGAACATTCCCAGACAAGGACAAGTACGTCTCAAGGCAAGTTATCTTCGTAAAGATAAGGCACAATTCCTACAGATACGCTTTTTTTTCTAAAAACAAACAAACTTAAACTAGCGGAGAATTTGACAACGCGTGTGTAAAGGTCTACAAGTGAAAATCGGAACATGTTAGGTTAGTGTTTTCGAATTACTTAGAAGCTACGTATCAATAATATTTTGTGATAACTGTGTACTTCACCGTCTACCTCAGTCAACGAGACGGCCACCGACAAGCCTCAAGACTGTCAGGATATCCTTGACAACGACGAGACCACGCCCAGCGGCGTGTACATGGTTTATCCACGGGACAACCTGGGCGGCTTCAACGTCTTCTGTGACATGGACACGGACGGAGGCGGCTGGACGGTAGGTCTATTAAACTATAATTTCTCCATCTGTATCTGTGGGTATAATATTCTTACTTTATGTCTGTCATACTTTCGGGTATAGAAGTGTTGTTTTGGAGAATTAGCTGTGGTTTTGGGTACCTATTCAGTTAGAGTAAAATGGCAGTACATGGGTGAACGGATTTGCTGGGAGTTCTTGACAACGTGAATTCAGAAAGAATATTTCTAAAATCTCCCATCTTCTTGTTGCTCATAAAGTTGTTCCAGAGACGCCAAGACGGAAGCGTCGACTTCTACCGGGGCTGGGCGGACTACAAGACCGGCTTCCCTTCCAACCTGAACGGCGAGTTCTGGCTGGGGAATGACAACTTGTACCGCCTGGCTGTGCAGGAAGTCTACCAGCTCAGGGTGGATATGGAGGATGTTGAGGGGAACACGGCGTACGCGGCTTACGACACGTTTGCCATCTCGCCTGAATCACAGAACTACAAGCTCCACATAGGGACTTACAGCGGTACTGCAGGTAAGGTTATGGCGTGTTTTCGAATTATGTCATCGTAGACGTTTTGTTATATGTGTTTGTTTACTTATCTCAATGCTAATATATATATTCCGGTAAATCACGATTGATTACTCCATTTTGAATTTAAAAAGGTAACCTGCTTAAAATATTTGGCATCAAACAGCTTAAAAGAAATGTTGTTATAGGAATATATAATGCCAACATGCATCAATGGAAAGGATATCTTGTTTTGTTATGTAAAGTAAATGTCTTTGTCACAGGAGACAGCTTGACGGGGCATGACGAAAAACCATTCATTACCAAGGACAGAGATAACCCGTCCAGCTGTGCTCAGAGGTTCAAAGGTGCGTGGTGGTACGACAGTTGCCACAGCTCCAACCTGAACGGCCTGTACCACCTGGGTACTCATGAGAGTAACGCCGACGGAGTCAACTGGCAGCGCTGGAAGGGTTATAACTACTCCCTGAAGCGCACTGAGATGAAAATCCGACCAGCTCCATAAGGCCACATGTTGTGTTTTTATGTGTATCTGCTTGCCAACCTAGCCTCCTTTTCAGGCGTTCCGGGATCTGTCGTGTTTATTTGTTTGTTT
>NW_017804274.1:0-1882 GCF_001625305.1 Branchiostoma belcheri | reverse complement strand
ATACGTGCACGGGCCAGCTGGCCCCTTGCTCCCCTCCGTCAGGTATCTCCAGCTAGTTCTGTCAAGGGCAATAGTCTCTGCTGAGTAATCCCTCTGTCACTCTGGATCTGGTCTTTCCACCTCTTGGGTGGAACGCCTGAAAAGGAGGCTATTGCGAACCGTACATTGCAAGTCGTTTACATGGCAGTTTTTGTGCTATGTCTTTTTATGTTATTGATGTGATGTGATTTTTTTCTCATTTAACCCTACCTAGACCGGGGGGGGGGGCTAAAAGTGCCCGCGGCAACTTTGATGTCACCTAGCGTCTGAACGGCTAGCTGTAGAACGGCCAAACTTGGTGACTTTTCCTAGAATATTGTTGGCAACAATTCTCCATCATTGGATTAAGATAATAATTTTTTGTGTTGCCATGGCAACGGGTTTCTGACAGGCATTTTTTGCTAAATTTAGTACTTTTTTGTTTCAACAATAGGATTTTATGGGTTTTTATGTCAAGTTACTCATGGTTTCTAATATTAATAACACCCCATATAATTTTATGTAAATTTTATCATTAAATATGCATAATTTATGCTAATTTGATACTACGTGAAAGCATTCTACAACAATCTAACTGCCCAGGTGCGGTGCCCAGAGTTTTCCTCTGACCCATTTCAGCTCAATGTAGGTACATTCCAGGGGGATACACTGTCTGTTGCAATCTTTCTACCTGTTATCAACCTGCCATTGGAATACCTACGCTCAGAAGCAGCACATGGCTACACGCTAAAGGACAAGACACATGTGACCTTTGCGTTTGCCGACGACCTAGCATTGACGATATCCAGGTCAAGATCACTGCAACGAATCTTGAACACATTGGACAGAAATCTACGGAGCATCCACTTGTACCTGAAACCCAAGAAATGCAAAACCCTCAGTATATGTGGCGGTTCAGCAAAGGACGTCGCTTTCTGTATCGGAAGTCACCCCATGGACAATATTATCAAAACTCCTTTCAAATTCCTTGGTGGATACGTCACAGCTAGAGGCTCAGCAGGTCAGGTCGCTGACATCCTGAGGGAATCAATCATAGGCTCAAAGGAAAAGAATGGAATTATAATGAACATCGACGAATCACCCATTAGAGGAGAGTACAAATGCGAGATATACAGAGTCTATGTACAAGGTGCCATCAAGTACCTACTGTCAGTCCATGACACCACACGCTCTCACTTACAGAAACTGAGTAGCAGCGTCACCCAGTACCTGAAGAAATGGGCTGGCATGAAGAGATCTGCTAACTCCGGAATCCTGTACCATAGCCAGGGTCTAGGCCTTATCTCAGTAGAACAGATCTATCTACAGCAACATGCTACAGTCATTGCATCAGCTGTGACAATAGGTGATGCAAGTGTCCAGAATGCTCTGCAAGCAAAAGTAGAAAGGGAGGGAACTTTCACCCGCAAGAGAACAGGCAACTTGGAGTGCCACACTCTTGTGAAAGACACACTTACATCACTGTCAAGTCCCAACAGTAATGACAACCAAGCAACCCCCCATCATACCAAGGACAAGCTCTGCCGAAGGGTGAAAGCCCACATCCGTCAGACAGAAGACAACAAGATAGAAGAGCACTGTAGATCTCTGTCAGTGCAGGGAAATTGGGTAGAACTAATTGAATTGGAGCAATCTGACACAAAATGGAGAAGTTCTCTGTGTAACAGTCCTCGAGGCGTCTTTGAGTTTGCCCTAAGTGGTATGGTCAACTGGCTGCCTACACGAGACAATTTGGTACGATGGGGAAAAGTGCTGTCTTCAAACTGTCCCCTATGTCAAGGGCACCAAACCCTGAGGCATGTCTTGAACAGTTGTCCAGTAGCTCTAAGGGACACTAGGTACA
>NW_017804273.1:7213-21635 GCF_001625305.1 Branchiostoma belcheri | reverse complement strand
TGCGCCAGAGGGCGTTGACCCCTGACCCATTGGCCCACCCGGAAGTTGGCTGGCTGCGACCCGCGCGACCATTTTCACACTCGATACCTGAAACCCCCTCTCACCAGATGTGGACGCAACCTACGACACTTTATACACGCCGAAAACCAAAAGACAAAACCACTTTCACACACAAGGGGTGTCCATACGCTGTCAAAACGCATCATTTTCACGCACTAAAACACACATACTAAAAACAAAAACAACGTGCACCATCTACAGCCCAATAGCAAAACGTATACCAAGTCCCAGACATATCCGTCCACCCAAACGCTAGAAACGGCTGCGAACGTAAAAGGCATCTTCCCTCACAAAACCTCCGCGCACGGGATACATCCCTACCCGGAGGTAATTATAATGACCTCAAACCGAGGACGTTGTGTTGAACGTCCTTGCTCAAACCTACCAGTCTCTTTAACAACCCAGCCTTAGCCTTAAAATATGATACTAGAATGTGCTAACTCATTATAGTGTTGTAAACTTTCGAAAACAAGAAGGATCAGGAGGAAAGAAACCGTATGTTTTCGGAAAGCCAGATACATAAACACATAGAAAGGACTAGGCATGGTGATATTTGGCCGCGCTCAAGTAAGTGTTACAAACACGGCTCTTGCTATGGTTAGGAAATTGCCCGCTGCAGGACGTGACTCAACTGTGTAAACACACACACACACACACGCACGCAGACACACAGACACACACACACACACACACACACACACACACACACACGTACACACATGCACACACACACACGTACACACACACACGCACACACACACACACACACACACAAACACACGTACACACATACACACACACACGTACACACAGGCACACGCGCAGACACACATACAAACACACATATGCACACACATACACACAGACACACACATAGACACACACGCGCATACTCACATATAGACACACATGCAGACAACTACTCTGTATAATATTCTTACCTAGTTTGTTTCAATTCCCATAAATCCTTTGCAGATGATGCCAGCCAAGGATAACATTTTTTTGCTGTGGACTTATGAAGAACAAATTAAATTTTGCTTGCTATGCCATCCTTTAACTTTAATTTTGTTTATACAGTTGTATCAAAATGTAATATTTTTTTGTGATTGAGCATTTTCTGTCTACTTTTAATCAAGCATTGCCACCTATCATGAAAGTTCACATACACACGTACACACGCAAACACACATACACACAAGCACATACATACACACGCACACACACATACACACATGCACACAAACTACTCTGTATTGTATTCTTACCTAATTTCTTTCAATTCACATAAATCATTTGCAGTTGATGCCAGCCAAGCATAACATTTATTAGCTGTGGACTTATGACAACAAAATTTTGCTTGCTTTGCTATGTTTCAGGTTTAATTTTTTTCACACAGTTGTATCAAAATTTCATATTTTACGTGATATAGCATTTTCTGTCTACCTTTAATCAAGCATTGCCGCACAGCATGGAAGTTCATCTGTGTTACTTTGTAGTAATCATAGAACGATGCTAAATTTTATTCCAGCCGCGGTCACTATGCTTGCTACAAACACAGATGAACTTCCATGATATGTGGCAATGCTTGATTAAAGGTAGACAGAAAATGCTCGATCACGAAAAATATGAATTTTTGATTGTATAGAAAAAATTTAAGTTGAAACATGGCAAAGGAAGCGAAATTTAATTTGTTCTTCATAAGTCCACAGCAAAGAAGTCTTATTCTTGGCTGGCATCATCTGTAAAGGATTTTTGTGAATTGAAACAAATTAGGTAAGAATGTTATACAGAGTAGTTTGTGTATGTGTGTGTGTGTGTGTGTGTGTGTGTGTCTGTGTGTGTGTGTGTGTGTGTGTGTGTGTGTGTGTGTGTGTGTGTGTGTTGTGTGTGTGTGTGTGTGTGTGTGTGTGTCTGTGTGTCTGTGTGCGTGTGTGTGTGTGTGTGTTTACACAGTTGAGTCACGTCGGGCAGCGGGCAATTTCCTAACCATAGCAAGGGCCGTGTTTGTAACACTTACTTGAGCGCGGCCAAATATCACCATGCCTAGTCCTTTTTATGTATTTATGTATCTTTCTTTCTGAAAACATATGGTTCCTTTCCTCCTGATCATTCTTGTTTTGGAAAGTTTACAACACTGTAGTGAGTTAGCACATTCTAGTATAATCATATTTTAAGGCCAAGGCTGAGTTGTAGAACGACCTGGTAGGTTTGAGGTCATCATAATGGATTCTTTAACGTGTTCTTGATGTGTTCCTTTTCTCAAACACAGGCACTCCGACTTCACTCCGCAACCCCTGTCTGTAGCGTGTAATCTTCAAGAGAAGCCTGTTGTCAGAAAACGTAATCATATTACACCCCAACATCTGCTTAGATAACATATAGTGGCAGGCAACCGTGAACGTTACAGGAGGTCAATGAACTTCAGGTGATGACCGTCAGGTGAGCTAACGCAAGTAAACGTAAACAAGCTGACAACGACTAAAACTTTGTTGTCGCCCAGGCATTATCCTCGCGAAGATACAACCACTTCGAATTCCTTCAAATAGTTACAAATAGTCACAAATAAAATACATCTAGGATATTTTTGAAAACGTCTCGGTTCCTATTCGCAATGTTTGTTACAAAGGTTTCTTAGCGGTCTGATGCCGTCCTGTCTTGCAATTGGTTACTCAACTCGCTGTATTGAACTCGGTCTAGCAGCGAGAGAAAAAAGAGACAACGCGAATTTGTTTTAGCCTTCTTGGATCTTGACGGGGTCAAAAACTTCAGCCAAACATGCCTGACTTGAGAGGGAAGGTAGCCATAATCACAGGTAAGTAAACAGAAGATTTCAAAATCCGCAATCCAGTCAGTGCAGTGGTCGGTCGGCTGTTAGGGGGCGACTGTTCGACCCGGAAACGGGGAGGTGGCTAGCCAGGATGCCAGACCCCGGCTTGATAGTCCCTTCGGCTGGGGTAAGCCACAAGCCCCGAGCCTAGAGTTAGAACCTGGGGGTCTAATTTACCTCTCGAGTCGGTTAGAAAATTGCTGAGAGTCCATCTTTATGTGGCAACAGTCCACTTTGCTCCTAAATGTTTTAATAAAGAAAAACAGTCTGGTACCCAGGATAGGAGGTGATGTGGCCCGTGACATATATGTCTTTGGAGTTAATTATGGCTTCACCACACGAAGTGGTGTGGTGAAACCATATTGCTTTTTCTGATGTTTCTTCTTCTTCTTCTTCTTCTCCTCCTGCCATTTTTTAAATGGATTCAGCTTCTACATTTTGGGGCCTAAGGACCTGAAATTTGGTATGGAGGTACAGTGGGCAAATACCCCCAGGCGTTTTTTAAATTTTTGTGATACAGGCTTTTAGAATGGTTTTATTTGAGCTTTTTGGCTGTGTTATAGCAAATGTATTACTGTGCTGTGTACCACGTTTGGGCATGAGTCATCACAATGGAATGCAGGGCATCAACCAATAGGCATGCAGCTTTCCTCTATTCTTCTTGCTGATTGGCTGTTGGGATTTAACTTGATTAACACTTGCACAGAGCATTTCCACCTGCACAGAGCATTTCTTGCTGATTGGCTGTTGGGATTTAACTTGATTAACACCTGCACACAGCATTTTCATACTGACAGTATGTCTGTATTCAAGTGTTTTGGTAGGTATTTCAAGCTTTCCTGCTCCAGCATTGGAATGCGGGGCATGAACGTTTTTTTTATTTTGAAAATCAACAGTTTGCATTATGCAATTAAAAATCCTAACCAATAATGTAGGGAATAGCTATCCAACTGTTGTTTTAGTTGAATGTGACTTCATATTATAGTTATATCAATGTAAATCATTGTTTTCCCTTGTGTTTCTCATTCTTTCCCTACCATGTCGTAAAATGTGGTGAAGCCATCGCTGTATTTGCTCCTAAGCAAGTATTGGCCTTTCTAGTTTTCAACTTGCTTCATTCAAGTACATACGCTCAACAGGATCCCGCCAGATTTTATGAAAAACGTGATGTGCCAGAAGAAACAGCCAACTATTTACTTGTTGCATTATGTATTGTTACTGGGTGGGCCCGCTATAGGACTGGATTTTCAGGAGGTCTGTAGCGGCTACCATTCATGGCGGCGGCATGGCCGCACCTGTGGCTGTAGAACTATGTTTGAACAAAGGGGTAGACGGGTAGTCATCCCAGTATCCCTTGCAGTACACATTCACATGGCTGACTGTAGGAAACAAGCATAGCTAGTCATGCATGTTGTATTTGGCAGTGCGCCAACTGATACAATTTGATCAGTATATAAATTTACTACTTCTAACGCCTTTTGTCAAAAAGGGTGAGTAGTCCATAATGGTGAGTGTCTTTTGTAAATAATCTACAACTTTTGGGCGAGGCACAACAGTAAATGTAAACTGCAACACCTAATGTTTGAGTTGTGATGCTTGTACTTATCAGGTGCTAGCTCAGGTATCGGGAAGGGGACAGCTGTGGAATTTGCTCAGCTGGGAGCGCACCTGGCTCTGACTGGGAGAAACCAGGAAAACCTGCAGGCCACAGCAAAGGCCTGTGTGGAGGCAGGGACTCAGCAGGACAAGGTGCTTCTTTGTTTGTTTGTTTACATAAAATCAACCCTGGTCGTTTTTTAAAAACACATTCTGCTTTACTCTGAACCTTTCCTAAAATTGGGATTAAAACATTTTCTTTCCTCAATCAGATCCTACTTGTGACAGGAGACATATGCGAAGAACAAGTGCAGAAAAACCTGGTGGAACAAACTGTCCAGACGTTTGGCAGAATTGATGTGCTGGTATTAAACTAGCTAATGTTGTCTTTGAACAGAACAATTGGCAGCTCATCCAATAAGAGCATTGCGATTTTAATTAGCAGTTCGAGCAATCAAGGATTTGCTGCATGTCCATCAAATATCTGCATCTTTATGCCTCATTTTCCATGTGTTTATATTCATTTTAATTACGTCTCATATTGACAGACATGAGTGGGGATAGGTAGGGATATACGATTTGTCTATACATGTATTGAAATATAATTATTTAGGGTATAGAATTTTCTTCATACACAACCAGTAAGGTTCTCACCTGCTTACGTTTCGATGTCTATCAGACACCTACCTCAGAGCTTCTGACTGGAGTTCTGCAACTCGCCGCTATCTAACGCCAAAGTAGGTGGCGCTTTTGCGGCGAGAATGCAATCCCAAACGTGGCTGAGTTTGTATCCCCCCTCGTCCCGGTTCATCACTGGGGTTGATTTTCTTATCCAGACTGCTTCTTTAATCCAACGGATTCTCCTGTTGTCCTCCCTATCTATGACCCTGGCTCCCTCCCAGTCTATCACACAATTGTTTCTGGCAACATGGTCTGTGACTGCCGATTTCTTCTCTTCTTTTTGTGCTTGTTGTTTCTGGGACCGTGTGTATCTTATGGCTTCGATGTTGTCTGCCTCTTTTCTGTGTTCTTCCAGTCTTTTGCCAAAGGTCCTTCCAGTTTCTCCAATATACACTTCATCACAGCTTTTGCATGGAATTTTATATACACAATCCGTTTTCACGTGGTCCCCAATCTTGTCCTTGGGGTGGAAAAGCAAGTTCCTCAATGTTGTTTTTGGTTTAACTGCTGTGGTTACCCGGTGTTTCCTTAATACCCTTTCTAATGGTTCGGTGACTCCTTTTACATATGGGATAATCACCATGGCCTTAGTTTTCTCCCCTTCCTTCTTGTTCTTCTCTGTCTGCTTTGGCCTCTTCTCTTTCTGTTCCACTTTCCGAAAGGTCCATTGTGGGTAACCACAACGGATGAGGGCTCTTCTGATGTGTTGTGTCTCTCTTTCCTTGTCCTCCTCCTCTGTCACCACCGAGTTACATCTGTCCATTAGGGTGCGGATGACTCCAAGGTTTTGGTGCAGTGGATGGTGGGAGTTGAAGTTGAGATACTGGTCTGTATGTGTACTTTTCCTGTACACTAGAAGCTTTACTGTGCCATCCCCCTTTCGTACCAGGAGAGTATCCAGGAACGGCAATGTGTTGTCTTTCTCCATCTCATGTGTGAACTGAATACTTCCTGTGGGATCTATGTTGTTAAGATGGTCTGTGAGATCATGATGGGCACCCTTCTTCACTATCTCCATCACGTCGTCCACATATCTTTTCCAAAGCTTGGGTCTACAGGAAATGGGCGCTGTGGCTATGGCTTCCTGTTCTAGCCATTCCATAAACAGGTTGGCCAACACTGGGGACACCGGGCTTCCCATAGCTGTCCCAAACTTCTGCTGGTAAATATCCCCCCGGAAACTGAAAAAAAGTGGTCGTGACAATAAAGGATAAAAGTTCTATGATGTCCTCAACCTCTAGGTTTGTCCGGATCTTCATTTGTATTTCTGTGTTGGGTCCGTACGTAGTTTTTCATATGTTTTCTCATCCGCTAACATCCCACTCAGCTCAGCCACGTTTGGGATTGCATTCTCGCTGCAAAAGCGCCACCTACTTTGGCGATAAATAGCGGCGAGTTGCAGAACTCCTGTCAGAAGCTCTGAGGAAGGTGTCTGATGGACATCGAAACGTAAGCAGTTGAGAACCTTACTGGTTGTGCATGAAGAAAATTCTATACCCTAATTATCTTCCAACCTGATGAAATTAGTTTACGGGAATATAATTATTGTTTTTTAAAATTCTTTTTCAATATTGCTCAAAATATTGCCTTGTTGTCAATTTATTGTCTGACCTTAATCACAAATTGAATATAATACAGGTAATATGATGCACTTTTATCATAACAGACAACTGAAATGTTTGCCCTGAAAATATGACTGGTCAGAGCTTTACATTAAACGTTGAAAAACACAAGCTCTATTTGTGTACCTGTAATATCAAATACATATTACAGGTACACAAATAGAGCTGATGTTTTCCAGCAAAGGCAATTCCAAATCCAATACAATGAGAATTAAATTGTTCTTCAACTAAAAGAAATTTACTCACCGGAATTTTAATTTCGACCGACTTGACTGCTGTAACGTCAGCACTGGGTCAAAGTTCGTCGGAAGTTGGTACCGCCCCCCGTCCCGCTTGAGAGAAGGTTTATTTGTGTCCAAATCCAATAATCTACGTGTCAACAACCGTACACTCAGGTAAACAATGCAGGGATAGGCCAGCGGGCTACTATCGAGACAACAGACATGGCGGAGTATGACAAACTGATGAACGTTAACGTTCGCAGTGTGGTGGCCTTGACCCAGTTGTGTGTGCCACATCTGACCAAAACTAAAGGTACCAAGTTTCGTTAAGAATGTTATGGGCTTTCAGTCTAAAGTAGTCATAATTGTTTGTCTCAGTTGCCGTAATGCAACTTGTACATGACACCGGCCTGTACTTATCCTACCTCTAATGCATCATCTTCTGTTTTTTGTTAAACAAAGGGGCCATTGTGAACGTGTCCAGTGTGCGTGGGATAAGAGCGGTAAGTGTTTCAAGAAGCCTTAGCCACTCACATTTACCTTGTCATGACAATTGTAACAAGTCTGCAAAAAGGTCGTTTGTTGTCGGGAGTTAGTCGGATAAGGATGTCTCAGTCGCACATGTACTACAAGCCTTTAAAACTTGTCTGCATCGGTTATTTAGACATTTCAATAATACAAAAGTCATGTTTTTGAAAGGTGCAAACAATAGCAAACTTATGCTAGAATATGATGGGTTCAAGCATTCTCCTGACCAGCCAGCGTTACTAATGGATGGGAAGTAGTCGTGAGAAGCTCTTCTGGCTTTGTACATGTGTCAAGGCTAAACTTGCATTTGAACAAACTCCGGTCAGTTTTAGTCAGTAGTGTATACATGTAGAACATGCACGATTTTAAGGCATGTCCAAAACTATGTATCAGGGACCTTCAACATTGACATTTTACCCACAATGCATCACACTGCACAAGCACAGTTCAACACATGAACTGGTTTATTCCGCTTTAAGTTTGCAGGGAATCTTGCATACTGCATGAGCAAGTCAGCACTGGACCAGTTCACAAGATGTGTTGCACTTGGTTAGTGAATGAATACTCAATATTCATTTCTTTTATAAAGTGGTATATATTATATTATATTGTATCATATTTTACAAGGGTAAAGTTTTGTGGTTGAAACAGAAAATGGATTTAAGGTTTAAAAAATGAACCTAAAAACTTGTTACCAAGTATATTTCTGAATACAGTATCATAAAAAAGTTGCATGAATGTATACTTGCGTATATTGCTATCTTTTCAGAACTAGCTTCCAAGCAAATCAGGGTCAACTCTGTCAAGTAAGTTAATTTGTTATTTCTTCAATATATACATCTTTTGACTATGTTGAAGTAGCCGTGCTATTTAGTTATCCTTCTGTTCTATACTCGCTCCTTCAAGTAAAAGAAATAATCGTCTGTAGACTATTTTGAGGAATTTGTCATCTGTCATGATTGCCTTTATTATTGGTAAAAATTTTTAATCTCAATCCACAGTCCTGGTATTATTCCGACAGAGATTTTCAGACGCGCAGGACGGACTGAAGAAGAAGTTGCCAAGGTATAACTCAGAGTGGCGATTCCTTAAAAATCAAAGTATAGTTTAGTTTCGGTTTATTACGATACCCTTTAGCCCGTTAGGGCTAATCTTCCAGGGCTCATTACACATTACACACAAATATACACATATGACTACAAATTACATACACGTTGAGGTCACATGTCAGACAAGGTACTAATTACATGTATAGCTAAAATCATTGAACGAGCAAATTATCGGCTAAGTATAAAACTAATATTACCATTACTAAAATATTTTAATATAACAACTATCATCATATAATTAAAACCATTAAGTTGCATACATATACAATTGATCGATCAATCTCTTCAACCGCTTCAAATCCAATGTATCTGATTACATAAAATGATGTACTAGTATTACGATCTTGCTTCTACCCTTTCACTAGTTTCTGGAACATTCCAAGACTACACACGCCCTGGGGAGGGTCGGAGAAGTTTCAGAAGTTGCGAAGACCATTGCCTTCCTGTCCTCGTCGGACGCTTCTTTCATAACCGGCGCCCAGGTCCCCGTGGACGGGGGAAGGCACGCCATGTGTCCGCGTTAAGCCTTGGTCACAACCCGCCATGTACCGTACGTGCTTCTGCGTGCTGTCTTACGTGCAAAAACGTGGGCAAACATAGGGCAGTCGTGCGTGGTGAGTACCGCCTCCGTACGGAATACTACGGATTTGGGAGCACGCAGACACGCCGTAGTACTTAAAGTGCATGTCAAACTTTTCCTACGTGCGGTCTGCGGATTCACCACCCGTACGTGCGAGTACAGGCGACGCGCGTGCTCCGTACGTACCGTACGTAAGAGGCACGTGTGAGTACGGTGGGTTGTGACCGCGAGTACAGATCCGGGTCTAGCAGCTTTGCAATTGGGATGAAAAATATATTCGCCACTAGTACAATCTATAAACTATAAACTATAATCTCAATAAACTGAAACTGAAACTGAAGGACGCTTTACCAACCATGATTATTATAAAACAAACTATTTTTTTTACTCTGTCTCTTGATATTACTAGTATTTAGTCTAAAGGGATTCCAATGATTAACAAATTCCTCAAAATAGTCTACAGACGATTATTTTTTCACCTGAAGGGGCGAGTATAGAACACAAGGTTAACAATAGCACGGCTGCTTCAACATAGTCAAATGATGTACATATTGAAGAAATAACAAATTAACTTGACAGAGTTGACCCTGATTTGCTTGGAAGCTAGTTCTGAAAAGATAGCAATATCCGCAAGTATACATTCATGCAACTTTTCAAAAGTTTTCTGATACTGTATTCAGACATGTACTTGGTAACAAGTTTCTGGTTCATTCTTTAAACCTTGAATCCATTTTCTGTCTCTATTACATACCTTGTTTCAACCACAAAACTTTAACCTTATAAGATATGACTTATAATAAAGGGTTAATGCCTTGCCTTATCCTCGGTGTATAGGTTAAGATAATCCCTGGTCACGTGTTTTAAACACCCTATAAACCACCAAGTTAGCGTACCCGACCTGGGATTATCTCGCCATATACACAGAGGTAAAGGCGTGGCATTAACGTTATTATCATATAGCCTATCCAAACTTTTGTTGTTGTTTGTTGTTTTTATCCGTCATTCCTTCAAGTGGTCAAGCTGCTGTTCATTGAAACTAGCAAAATGAGTACTGTAAATCTTAATTTCTAACGATCCACAAATTGTAGTGAACGTATGGAAACTACAACAGTTATAGAAACTACTTTACTTTTCAAAAGACTATGTATATAGTATAGTACAAGTTTAGTGCAAGTAGTAGTATATAAGGATGACACAGCTAGTCTCGTGTTTGAATAGAGTCACACTTTGATCCTGTTAAAGATCCCACCACACCCATGACCCCATCAAACCTATGACTCCAGTCATGGACAACCTGTACTTAAAGTACAAAACTGTTAAAGGTATCGGTTCACTGGCCTGGCTAAGATCATGACAACTGGGGTCATAAAAAGTACAGAGGACAAAGTTCACTCGTGCATTAGGTGCCCCAGTCTGCATCAAGAACCTGTCAGTGAACAAAACACTCGCGTATAGCGTCTGTACCTTTCTACTACAACTTGGATCGTATATTTCATGTAAAGGATATTGTAAACATTCCACGAGCCAGAATATCTGGAAGAAAATATAAAACCCTTGCGCTGAGCTGAGTCGACAAGGTAAGTACCTTTCTCCGTATGTTTGTAGATAGGGCCCAATCCTGGTTTAGCAGGAGGGATCGTCCAATTCAAGAATTCTATGTAGTTGATCTGTTCATAATATTCATCAAGGTATGCCACATCTTTTGAAGGATTGATAAAACAGGTGACTATCACCTCTTCAAGGTGTCAAACCTAAGACTAGACTGAAAGGCCTCAAACCCGGGATGTAGTGTATATAGTTGGGGGAGGGGGGCACACAAAATTTCCATCGGTATAGTATTAGTCTCTCCCCATCACAACCCCCATAGCCTGTTTGAATCACCAGCTAGTGGCATTTTACTGGGACTAGAATAACTGAACCCGAGAGGCGTAAAATTGTTGCTTAATGAGAGTATAAGTAGCACAAGTAGTACGCCCCCGGGTTGAAATGGTATGAGCCAATCCGGGGTCAGCATTGAACTACCACAGCCTTTGTTCTAGAATAGACACAACTTCCCACACTATTTCGCGTCCTGCCTCCTTGTTGGATCTGTTAAGTTGATCTACACTGGTGGCAGCGGTGGGATAGTACGATAGTCTCTGCCGCATAGTATGCCATATCTGTAAACTTTCCCAGGTTTGTTGCAGAGTTCTTTTCTCTGGGTCCACGTCTCTTCTACGCAGTGCAACAGTGAACGCGACAACACCATGAGTCAAGATCGTGCTTCGACCTTTTACTTCAAGGGAGTTCGGTTCGACAATTCGTCCAACCTAAAACTATGGAACTGGTGGAATCATTTGAAGTAAGGGACGATGACGTCTTCATCTCAGCCTACCCTAAATCGGGTGAGAATCTTAACATTTTGCCTTCTTAAGCTTTTGTTTTCCTGTTCTTGCATCTTCGCCCTTTTTTTGCATGCTTGAATTGGCAAATCTGACACCTCTGTGTCCCCACAGCCGGAATAACCGTCTATCCATCGGCGCAACACACCAACTTCAGTATATCTATAGCTTTATTGTCGGTATAATTTATAACCGCCCTTTGGGGTAACATACCACATTCCCAGGTGAATATATCACACCAAGTGACCTGTTATATGCATCTCTCCACATCATACGAATATCTTCTCTCCAAGCCAAAGTTGTTGAGGGAAGAGACAAAATGGGGCATATTATTAGAAAGGTCACTCACAATGTTTCCCACCAACCTCTGCCATTTCCATTCTTGTCTGTCGACCCCCATTAGGGGCAAGACCCACCTCCAGGGTCCCACACCCGGCGGCAGATCCTCTGGTGCCTTAGTCTCCACCAGACTTCATTTGCGGGCTGAATAAATCGTAGAAATCGGCCTAAAAGAGTATTCATTGGCCAGGGAAAGTAGCCGGCAAGAGAAGCTCCATTTGCCCGCCCAGCTCGGCTACCTTCTCTGGCCAATTAATACCCTTTTTAGGCCGATTTCTACGATTTATTCAGCCCGTAAAAGAAGTCTGGTGGAGACTACTGGTGCCTCGCCATATTGGAGTATGACAACTCACGGCCTTCCCCTTGCCGGCTCTCTTTCGCTATTCTCAGGAACCGCACACGCTCCACCTCTTTCACCCCCACATGTCTTGCATGGTTCCTTCTCGAAATCCAGACCCCCCACACACCACATTGTCTTAAAGCTTCTGTTATCCTTCACCTCCTCTCCCGCAGAACTCTTCTCATGACTCATTTTCGCCACTTTCGTCTACAGATTCGTACCACATTTGCTGCATGAGAATGTCACACTCTCCGGGGCGGCTCGGTGCATTCTTCTTTGGTGAAGCACGGGCCCTCCCTTGGACGTGCACCGCTTACCACACCCTTCATACCTACATACCAGACCAATCTCTCCCCTCACATTCCTCTCCAACTCTCTTTCATCTCTACTCCATTCATACATGTACTTGTTGCCTCTTTGTCTCTCCTATTTGTCCAGGTGATCCATACGCTCTCGCTTCTTCCATCCGTCTCTATCATTACACACGTACAGTCGCTCCACATCCGTCCACTCCACTCAACTTCGACGCAGCAGACCCTTCCAGTACAACAATGTCTTCGTCTTGCGTCCACTCACCAACCTCTGCTTGGACACTACAGATGTCCTCTACTTTTTTTCGTTTGCCCGCCCTACGGCGGGCAAACGAAATTGTGTTCGCTTTCCTACATGCTCCTAGGTAGGTACGTACGTACGTTCGTTGGTCCTAATTACGTCATCTTTCTGTTGTCCGAGTCGGGTCATTGTGTCTGCGCTGTCTGCGCTTGGGGTCCCGTATGTACATGAAGCGCTAAAAATTGGGCTACTATAAGATAAAATGTCACCACAGCTCTATGTTTGACAAAATTAAACATTTCAATAATTTCACGTTAATTGTTCTTCCTCAGGAATGTCAACTCGTTTTATAAATACTCCTTTTAAAGCCTAGCTTTCATGGTTACTCTAATGGCTCAATTGGTAAGGAGGCTGTATTGGCAATGCCGGTGTCTACACGCAGTGAGTTCCATCCCCGCTGCGGAACTTTATTTTTAATTTTCTTTTCAACAGACGCTGTTTTGCTTTTAACACTCAAAAACTTGTGTTCGCTTTCCTACATGCTCCTAGGTAGGTACGTACGTACGTTCGTTGGTCCTAATTACGTCATCTTTCTGTTGTCCGAGTCGGGTCATTGTGTCTGCGCTGTCTGCGCTTGGGGTCCCGTATGTACATGAAGCGCTAAAAATTGGGCTACTATAAGATAAAATGTCACCACAGCTCTATGTTTGACAAAATTAAACATTTCAATAATTTCACGTTAATTGTTCTTCCTCAGGAATGTCAACTCGTTTTATAAATACTCCTTTTAAAGCCCAGCTTTCATGGTTACTCTAATGGCTCAATTGGTAAGGAGGCTGTATTGGCAATAGCGGTGTCTACATGCAGTGAGTTCGATCCCCGCTGCGGAACTTTTTTTTTTAATTTTCTTTTTAACAGACGCTGTTTTGCTTTTAACACTCAAAAACTTATTATTCAAGTCTCGACATATGTCTTTTTTTATTTTCTTTTTAACATCCGCTGTTTTGCTTTTTAACATTCAAAAACTAGTTGTTAACGTTACTACTTATTATTTTAACATAAAAAAACTAGTTGTTATTACTGTTCTTTCCATTATATGGGCAAGTGTTGCCTGATATTGCATTCTTGGGGATTAACATTCTCGCCATGGGTAATATATTACATGTAGTATGGCCATTGACAAGCTGCCAATATAAAAAAACATGCACAATTGAAATCAATTGCTCCTGACATTACATAAGAAATCTTTGTATTTCAGATTTGATAATTAAGAATCTAATTTCCTCACTTAAAAATGACGTGAACTAGCT
The DNA here is from genome assembly GCF_001625305.1 of Branchiostoma belcheri. NCBI lineage: Eukaryota > Metazoa > Chordata > Leptocardii > Amphioxiformes > Branchiostomatidae > Branchiostoma > Branchiostoma belcheri. The sequence continues at coordinate 7,489 of NW_017804273.1, read as the reverse complement.
CCTAATGAGCATCAATTCTGGTTATCTTTTCCTAAAATATCTACATGCCAATAGTGACAATCCCAATGTACATGTGTATGTAGTATATAGCATAGCTAGATTTCAATCAAAGACTTTATCATCACTTCATAAAAAACATATTTTTGCAAAAGACAAGAATAAAGAAAATTGTTGTACATCCTCAAATGTGTGAGTCTACTTCCAATACGTCTTGCTAAAGTATGATACACTAGAATTACCTTTTCACTGTATCACTGCGATGTACATTTTCAATTG
>NW_017804273.1:3900-6982 GCF_001625305.1 Branchiostoma belcheri | reverse complement strand
ACATTCAAAAACTAGTTGTTAACGTTACTACTTATTATTTTAACATAAAAAAAACTAGTTGTTATTACTGTTCTTTCCATTATATGGGCAAGTGTTGCCTGATATTGCATTCTTGGGGATTAACATTCTCGCCATGGGTAATATATAACATGTAGTATGGCCATTGACTAGCTGTCAATATAAAAAACATGCACAATTGAAATCAATTGCTCCTGACATCACATAAGAAATCTTTGTATTTCAGATTTGATAATTAAGAATCTAATTTCCTCACTTAAAAATGACGTGAACTAGCTCCTAATGAGCATCAATTCTGGTTATCTTTTCCTAAACTATCTACATGCCAATAGTGACAATCCCAATGTACATGTGTATGTAGATATAGCATAGCTAGATTTCAATCAAAGACTTTATCATCACTTCATAAAAAACATATTTTTGCAAAAGACAAGAATAAAGAAAATTGTTGTACATCCTCAAATGTGTGAGTCTACTTCCAATACGTCTTGCTAAAGTATGATACACTAGAATTACCTTTTCACTGTATCACTGCGATGTACATTTTCAATTGCTTATAATACCTAGAAATTTAGCGTCAGCAACTCACAAACCAAGGAAAACACACATTACTCCTTTGTGTATATATCATACTAATCAGCCAAAATCACAGTTGCTTGCAGTAACGCCCTTCCTCGCTAGGGAACATTATATTAATCTTTACAGTGTCCAGCACAAGTTGCTCTCCTCAAAAAACAGAAGAGTCGTACACAAAACAAACTTTCCTACAGACTACACCGGCAAACGACAGCTTTTTCAAAAGCACTTGTTTTCTTCATTTCCACGAAATTTCAGGAACAACATGGACACAACAGGTCGTTTCTCTGGTGTGTGCTGAGGGCGACATCAGCGAAGTTAGCAAAGTCCCTGTACAAGTACGTACGCCCTGGCTCGAGACACTGGATTGGACAGATGTAGCTGTAGGTGAAGGAGTGCTCATGCCGATACTACTGAAGAGCGCCCCCTCTCCGCGACTGATGCAAACGCACCTGCCCTACCGCCTGTTACCCCAGCAAGCCAGGGACGGGAAAGGAAAGGTGTTGTTCACCGCTCCTCAACGCTTTTTAAATTGTACATGTGAATGACTCACTTTATTATATCAACGAGGAGGATAATATGTGTTCTTCCTCTGTTTCTTCCTCTTCTTTTTCTTCTTCTTCTCCAAACGCACAAGGTCATTGACCTGGGACGGACGGCTGTCACCATGGTTACTGGTGCTGTATAGCAGACACCCTGTGGTGTTGGGTTACATTAGCAGGGCAGAGCTGAAGGAGTTGGTCAGCATTTTATATATGAATGTGGTTGATTAAACATTGACAGAGGAGCAGTAGTTTGTTGGTTTACATTAACGTTATGCATTTTTGGGGGAATGTAAGCTTGGGTGGAAAATGTCTACATTTCTTTCTTTGTTTTACTAGATAATCTACTGTGCTCGGAACGTCAAAGATGTGGTCGTTTCGTGGCACAACATGAGAAGGATGGTGCAACATATGCCCTGCGGAACCTGGGAGGAGAACTTCCAGGACTTTATTACTCCGGACCTAGGTCAGTATCCTGCTGCATGTATCAAAAGCTCAGGAACTATATATATAAACAGGAGACTAATATCACTTCTTGATTGTATATGTCCCAAATATTTGATATGTCATTTGATGGGTGTAAATTAAAATCTTGTGATTTTCAGCATGGGGGTATTTTAAGTCAAGACCGATTTGATCTTTAATACGTAAATTATGATTTAATGTACATAATCAAGGCCGTGTTTTTATGTTGCTTGTATCAACAGCTTTTTACGGTTTCTGGTGGGACGTCATTCCGGAGTACTGGCGACACAAGGATGACGGCAACATGCTCTTTATCAAGTTTGAAGACCTCAAGCGGGTAGGTTTTGACTTGCATATCAATAGTAGACCCACTCGACTTTCACGGATCGCATAAACTGCTTACGTCACGGGGGGAGGGCATTTCGAAAGAACGTCGTTCTAGAACGCTGAAGTGGCTTGCGCTCGCGGTGTCCCCCCTGGCAGATTATTTTTTTACTTAAGGCAGGTAAGTGTCAATTTTCTCGGTAATATATGCGGAAATGACAGGAAAACAGGCACCAACTTTGTATGGTGGCATTCTGTACAACGATTTAAGGTTATTTTGTTCTGTGACGTATGCAGTTTATGCGATCCGTGAAAGGAACTTTTGAAATGTCCCCTCTGTGACGTAGTTTCTATTCGAAATGTCCCCCCCTGTGACGTAAACAGTTTACGGGATCCGTGAAAGTCTAAAGGGTCTATTATGACGTGATCTCTCGACAAGCATGACGGCCAAATGTAAGAATATCGTTCGACAGATTCCGTTCTCTAAGCCGAATCACATTTCACCAAGTTCGATCGCACGTCATTCGAACTGAACGCGTGTTCCATTTGGGGTAACTGGTGATCATTTATCGGGCGACGTTGATTGGTTGCAGTGTTTATGGGTTTTAAACAGCACGGTTTTTATGGGATCTTTTTATTACCACTGGTAAGCTTATGTCGTCATAACAAATGTGAAATTAATGTCAATGTCATATTTTTTTTCACCTTGAATATTCGACGGTGTACATGTTGACACGAAGGACCTGCGAGGTCACGTGGTGAAGATCGCAAACTTCCTGGGCAAGACTCTGTCAGAGCAGCGGATAGACGAAGTGGTGGCGAACTGTACCTTCTCCGCTATGAAGGAGAACCCGGCTACAAATTATTCCCGTAACCCAAAGCTGCAAAATCTTTTCGGCAAGGCTGAAGAAAGTGGGCTTGAGTTCATGCGTAAAGGTACTTAGTAGTTAAAATTCCATTTGATACGCACAGTGTTTAATTGGAGAATAAACCACCGAGTGAGTGAAGCGACAGTGAGAGAAAGAGTGAGTGAGTGAGTAACAGAGAGAGAGAGAGAGAGAGAGAGAGAGAGAGAGAGAGAGAGAGAGAGAGAGAGAGAGAGAGAGAGAGAGAGAGAGAGAGAGAGTAGAGAGTAGAGTAGTAGTAGTAGTAGTAGT
>NW_017804273.1:0-3880 GCF_001625305.1 Branchiostoma belcheri | reverse complement strand
AGAGAGAGAGAGAGAGAGAGAGAGAGAATATAGAAATTGTTGGCGATGTTTTGAATCTCCTGTGCTTTTTCTCAGGAGAGGTTGGTGATTGGAAGAACTGGTTCAGCGCGGAGGAGAACAAAATTCTGGAGACGATCCACAGGGAGAAAATGGCGGGAACAGATCTGACCTTCCAGTATGAGTAGTGTCTGTTCATCACTAGGGACCCAAAATGAAACATGCATTCTGTTCTAATAACGCCAGATCTAACATGGTGGGGCGTGATGAGGGTTTTAGTAGTGTCACGTTCGGGCCATATTCGATTTTCATGACAATGAACTTTATTGCATATTCACGCCCTACATGGGATAACTGAGGTATAGGAATTGGAGAAACAAGTGCTACATTACTGTGCTGCGTCTATATCTACAAGATCTCCTATCTCTTAGCTTTTGAAACGAGACTGAACAAATTTACATAGTTTTCCATATAAGAGTACATCGTAGTCCCTTAATGACATCATATGTTTGAACGATTCCCTTTTCGGTAAGTGCGTATATTTCTGTTCTTACTGAAAGGAAATTTAAAAAAAAAACATATTTGATAATCTTTAAGCAGATATTTTGGTAGCTACAAGACAGTATAAAACTGGTAAGGCAGTATCAAAGTATCTTTTAACTGCCGGTGGAGTTAACAATGTGGTCGCAAGGTGACCCTTCATCGGGTCCAGACAAGTGTATGTACACGAATACCATATGGGAGGGGGAAGACATGCTCTAGGACCTCAGAGATGCTACTATAGTTCCCTTTTATAAAAACAAAGGCAGCAAAGCAGATTGTGGAAACTACCGAGGTATTTCCCTGCTGTCAATCGCGGTAAAACTGCTAGCACGCATTATACAGCAAAGAATCTGCCAATTTTGTAATCTAGATTGAAGATGAATGCCATTTTGTAGTTGACTGCACATTATATAGAAATGAGAGAGATTCCCTCTATACTTATGTAATAGATAAGTTCGATTTCCCAAGCTTTAGACATTTAGATAGAATAGAAAAATTAGAATTCCTCATGAAACTTGACAAACCATGTATCATTAGCTCAATATGTTCGTACATCTTTAACTGCGTCAAGAAGCGAGAAGAAGTTGAACCTGTAAATAGTAGATCACATTAGTATAATAATTATATAGTATGTAAGTGTCATAGCTGTAGCTCTTTTTCCTGTTTACCCATGACCTGTACTTAGCTTAGAGCACAAACGCACAATAAAGGTTTTTCATTAAATATTATACTCAACCGCCTAATCACTGTCACAGAAACCCACCTTGCGGAGGCACAGTGTGGCTATCGGTCAGGCCGCAGTACGATGGACATGATTTTTGCGGTACGTCAAGTAGAAGAGAAGTGCAAGGAGCAAAACTTGGTCCTTTATGCAGTTTTCATTGATCTTACAAAAGCTTTTGATACTGTTAGTGGGGAGGCACTCTGGACAATACTCGAAAAGTATGAATGCCCCAGAAAGTTCGTGAATCTGATCAGTCTATTTCATGACCAGATGACAGGCATGGTACTCTGTCGGGGAGAGTCGTCCGAAACATGTGAAATCTCCAACGGTGTCAAACAGGGGTGTGTGCTAGCCCCGATTCTCTTCAATCTGTTCTTCACCTGTGTTCTCAACCAGGCATTGAGAGATGTAAGAGATGGAGTGCACCTGAAGTACAGAAAAGATGGGGTCTCTCTTCGACCTGCGTTGGCTAAAGGCGAAAACAAAGACAGTGGTGACAACTATATTGGAGGCCCTCTTTCCTGACGACTGCGCCCTAGTGGCCCACAAGGAGCCAGTCCTTCAACTGTTCGTCAACAAATTTGCGGGGGCAGTGGACCTCTTTGGACTCACCAAGTTCTGCTTCAACCCGCATCGCTTTCTGTAGTCCGTTGCCCGGGTATCTCAATCGAGGGTACTAAAATGAAGACCGTGGATGGGTTCACTTACCTTGGTAGTGAGATCTACAATGACGGTCCCCTCGACAAAGAGATCAACAGCAGGATCTGTAAAGCCAGCCAAGCACTTGGCAGACTGAGAACTCGAGTCTTGAAACAGCACAACGTTAAGCTATCCACGAAGTTAAAAGTCTACCATACAGTTGTTATCCCCAGCCTCCTGTACGGCTGTGAGACTTGGACTCTGTATAAGGCCACACCAAGTAAATTTTATGGATGACGTCCGCGCGCGCATTGATTTTGGCCTGTTCCTAGAAAAAAACAAGAAATTCTGCTTCCTGTAACTATGACCAAAGAGTCACGACAGTGCCGCAAATCGTCAGATTGACGTGAAACCCGTAACGCGAAAACAGGACAGGACGACAACTGCTGTTTCACCTGATTTATTGCTGTTTTGATGATGAATAAAAGACTTCTTGCTTGTTACACTGTGTCACCTCATTCAATTTGTGTCCTAACATTTGTCGTCTCTTAGTATATTTCTAATCTAGGCATCTTCTTTTTAGGGCCTTTCTGGGTTTTTTTCGCCCTCTCGCATTAGATTTAGGGTCTCCAAAGGACGTCATCCATAAAATTTACTTGGTGTGGCCTAAGAGACACATCAAGCAGCTGGAGCGCTTTCACATGCGCAGTCTGCGCTCAATCCTTGGAGTTCGCTGACAGGACAAGGTGTCTAACCTTGAGATCCTCGATAGAGCAGAAACCACAAGTATTAAAGCTCAACTACGGTGGACAGGACATGTCATTCGTATGGATAACTCCAGGATGTAACTATTATATTTCTATGATAAAAAAATGGAAACAAATAAAATTCTAAAGACTCATAGATATGAGTTTCATAGGTTTGAGGTATCGTAATTCCTGTATTCAGATACACTGAAATCAAAGATTTTTGTACACCTTGCATGCAATAAATCCAACCTGTTCACTTCGGTTTCCTTAACTATAGAAATCCCCATGAGGCAAAAACTGTACATGTATCCCCACTGACACTCGGACCCAAGTCGCCAGGTGGCGCAACGCTGCGGGAATAATTTTTTACAAGCAGGTGTGCGTTTGAAGGCATTGAGTTTGGGACTAGACAGCAGTTATACTATACGGCATGAAAATTCTGCCCCCCCCCATTTACCCTCCAGATAAATTACAGCTAGATGAAACATATTATTTCTCAAGCAACTATAGTATGAACAGCGTTGGCTCTTAAAGGTAATGTAATTCCAGGGCAGCAAATCTTTCAGTATTCTAAATAAGGCCATCTTTGTGATATTGACACATAATGCATCACATTAGGCAGCAATGGTCAATAACGAGCCAACTGGCAGCTGTCCACGATCCTGTAGCAGAACGTCAGATTTTTGTACTGAACATGCCGGGGGCGCAATATTAAAAGTTTTGTATCTCAGGAATAAAATGGTGTATGTTTCCTCCCCCTGGTAGCTTGTTTGGAACGTCTGGTGCATTCTGGAACATTTTTAAGAGGATACCTCATGAAAGAAACAATTGGTTTTCGTGATTTGGGGTATATGGGTAGCTTAGGCCACACCAAGTAAATTTTATGGATGACGTCCACGCGCGCATTGATTTTGGCCTGTTCCTAGAAAAAAACCCAAGAAATTCCGCTTCCTGTAACTATGACCAAAGAGTCACGACAGTGCCGCAAATCGTCAGATTGACGTGAAACCCGTAACGCGAAAACAGGACAGGACGACAACTGCTGTTCCACCTGATTTATTGCTGTTTGTCACCTCATTCAATTTGTGTCCTAACATTTGTCGTCTCTTAGTATATTTCTAATCTAGGCATCTTGTTTTTTAGGGCACTTCTTGTTTTTTTTTTCGCCCTCTCGCATTAGATTTAGGGTCTCCAAAGGACGTCATTCATAAAATTTACTTGGTGTGGC
>NW_017804272.1:10562-19323 GCF_001625305.1 Branchiostoma belcheri | reverse complement strand
CGCTCGCTGACGGGCGCCTTCGGCCAGGCCCCGAAAACTCCGAATCTCCCCCCCCCTCCAAGCAAAATTTCCTGCCGTCGCCTTTGCGCATTGTCGATGATCACTTTTTACCTGAATCTGGTGCAATACAAAGGAAAGTGTGCCTCAATTTAAGCGTCCTGAATTTACCGTTACCAGGACCCCCCCATGCAGACCCTCAACAAAGGCTAAACAGGACAGGAGCACTTACCGAAACTGTCGCTTGGTAACCAGACCGACCGTCACTTGGTCCAAGTGAATAGTATTAAGACCTGTTCTTTGTATTTAAAAAGGGAAGCAATTTACATATTAGAATTATGTCAATTGTCATCACGCAATACAATATTTGTTAACGCCGAGATGAAGGCTCTTTGTTGTCACTACACTTGTCCTATAGTGTAGAAGGACACAAACTCAATAGCCATGATCGAAAAGGTCGCTTAATAACCGTGGGATGTTGGCGTTTGACGGCAAAAATGCTTATTAAATTTGCTAAAGAATTCCCATCTGTGCCAAATCAATCAGTAGCTGAATCTTATGATGAGCATGGAGCTACCTCCATGGAGGTAATTAGTGCAGACCCCTCTCGAGAGGACTGTCCCTTTTAAAAACTGCTCTGCCGTTGGTCACTTCGCTAACTGCTGTCTTGTCAAAACTGAATAAAGGCATCACAGCCGACATTGATTACATTTTTGAGTGTCCGGGATTCTGATGAGATTTTGAATTTGATGAATGTTATCATTCGCTCACAGACTGAGTGAAGTGATGGCGAAATTGATGACTAGCCCTAGTTGACAGTTTCCCCTTCGCGAGGCTTGACTTGCCGTTGTTGCTCACGGGTGGACGAAACCGACACGGTTCCCATTCATAGTGGCTAGTCGGGTAACCCAAGACCCCTAATAGGCGGGATACAGGCGAACTACGGTGGCAACGGTAGTCAGGTGGGGATTCAGTGTGCTGAGGTGTAGTAGACGCGTGGGCCCGCAGAAGGGGCGCGTCCGAAACTTTAGTTGTAGTAAGAGTTGGATCGTAGTCTTAGATGGAAAGCCGACCTGGACTGTTTATTATCGACATGAGTTATGGAAACCGATTCTAATTCGTTTATTTTGGTCTTTGTTTGTATCCGTATCTTTGGTTCTATTGTATTTTGTACTGGGCCCTATGGAAATCAATTGGTCAAAATTGAACTAGGCTACCCAGTAGTCACCAGCGCAGGTGGGAGCTAATGTCATCCTGCGTGGGGTCTCCCCTGTTCTGTCAACAGTTCACAGATCTCCCTCTTCTCAGGGAAACTGCAGTTTCCTTGTGTTTTCTATCCATCTGTCCTTCTCAGCTGCTGTCCGCACTGAATACCACACCTTGATTGAATGTAAAAAAGTGTCAGGACTTGTCTCTGCTGTAGGAGTCGCGAGCCTCCATAGTTAGGCCATGTTGATTTGATTATATGGATGACATCCGCGCGCGCATCAATTTTCGGCCGTTTCCAAAAAAAAAAAGTTTTACAACCATACTGTAAATTGTGCAAAACAGTTGCTAAATGAGCAAGAATATACCATAAGTTGCAAGGAAAACATTTAGAAACGATACCAATGTCGTAGAATGCCAAAATCAAAGGAAAAAAGACAAAAATGTAAAGAAATGAATTCGAAGAGTAGATTATTCGCCATAACATTCTGTGCCATTTGTTCAACCTTCATGACCACGTAGATTTCATAGTGAAAGCAACTTTTTTTTGTTGCAAAACTTTTTTTTATTCGCACGCGCGCATCAGTTTTGGGGTTCCCAGAGGATGTCATCCATATAATCAAATCAACATGGCCTTACTGTCGCCAGGTTCAAGACCAGGCCTCCAGATATTTCACGTGTTTCCGTTTTATTAACCTAAATAGATTGAGGTTTACTAATTAATTAGATTAAGGCTTACTGACCTGAGTTAGGTTGAGGTTTACTAAATTACTAATTAGGTTGATTACTACTTGAGAGATACGACCGATAGTAGAAATCTAGAACAGGGTTGTGTTAGGCGACTGGGCTAGGGCTTGTGTATGCGTGTACTCTGTTTCCTCCACTGCAGGGCGCCGTCACCGTCCCCGAACTGTACTGTTGGTGTCGGCTCAACGGTACTCCAGCCGGAACACCTGTGCGAACTCCCTGCAGGTCCCGTCGTCGTACCGTCCCTGCACCGCCACGATCGTCACGAAGCGCCGCGAACGTCTGCCCGGTGCTGTCGTCTCCGTCCTACAGTCCGCGCACGAGTCTCCGCTCCTTCCTACCGGAGGTGGAACCTGAGATGTCGTTTCCGGTCAAGTTCAGACAACCCGGCGAACATGTGAACCTTGCGAACTTTCGTCTCCGCTCACCACGTACCGGCGCAGCTCGGATTCTGCGCGAACTGAGAACTTGTCGTCTTGCTCTCCTTGTACCTCCTGTCAGGTGTTCCAGAAGAAACTGTATGAGCTGTACGAGCCGCCCGACGAACCGCAGGCCGCCTCATCTCGTCGCTGGCGCGGCGCCGTTGGTGCCCTTCTCGGCGTCCCCTAGGCGACCGCGGATAAAGTCGCCCGCGTCCAGAACTCCGCTCCCTGGACTGTGCATGTTCACCTCTACAGGGTACCTTCCTCGTCCTGCGTTCTCGGACTCCATCTCTTGCTCTGCGGCATCCCTTGAGGTATCCTCGAGTGGGTGAATATCTACTGAGCCTGAAGACCTTCCCAGGTCTTCAATGAAATCCAACCCTTGGTCAAGAATACTACCACTATCTTCTCCACTTGAGGTGTCCTCTTCATGGAGTGGGTGGACCTCTACCAAGTCCGCAGAGTATAACTCCCTCCTCCGTCCTCGTCCTCCTCGCCCGTCCAGTCCTGGCTGGCCACTACTCCTCCTCGCCGGTCCTCGTCCTGACGCGGCCCCGCGATGAAATCGTCCCGTTTCTCGGTCATCATGGTGCCGTTCCGGAGAAGCTTCCCCCTGGATTGGAGTCGCGTGACTGCTTCGGGAAAACCTCGCCCTCTCTACCATTTCCGGTTGCCGCAGGCTCGTCTGGGACCCAATCCAGCCCTCGCGGTACTTTCCACCAGCGCCCGCATGGTCTGCTGGAGTACGCCGACAGGCTCGTCCGGTATCCAACGTGTCTTCACCGTCCAGCATGTGCAGACCGACGCAACACCCGTTCCACGCGTCGAAGAATGGACATCGCGGCAGCGAGTACGCGTCGTGGTAGCAGTGCCTAGTGGATTTACGTGCACGCGCCACCTGAAGGGTTCCTGAGGAATCCGTGCGCGCCGTGCAAGAAACATGAACGCTGATCCTGTACCGAGAACTAGTGCACTGGGAGAGCGGACATTATCTTTGCAACGGACAACAGTGTTGCAACGGACATTCCAAATGAAGGACTCTAGGCTGTGAGATCGGCAGTATAAGGTTGGAATAGTTAAGATAAGTTAGTTAACTTGAGATAGGATAGGTTAAGTTAGGATAAGTTAGGTAGGGTTCTTCCACTGGTAGACAGGTTTTCTATGTGTTTAACTATGTCTATGATGTCGAAGCCTATAATGTTTAACCATGTTGTATGGAATGTCAGGCGAAGCGTGCACTTGGGCTAGATACTCGGGTAGTCGGAGTCCTTTATATAATAGGTGGGTGGCTCTCAGGGCGTTGCGACCCTGCCCGCGCTCGGTTAGCTATGGTGCGAAATCCCACAAGTTAGGTGAATGAATAAATAGGTCGTCCTATCAGCAAAAAGAAAAAAATCGTCCCTTCGTACAGGTTGCCCTGGTGTAACAGCATCGGTGCAATTAGTGAAACTGAAATAATAATCTTATTCTAGTCCGTCGAATGCATCTCTCCTCGTGTGACAGTACCACTGGCACACAGATCTAAACTCAGCGATGAGTTAGTTGTAGGCGAAGACCTCGGTCCGGCTCTTCGTGGTCTACCGGGCCGAAGGGTCGCCTGACGACAGTCTCCTCTGCATCTCGACTGATCCCTTCGTTTCACATGACGTCTCTTCTTCCGGGATCAGATCAGGTGCTAGTTCAGTCCTTAATTTCAGCCCCTCCGGTATCTTGGCACTGAGGCGGCCACTCACGTTCTCCCTCTGTGGTCTTCGTCTGTGATATTTATACACTAAACAAGATAGTGTATTGTTTTTCCGGATCCTGGCCCAATCCTGTGGAGTCCTCCCACTCCGCACCACGTCGCATTCCAGTGTCCTCCTGCTACGCTACGGCTTAGGAGACGAATGTTGTAGAAACACCTTGCATTTGTTGCAGCTTTTGCATCTGCTGCAATCTCGGCATCGGTGGTAATCCAGTCCATAAGCTGGACGAATACAAGTTTTTACAACTTTCTCTGAGGACTACACCCTCTGCCTGGTCCATTTTTGGGTCGGCTATTCCGACCCTTACAACAGTGCGTGGAGCCTACACTAGTCTACAGATCTGTAGATGTCCTCTGTTAGTTCCGTACAGACATCAGCGTCCGTCACGTAGATCCGTTCCGTTTGATACGTTAAATTGGTAATTTGATGTTCCTAATATTCCTCAGTAATCCGTCTCTCGCGTCGGGGACGACGCAATGTTAAAGCAAGGGGGTGTAAGCGGGAGCCCCCACTTATGATCTTTTAGCTCTACAGTTTGTATCACCATAGGCGCTAGGCCACCGAGTTTTTGTTGAAATGATCTATATTGTTTTGTAAACTATTAAAAAAATATTTACATGTTATGTTGTGTCTACTTACTCAGTCATTTGCCTTGAAAACGCAAAGAATGAACACGGTCCGTTGAAAGATTCCCGAGAATCATACACTGAACACATAACACCGTGTACATGGTCCGTTGAAAGATTCCCGAAAATCATACACTCAACACATAACACCGTGAACACGGTCCCTTGAAAGATTCCCGAGAATCATACACTCAACACGAGCACACACTGTGAACTCAGTCTACAACCTGACGAGGATTCCAAAGAACCATACCGAACATATACCGAAGTCTCTCGAAGATTGCCGAGTCCCGAACGGCGACTTCCGAACGCTTTATCTTGGTTAGGTACTAGTTATACACTAGGTTGGAAATGCCATTTCAAAAGACCCTATTTTCTGCGAAATGCCAAAAGGAAAATAAAAGTTTTGATATCATCTATAATTAAGGGGCAACTATGTAGCCATGTCAAGTTTCTTGGGATATGATATCTTATTTTAAAGATATGAAGCATTTTGTAAAGTCCGATTTCCGGCGAACTGCGTTACCAGCAGTACCATTACTGGCCGCTAAGGTCGCTGCTGCACACGGCAATGACATCACCACTAGCCAATCAGACGCCCGGTAGTCCCACATTTCCCGCGCGGTTCTAAAAATGGAAACGCACACAACTGGCTACATAAGTCCTGAATATGTAGTGTCAGGCTACTCTAAACACGTCCACAAACCCCGTCGCGACATGTTTTCATTTGTATGTCTCCCAGGCACGAGTCCTGGAAAATGTAGGTGTGCCCAAAAAGACAGAAACACATCATCTGCTCAATCTGAACTAAAACAAAGACTAAAAGACAATTTTCTGCAATATTTCTACTCAGAAATAAACTCCAAATATAGCAAAAACAGCGCGCACGGAAGCAACTTTTCTTACATATAACGAACTTGACCTTGGATTTTTTCCGTTTATACGATAAAACTAGGCAAGATGTAAAACTTGGCCGAATTTTATTCCACAAATCCAACCGGTTGCTGAGATTTCGGCAACTTTGCACTTCGGCACCTGTCGTAGGGCTAGGTCCTGTACAAGGCCCTAATGACGGGCCATTTAATGGTCTTCTTATCAGGGCAAATTTACTATTCTGGCCGACTTTTTCTTGCTAGCGGGTATCATTCCCGTACCTTCTCACGTTCTGAGTGATTTGTAGTTGGTGTAAGCCGTTTTTACGGCAGAAAAGGGGGGGGGCGTCCTCGGGCCAGCAGGGAACTCCCATAGTAAAGCATAGGGGACGGTTCTATTGGCCGTTGCCATGGCAACGGAGGTCTGACGGTGAAATAAACTGGTGTATTTTATTTGAACCGACGTCAGTACCAGATATACTAAGCAAATTTCACCGAATTTGACACTGTTGCCTAATTCCCGTGGGGGTTAAAGATAGCAGTACACAGTTTCCGGCCTATGGGCATTTCTATAGAACCCAGATGTGACCTACTTCGACGCGGTGAAAAGTACTTTTAGTTCAACTCTTTCCATCGACCAAACTGAAGAGAACTGAACAAGATGACTCTTTGATTTTTTATTTTTTTTATTTTGACAAATCCTAAAGATATTTCTATTCTGAAATGATGTATTGTGCGAAGAAAAATGTGAATAATAATAGCTTTGATGAAGGCAGTGAAGCTAAATTCTAATTAAGTTCTTTACGCGACACCCCGTCTCAATATGGATATATAATATATAACTCCAACCGACCAAGCCCACTTTGTTCCAAACTACACCTATAAAGCATGATTGCGGGGAGTTCGGGGATTCGTGAATGTGTGACAGGGACTTACATTACCCACGCTATACCCGTATTGACAAACGCTCTAGAAGTACAACTCACTCATTGCCTATAATATCACATTAGAATCCGCTAAATAACTTTATGTTGTAACCTTTACCTTTAACTAGTTTCATCCTCATTCCAAAGGGTCTGTGACTTGTTGACGATAACTTACGATGTTACAAGTCTTTTCTACTTCCAATTGTGTCCATAACGTTAGAAAAACCCGCAAGAACCAATTTTTCAATGCGGGACCGTTCGGCTAAGATGTACATCATACCGTCTGTTTTAAGGGCGTCTACAGTGTTCTCGGTTTAAGAAAACAACACTAAATCATCAATTTTCAAATAAAAGGCACGTAAATGGACGTTTTTATAACGTGAATGAAACCCGCGCTGTCCATATTTCGGTTCGGACGCCATGTACAAACGTTTTACAAGTCAACAGTTGCCTATGATAACATACTAGAATCCTATATATTATACCATATTACAAAAAAAATTCAAGGGCGTTAGGCTTTCCAGGCTGATAACGAAAGAATCGTTTAATCTAAAGGAAAGCTATAATAGTCCACAGTTACCCAGTATTATGGTCTTTCTCGATTTGATAAAAAGGTTTTATCTGTCTCGAGTTAAACATATTCTATGAGTTCTGAATGTACAGGAACTCAGTACATATACAGCCCCGTGCATATAGACACGGACCGTAGTAAACTTCGGGTAGGTTGACTGAGAAATTATGGGCTGAATAGGACAGTCCAGTGACCTACAGAGGTCACCTAGGGAACCAGTTGAAACTGGATGAGTTACCCACATGTTCTCTGAAGAATACACACTACTGCAAGTACACCTCTCGTCTCCTCTCATCATTCCCTAACCTTGGGGTGGGGGACAGGGCGAGGAAATGGTTCGTTACACTAGCATACATGCCTACTTCTGTCAACAAGCATCCACCACAGTCAATATCATCAGTATGTCCAGAATAACGCCCTTGCGGGAAGCAATCTTTTCTCTCAGTCCAATAAGTGAATTGCCGCACGTAGCCATGTCAATGTCAAATGGCGAAGTGTTCTTCTTGATATGACCCTAATCAAGCTCTGGGCAAAACAGCATGCCATGACGCTTACACCACAACGACAATCGTAGGATAACAACTGTCATTATAGCTCTCAATGTCGGATAGGTATGGGTAACTATTAGCCATACGGGAAAAAACTCCCTGGGTGCGATTTGTTATGGAGTTCTGGGTCCCCCCATGGGGACCCTCAAAACCCCCAAAGTTTTGTATCAAAATTATGAAAATTAAGATCGCTGCCCTGAAAATTTTGTGACAGCAAGCAGAGTATTACTGTTAAGATTTCTAGATCATCAACGCCAAACTCAATCCGACGCCCCGATGACCTCTCCTGGCTTTCCTCTCCGAGACGTTTATTTTCCCAGAAGTCATGTCCAAGGTAGAGTGCCAACTATCAAGTTATAATTGCAATGGGTTGGGAGATTCTTATAAGAGAAGGGGACTTTTTACTTGGTTAAGAGACAAACCTTATCATATTTACTGTTTACAAGAGACACACACTACTGCTAGAGATGAAAAAGTATGGCAGAACAAATGGGGTGGGCAAATATACTTCTCGCATGGTACCTCTAATCAAAGAGGTGTGACGTAGCACTGTTAACAGATGTGGAAAGATCAGGTTGCGCCTGCCAATTACATGATATGCGCATGCCTGGAATATCACAACAACGGAGTAACGGGAGCATTCCCCCGAACGCCCCTAGGTCGCGCCTGTGGCGGCAAGGCTCGCGCCATAGAGGATCATACAGGTAGAGGGCAATTTCTTCAATCGGGGGAAATTTCTTCAATCAAGATTTCGCTAGAAAACTGATACATACTGGCCTAACACACGGTAGAAAGTAGTAACGTTAAACCAAGGAGGTTATAGCAGCTATAACCTCCTTGGTTAAACATAGACTTCTGTGATGTAAGAGGGTGTTATCCCCTAAATGACACACAAAGACCGTTCGGTTCTGTTTCATACGGAAGAAATTCATAGACGAAACTCCAGAAGGAGCATTGAACTTAGTCTCAAAATACAGGAAATAGCGTTTCAGAGGCGTTAAGAAATCAAAATTTTCAGGGGGAACATGCCTAGCAAACTCGCGCCTGCGGCGCTCGCTGACGGGCGCCTTCGGCCAGGCCCGAAATCCTCCCCCCCCCTCC
>NW_017804272.1:0-10359 GCF_001625305.1 Branchiostoma belcheri | reverse complement strand
TCCCCTAAATGACAACACAAAGACCGTTCGGTTCTGTTCATACGGAAGAAATTCATAGACGAAACTCCAGAAGGAGCATTGAACTTAGTCTCAAAATACAGGAAATAGCGTTTCAGAGGCGTTAAGAAATCAAAATTTTCAGGGGGAACATGCCTAGCAAACTCGCGCCTGCGGCGCTCGCTGACGGGCGCCTTCGGCCAGGCCCGAAATCCTCCCCCCCCCCCTCCCAAGCAAAATTTCCTGCCGTCGCCTTTGCGCATTGTCGATGATCACTTTTTACCTGAATCTGGTGCAATACAAAGGAAAGTGTGCCTCAATTTAAGCGTCCTGAATTTACCGTTACCAGGACCCCCCCATGCAGACCCTCAACAAAGGCTAAACAGGACAGGAGCACTTACCGAAACTGTCGCTTGGTAACCAGACCGACCGTCACTTGGTCCAAGTGAATAGTATTAAGATCTGTTCTTTTTATGTCAATTGTCATCACGCAATACAATATTTGTTAACGCCGAGATGAAGGCTCTTTGTTGTCACTACACTTGTCCTATAGTGTAGAAGGACACAAACTCAATAGCCATGATCGAAAAGGTCGCTTAATAACCGTGGGATGTTGGCGTTTGACGGCAAAAATGCTTATTAAATTTGCTAAAGAATTCCCATCTGTGCCAAATCAATCAGTAGCTGAATCTTATGATGAGCATGGAGCTACCTCCATGGAGGTAATTAGTGCAGACCCCTCTCGAGAGGACTGTCCCTTTTAAAAACTGCTCTGCCGTTGGTCACTTCGTTAACTGCTGTCTTGTCAAAACTGAATAAAGGCATCACAGCCGACATTGATTACATTTTTGAGTGTCCGGGATTCTGATGAGATTTTGAATTTGATGAATGTTATCATTCGCTCACAGACTGAGTGAAGTGATGGCGAAATTGATGACTAGCCCTAGTTGACAGTTTCCCCTTCGCGAGGCTTGACTTGCCGTTGTTGCTCACGGGTGGACGAAACCGACACGGTTCCCATTCATAGTGGCTAGTCGGGTAACCCAAGACCCCTAATAGGCGGGATACAGGCGAACTACGGTGGCAACGGTAGTCAGGTGGGGATTCAGTGTGCTGGGGTGTAGTAGACGCGTGGGCCCGCAGAAGGGGCGCGTCCGAAACTTTAGTTGTAGTAAGAGTTGGATCGTAGTCTTAGATGGAAAGCCGACCTGGACTGTTTATTATCGACATGAGTTATGGAAACCGATTCTAATTCGTTTATTTTGGTCTTTGTTTGTATCCGTATCTTTGGTTCTATTGTATTTTGTACTGGGCCCTATGGAAATCAATTGGTCAAAATTGAACTAGGCTACCCAGTAGTCACCAGCGCAGGTGGGAGCTAATGTCATCCTGCGTGGGGTCTCCCCTGTTCTGTCAACAGTTCACAGATCTCCCTCTTCTCAGGGAAACTGCAGTTCCTTGTGTTTCTATCCATCTGTCCTTCTCAGCTGCTGTCCGCACTGAATACCACACCTTGATTGAATGTAAAAAAGTGTCAGGACTTGTCTCTGCTGTAGGAGTCGCGAGCCTCCATAGTTAGGCCATGTTGATTTGATTATATGGATGACATCCGCGCGCGCATCAATTTTCGGCCGTTTCCAAAAAAAAAAAGTTTTCAACCATACTGTAAATTGTGCAAAACAGTTGCTAAATGAGCAAAAAATATACCATAAGTTGCAAGGAAAACATTTAGAAACGATACCAATGTCGTAGAATGCCAAAATCAAAGGAAAAAAGACAAAAATGTAAAGAAATGAATTCGAAGAGTAGATTATTCGCCATAACATTCTGTGCCATTTGTTCAACCTTCATGACCACGTAGATTTCATAGTGAAAGCAACTTTTTTTTGTTGCAAAACTTTTTTTTTATTCGCACGCGCGCATCAGTTTTGGGGTTCCCAGAGGATGTCATCCATATAATCAAATCAACATGGCCTTACTGTCGCCAGGTTCAAGACCAGGCCTCCAGATATTTCACGTGTTTCCGTTTTATTAACCTAAATAGATTGAGGTTTACTAATTAATTAGATTAAGGCTTACTGACCTGAGTTAGGTTGAGGTTTACTAAATTACTAATTAGGTTGATTACTACTTGAGAGATACGACCGATAGTAGAAATCTAGAACAGGGTTGTGTTAGGCGACTGGGCTAGGGCTTGTGTATGCGTGTACTCTGTTTCCTCCACTGCAGGGCGCCGTCACCGTCCCCGAACTGTACTGTTGGTGTCGGCTCAACGGTACTCCAGCCGGAACACCTGTGCGAACTCCCTGCAGGTCCCGTCGTCGTACCGTCCCTGCACCGCCACGATCGTCACGAAGCGCCGCGAACGTCTGCCCGGTGCTGTCGTCTCCGTCCTACAGTCCGCGCACGAGTCTCCGCTCCTTCCTACCGGAGGTGGAACCTGAGATGTCGTTTCCGGTCAAGTTCAGACAACCCGGCGACATGTGAACCTTGCGAACTTTCGTCTCCGCTCACCACGTACCGGCGCAGCTCGGATTCTGCGCGAACTGAGAACTTGTCGTCTTGCTCTCCTTGTACCTCCTGT
This sequence comes from Branchiostoma belcheri, assembly GCF_001625305.1. Classification (NCBI taxonomy): domain Eukaryota; kingdom Metazoa; phylum Chordata; class Leptocardii; order Amphioxiformes; family Branchiostomatidae; genus Branchiostoma; species Branchiostoma belcheri. The sequence goes on along the minus strand of NW_017804272.1, from coordinate 7,778 downwards.
CAGGTGTTCCAGAAGAAACTGTATGAGCTGTACGAGCCGCCCGACGAACCGCAGGCCGCCTCATCTCGTCGCTGGCGCGGCGCCGTTGGTGCCCTTCTCGGCGTCCCCTAGGCGACCGCGGATAAAGTCGCCCGCGTCCAGAACTCCGCTCCCTGGACTGTGCATGTTCACCTCTACAGGGTACCTTCCTCGTCCTGCGTTCTCGGACTCCATCTCTTGCTCTGCGGCATCCCTTGAGGTATCCTCGAGTGGGTGAATATCTACTGAGCCTGAAGACCTTCCCAGGTCTTCAATGAAATCCAACCCTTGGTCAAGAATACTACCACTATCTTCTCCACTTGAGGTGTCCTCTTCATGGAGTGGGTGGACCTCTACCAAGTCCGCAGAGTATAACTCCCTCCTCCGTCCTCGTCCTCCTCGCCCGTCCAGTCCTGGCTGGCCACTACTCCTCCTCGCCGGTCCTCGTCCTGACGCGGCCCCGCGATGAAATCGTCCCGTTTCTCGGTCATCATGGTGCCGTTCCGGAGAAGCTTCCCCCTGGATTGGAGTCGCGTGACTGCAGGCTAGGTCTCAGTCTAATTAGCCACAGGTGGCCGTGGGTGGCTCCCAACATGTACACGCACCCAATTCTCTGTACTGTTACATGTTAATCTTGGTTCAGTCAGACATGTCAGATACTGTATTAGCTGTGTTTATTAGCGAAGAAAAACAACACCCGGGAGAATCCATGCTGTTGGAACTGGTGTTCGGACTCAATTGACAGGGTCGATCCCAAAACCGTCCTCCCTTCATCTATTAAAGGTGAGATCTTTAATATCTCCTCAACACTTTAGCTGTCAAATCATGTTTTGATATATGTCTGAACCCCGAATATATCATCGTGGCGACATTTCAGACGAATAACTAATCTGGATGCCAGACTAGCCTGACACGGGCCAGCCCCAGTTTAACTGCCCATTGTATGGAAAAAATATGCTTGGGGGACATGTTGATTGTTAGAGACTAGGAGCTAGCCTGTGTACCACTGTGCCCGTGTACTGTCCCTGGCAACAGTCTGGCAACCAGGCTAATGACCAAGTTGTGGAAGCGTAGCGTAGTGAAAATCGCTGAACCACCTTGAAGGAGGTTAGGCCACACCAAGTAAATTTTATGGATGACGTCCTTTGGAGACCCTAACTCTAATACGAGAGGGCGAAAAAAGCAAGAAGGGCCCTAAAAAACAAGATGCCTAGATTAGAAATAAACTAAGAGACGATAAATGTTAGGACACAAACTGAATGAGGTGACACAGTGTAACAAGCAAGAAGTCTTTTATTCATCTTTAAAACCGCTAAGTTGGCTCTACCTGGCCGACCTCGGGCGCGTACCAGTCAACAACAACATTTCCGCACGCTTTTACGACCTTAACGCTCGCTCACACGACCAAGGGTGGGGAGCCCACATGCTCTGTAGAGCACGGCGACATCTTGTTACGGGTTTCAGCATCGTTACGGGATTTGCGGCACTGTCGTGACTCTCTGGTCATAGTTACAGGAAGCGGAATTTCTTTTTTTTTCTAGGAACAGGCCAAAATCAATGCGCGCGCGGACGTCATCCATAAAATTTACTTGGTGTGGCCTTAACCTCCTTGGGTGAACTCAGGAGACGTCTGGGCGTTATCTTCAGGATTCAATGACCCCGGGTCACCCACTCACTAGTCTAGACTTCGCGAAGTGCGTTGGACCACTTGTTCCTGCCCTGTTACGTGTCAATCTGTGAGGAGGAGGCGGGAACTCACGTCTAAAACAGGTGCAGACATGGAAGGGTACAAGTTATATAAGTTATAACACATTCGTTTCAAGGGGCGGACATACTGCAATACTCATAATGGGCGCTGGAGGGCGCTACCAAACCGACCTTCGCGTACTAACCAACAGAAAAGAAAGCGGGTCCTTCGGATAAAAATGACTAGAAGATCCTCAAATCGACATTTTATACGGTGATACGAATGTAGGAGAAAAAAGATAAATCCAGTTTGTCGTATCGTGTCTTAGATGTGATATTCAACACTTTTGTGACCAAAAATTTACAATCTACTCGGACACTGACTCTACTCGGGACCAAACAACTTCTATTTGACTCCATGACTCTACTCTACAACAAGGAAGTGCTGAACCCTCCCACGTGACCGTGCTGGCCAATCAGAACGGTGGGTTTTGCAAAACTTTCCTTTAGAAAAAATCGTATATCAAGGGATTTTTTGCTTTCTATAGCAAACACACGTATCATGTAAACAATGAAAATTTTTTCCCCAATTCTAACCGCTTGTTCGATATTTACGTCATGTATTAGCCATGACCCGGCCCTCACTGTGCGCGACAGCGTATACGTCCGACAATCGCTCGGATGCCGAAACTTCCCTGCCTGATCCGGTCAGTAATGAACAGGCTTTCATCTCAAATCCTTTTTAAATCAGGTCTGAGTGATGAAAGGGATTTTATGGTGGACCTAAACTCACGCTGTTCGGGCACAATCATTTTTTGGTCCGGACTCTTTTAGACAAGTGCGGAGTAATTGCGGTATGAGACCTTTAATAGGTAGCGATTTTAGGTAGCGATTTTCCTACCCCAGAATCACGTTGAATTTCTCTACAATGGGATTATTTTGAAAGTTCAGGGTTGCACCAAACTGTCGCGGAGACATCCCTTCGTCGCTGTCAGGCTATCGCTGAACACAAGTACGTCGCTTTTTTCCCGATATTTGTGCCGTAAATATACAAGGTTCGTGGGTCCCCTGAAGCAACATTACTATTTTCTCGATTTTGGGCCATTTTCAGTCGTCTAGTTCGGGATTTTCCGAGAGAATTCCATGTAAGGACATTATATTATGAGTAGAGTAGAGTAGAGTAGATCTTTCGTTCTTGTGTCCTTGTTCCATGGGAATAAGATGTCAGGATTTCTTTGACAGTGTTCTAGCCAAATTTCCCGGTCATCACTGACAAAAATTTTGCCTACTCCACCATCTTTGAGTCAGTCTGCTTTGAGTGGAGTGGGCAAAATGAAGAATAATGAAACTCTTGTGTAACAAAGACACAGTCCCTACACTCTTCAAGACCATGGTACGCCCCCACCTGGAATATGGGAATGTAATCTGGGGACCCCACTACTCCCTCGACCAGCAGAAAGTGGAGGCGGTGCAGAGAAGAGCTACAAAACTAGTGTCTGGGCTCAGGGAGCTCCCCTACAGTGAGAGACTAAAGAGGCTTAGACTACCGTCCCTGGGATATAGAAGAAGAAGGGGAGATATGATTCAGGTGTTCAAGTTCCTGACTGGGCAGGAAAGGGTACAAGCAGACAACTTCTTTGAGTTAGCAGGGGGTACAACAAGAGGCCACAACTTCAAGTTGAAGGTACCATTGGCCAAGTCAAGGAGTAGACAGCATGTATTCAGTGTGAGGGTCATCAAAGACTGGAATTCGCTGCCGCCGACTGTAGTATCCAGTGAAACAGTCAACCAGTTTAAAACGAGATTGGATCGACACTGGGAGCACCTGAAGTACGAAGAAGGCGTCTAAGACCAGTCCACAACAGCGGAAGAAGCCTTACTCGACTGTAGACGGTATCAAGGTATCAAGGTATCAATTTTGCACCAAATGAGATAGTCTTAACCAGCAAAATTTGACCCTCAAAATACACAGGAGTAGCATTTCAAAGGCCAAGATTTAAAAAATCTCTAGGGTATGATCAGGCACACTACAATGATGATATTATGTTGACAAGAAAAAATTTCAGATTGGCCCCTATGATGTCGAGGAATGCAGAAACTTCATGGGGGATTTAAATATGGCCATATGGATTTTGCACTGGCTGGGGAAGAATCTAGTAATTTGAGTAGTAAGTGGAACTAATGTCATCCAGAAAGTGGTTACATGACAAGTCTAGAGGCTTTCAATCTTCAAGCAAAATACAAATAAATTAAAAAATAAATCATTGTCACTATTTTTCTCATTCAAAAACGTGTAAGTAAGAGAATTTAAGCTAGAGCTTTGATTATACCTATTCATGATACCATAAAGTCTGTAAACTGAAGACTATTTCAGTATTTGTGCCCATACCTTGTTTTTCATGAAGTTAGTATGGGTACTCTGTAACTTGTGTAAGGTTGAACCACTCACACTGGGATAAGGATGTATAAGCCAAGAGCCCTTCCCCACGGTCTATCTACATTTACCAGTGCTATGGGGGAGTTGTAGCCTGGGTGCCAAACCCAAAAAATTAGCACAGTGTGACTCACTAAGTATCTCAGTGAGCGTGCTAAGAATTATGATATAAGAATTTTTTGTCCCATATATCCACTCCCAGAGTGGATAATGTGTATGGATATGAAGATTTTTTGTCCCTTATGATACCTGGTATGGATAGTGATGCATACCGGTTCACTGGACTTGGATCCGGACTTGTAAGAATGTTTAGGTTCAAGTCCAAAAAAACCTAAGAGTCTGGAACCGAGTCCAGACTTATTACCATAAAAGACCATTTCACATACCCCGTTTCTTTCCAAACTACCTAAAACCTTCCGTAGATTGTAAAATCTTTGCTGCAAAACGAAGAAAACATTGCCATTGGGCATTGTCAAGTACCAGCCTCCATGTTATGTGGCCAAAGTTTCACCCAGACAACATTGCAAGGTTGCCAACATGCAATTTTGTATATGCCGTGGGTTTAGGTCCGGACTTACAAGTCCGGAACTGAACCTAAACCTCTGGACTTGAATCCGGACCTGAACCTAAAACTGGGTTTAGGTATGCATCACTAGGTATGGATATAAAGTTTTTTTGTACATACAAATTTTTGTCCCTTACTGACACTCCTGGTGTGGGTATGTATACATATTTTGTGTTTATTGATTTCTACTGTCTCAGACTGATGTGCGAATTCCTGAGCCTCTTGAGCGCACCTTCCCGTAATGTATGCAGCCAAACTTTGCCACTCTGTAGACATGGGAACTTTTTCCGGGAACTTACGGTTTTCAGTTTCAACCGTTTTGCTTAGTCACATTACTCAGCTCGACGTGGGTGCAAAACTCCTCCAGCGCTGCCCTGAATTCTGTCCATGTTGAAAATTTGTCCCTAAACTTCAGGCACGACGCGGCAGCCATGTCAGCTTTGGTGGGAGATATTGATGTATATTATTAGTGGGAAATCCCTGTTTGTGCTCTGATTGACTGTTGTTCTGGTCATTGTGTTTTCGAACTTTGGGGGGGGGGAGGTGGGATTTTCATGTTGTTTTGTGATTGTCAGCCTTTTTGACATCCACCGAGATAAACTTGAGGCCCAAGGTTTAAATTTGAAGCCCCTGCAGCTCCAAACACACCAAAACCCAAGTTAGCTAGTATTGATATACAATTTTTTTGTCCCTTAGGCCACACCGACTTTATGGATTTTATGGATGACATCCAGTGAAGACCCCCAACTAGTGCGCGCGGCCAATAAAATAAAAATCCGGCCAAAATTAAAAATGCTACTAAAAACAGGGATACAATTACAAAGGCAAAGTTGGTATTGTGAATTTGCGGCAGAACATAGCAACATATACGACAGGCCGGCACATGCTGGCTCTTTGTGGAATTTATGAATCGACACCGTATGTGTGTACTGAGGTCTTGAGTCGTGGAGCTTCGGTAGCCTGGATGCCATCCTCCAGAGTTACCACCGGCTTCATATTGTCACTTGTGAGCAAGCTACCATGGACTACCCAGGCCTAGAGCTGAGGCTAGAGCCTCAGATGACATTTTTTGTTTTGAGAAGTCAAAAATCAATGCGCGCACGGGTGTCATCCATAAAATTTAGGCGGTGTGGCCTTATATCCACATCAGGATACACCAATGTCAAATAATAAACCACGGAGTCATAAATTTTGACAAGCCTCTCCTCATCTCTTAGCTACAATGATTTTCAATGTGATTTTCAATAGCTGATAGACAACAGTCAGACATTTTGAGTTACTTTCACCAGATTCAGGATCTAATGATATATACAATATTTATATATATTCATATTATATAATATTATTATATACTTTTTGTTATACTTTTGTCGTCAAAATCTATTTTGTCCCACTTTGAGTCTTGCCAATGTCTAAAACTCTAATAATCTAAAGTCTGACTGTGTTATTGTTGTGCTTGTTTAGTGTCTAATATCTGGCTAGATGCAGTCTCTCTTGGTGCTGGTTTATGCTTGGTTCAGTTCAGCTTGTCTCTCTTCAGGAGAGCCTGTGTACTGAGGTACAATTATCTGCTTGTTCTGGCCTTACAGGTCATGAGGGGGACACTGGATAATGAGCCCACTGGATAAGCTACCGTGAAATTTTTGTGTTGCATCTTAATTATTCCCATATGTTGACAACTAGCCTGGGTTCCAAATCCATAGCACACCAGACACAAACTGAGATACTTTGTGCAGTGTGTTCGGGTTTGGAACTCAGGCTAGTTGTCAACACAACTTCATATAACATTGTGTGCATAATCTCTGATTGTCCATCCGATAAAGGGCTCAAAATACTTTTTCCTGTATTATATGTTACCTGCACTGGGTCCATATGTGAAAACAGTCAATGCAGCAAATAAAAATCCGCATACATGTACGATGTACATGTACATTATTGTTATAATCTATGAACATTACATGGACAAGTGCAGGTTACAATCAGAAATACATGTACTTGGAGTATGAAGGGTCATCTACAGGTCACTTTTGTAACTTGTAAGTAAGTGATACAGCGTGAAATCTAAATCTCCTAACACTGTTCATATACATTAAACAAACACAAGCAAGCTGTCCCTAAACTTCCCACAAAATCGAATTGTTACTAAGTCCTTAAGATAATTTTCTGCAGTGGATGCTAATTTTATTTTGTGGAATGCCAGTTTGGAAGACTTCCTTCAAAGTTTCTGTGGGATTTGTCTCCAACTTTTCGGTGGTGACAATAAGTCATAATTGCTAAGACAAGTAGCGTTTGTCTTGGCCTTGGAGTCTGCAGCTCACTTTGCAAGCCAAGGACTCTTACTGTGGCTTCTGCAAGCCGTGATCGTTGCTCCTTTTGAAGATTGTTGCTCCTTTTGAAGATATCATAATTCCGAAGACGTGTGACATTTGTCTTGGCCTTGGAGTCTGCAGCTCACTTTGCGAGCCAAAGATTCTTAGCGTTATCGTTGTTTCTTTTGAAGAACGTTAAGAAAGGAAGGATTGAGGAAAGAGTGAGGATTTCTCAGACAAGGCTAAGATTAAGAAGGACTTTAAACTTGTGATTTTATCCATCCATGGGTTCTTAGTTTGACTGCTTCTTGCCGTGATCGTTGCTCCTTTTGAGGATTGTTAAGGAAGGAAGGACTGTGAAAGTTTCTGAGTGAGTAGTTCACAGACTAGTCTAAGATTAAGAAGGACTTTAAACTTGTGTTTTTTATCCATCCATGGGTTCTTAGTTTGACTACTTCTTGCCGTGATCGTTGCTCCTTTTGAGGATTGTTAAGGAAGGAAGGACTGTGAAAGTTTCTGAGTGAGAAATTCACAGACTAGTCTAAGATTAAGAAGGACTGTAACTGTTGTGATTTTATCCATCCATGGAGGACTATACTTACCTTCAGGCCTTGCTAGCTGGCGACCTGTCACGGTTACCAAGGTTACGGTAGGATAAGGGCAATGCCGTCAGTTTTGCTGAAATCCGGAAACATTATGATTCTCATGTATACTGTATCTTTGCCTGTTCACTAAACTTTGTATAGTTTAACATGCCTGTAGGGAG
>NW_017804271.1:0-21730 GCF_001625305.1 Branchiostoma belcheri | reverse complement strand
AAATAAATAAAAAAAAAACTCACCGGGAATCGGACTCTCAATGTCCAGACCCCGCCACGTGCACCGCCACTCGTTTAGCAACTCTACTCGTTGAGCTATCTCATTATGTCATTGCCTAGCTGCCTAAACAACATACTATATATAGCTATCCGAGAAAATTGGGCAGGTCCGAGCGAATTATGATTGAAACATGAAAGCCCGTCTTTAAAAAGAGTAAGTATCAAACGTATTGACATTCCTGAGTAAGAACAATGCAACAGGCAAACATAAAAGTGCAAACATAATAGAGAAACTTCGCCAGGACATGCAACAACGACATCTAGCGACAGGCGGCATTATTGTTGTCATTAACATAATTTATGCAATCATCTTTAGATTTGTAGTACGATCAATAAATTAGCGCCTAAAAACTTATGTAACCGTACTTCGATCAATGGTATGTCACTAGATGAGACTGTTACTACATAAAGTTTCTTTTTGTAAAGAACATATGGATTAAAATGGCAGCAAGTCTATTGCATATCCCACAAAACGGAAAGAAGTAAACAGGTATTGCATGGCCTGCAGAGTTACCAAACTACCTAAGAAATAAACAAAGAAACAAAGAGGGATAGATTCCGTCTTATTACATTTCAGCGCGCATGCGCTGAAATGTAAAAAAGTGGCGCCGTGACTGGCGATGCGGTAAGTTGTGGCTTGCAGAAAACGGCTACCCCGCTCAGTGTGACCCTGGCGGGGGAGCGCCATGCTGCTCCGGGAGTAACTGGTGCGGCCATGGGCCTGACCACTGTGACTGCCGGGGTTGTGTTAACTACAGGAACATCAGGGGCCAAGGTCTGTAGCTGATTCAACATATGTGAAAGAACACTGACATGTGCTCACATGTGCACCAGTATGGAAACAACACATACTCACACACACATTCACCGCCACATATACAGACATATACGCGCACAGAGATACTAGTTCACACACACATAGACACACACACAAATGCACACACACACACACACACACATTCACACACGCACGCACACACGCACACACAGACACACACACACAAACATGCACACACACATGCACACACACACACACACACACACAAATACACACACACAAACACACGCACAAAAACACACACACAAATGCACACACATGCACATACACACACACACACACACACACACACACATACACATGCACATACACACATTGCAAATACAGGCATGCATGCAAACATATACACACAAGCACGCGCACAAGGAATCACACAGAAATACACACCAACGGCTCTTATGTTCATTATGATAATGTGTTGTGTCGGTCAAATACAGTAAGACCCCTTTTGCGTAGTGTATAGCTGACATATTAAATATCAAAGTCAAGACAAAGAACGGTAAGACTCAGAAAGGTTCATGTTGATGTGACAGTGATATTCCTGATTTTAGGCCGTCCAGAGCCCTCCCGTACAGCAAGTTATAACGTCGCTCGGGGGAAGAATGCCTACCAAACAAGCACGCTGGTGGAAATGCGCGCGATTGCCGGCCGTGCGGTAGATGGAAAAACCGATGCTGACTTCGACTCCCGGTCCTGTACACACACCAGAAATGAAGCTAACCCCAGTTGGTGGGTGGATCTCGGAGTGTCGTTTCACATTAAGACGTAAGTGTACTGATCTATCAGGTCCTGATAGAAAACTTGTTGAAGCCTACACTGATAGGAAGAACTTTCCAATGCAATTTCATGGCAGCAAAACTGGATTTATTTTTTGCCCGTCAATCTTTTAATGTAGTAAGCTGAATCAATCCTATCTCGAAGCATACTGATGTCTGTGAGGCAAAAATGCGATGTCGCTGATGGAAAATGGTTTCCTGCCTAGTAACTCAGGCCGGGTCTAGCTACTAGTATTTTTGGGCGGTACGCAGAGTATAAAGAGACGTCGACGCCTCACGTACAATGTATCTTGCAATTGTTTTGTGGCTATAGTAAAAGTATGCCATGGTCTAACATATTCCCTCATCCAGAATATTTCGGCGTTTTAGGCGTTACGTACGTCCTAATGTTACATCATGCAGCTTTGATATTATTAAGGGTGATATATAATAAATTATTACATTTACATAGCAAATTCAGATACCACAACCGCATCTTTCAAAGTTTCAAGTTAAATACGATGTTGAGGAAATTTTATTCAAGGTCCCACGATCAGGCATGTCACATTGGGGATCCCCGTCCTATCCGAGCATTTATAAAACCCAATGTCTTCAATATCTACAGAGTGGTCATCTTCAACCGCCAGGACTGTTGTCAGGAGCGACTCAACCCCTTCAACATCCACATCGGGGATTCCGACCAGGTCAGCGAGAACCCCAGGTGTGGCGGTGACCATTACATCGGCACGGACCGGCCGTCCATTTCCGTCTCCTGTCAGGGGATGAGGGGGCGGTATGTGGGCGTCCGTCTCCCCGGACCCTCCCGAACCCTGAGCCTGTGCGAAGTCCGAGTCTTTTCAGACAGTGCACATGCATTTACCCACTGCCGTAAAGTGTGCAGCAAGATGAGCTGCTTAAACCTCCATTGCTAATGTCCAATACACGGCTTAACTTATTATTGTTTACTATTAGCCTTCGACGTGAAGGCTATGAAATCGTTTCGGCACTGTTTGGCAGATTATGCACGATAACTCTTGAAGGAATGGTCCGAAGTTCACGATTTTTGGCAGGCAGGTTGTCTGAGGTGGCCATTGTCAAGGCCAAAAATGGGTTTCGTGGGGGGTTTCTACGTCACCGCAGTTGACATTTTGTGTTTGTTTTTTCTTGCTTGTCATCAAGATAAGTCGAGAATCCTTAAATGGATGTTCATGATTTTTAGATGGCAAGTTTCTGTTGAGAATGCCAAGGTCAAGTTCGGAAATGGGCGTCGTGGGGGTCCCCACGTCACCTTTTGTGTTGTCATTTTTGTTGTAATCAGGGTAATTCGAGAATCTGCAAATGGATGTTCACGATTTTTTTTGTGAGCAAGTTACCGTTGACGAGAGCAAGGTCAAGTTTGAAAATGGGCGTCGTGGGAGGTCCGTACGTTGCTGTAGTGGGTTTTTGGTGATTGTTGGTTAGTCTGTCAGTAGTTCAAGTTGTGAAAAAGCAATGTTCTTGTTTTTTTTATTCTGAATAGGTTTAGGGGTTTAGAATTTAGGGTTTCAAGTTTGGAGTCTCTAGTAGATTGTGGGTTAGTGCAATGTGACATTTTGTGTGAACATTTTTAAGTGCAGGCGAAGTCTTAAAAGCTTGCTCTGGTTACTTGTTATCAGAAATAAAGAAAATCAAATAGAATACATCCATTAGGACAATTAGCAAAGAATAATCAAACTTAATACCTGACGTACTGGTGAAATGACCCCTTTAATATCAATTTCATCCAGAAACTATAGAGTTCGGCGATCTCATACCTTCATGACATGTTTAGAGCTTTCGTAAATCTTATGCTTGGTGATGACCACCTGTAGATGGCTTACATTTACAATCATGCTCATCTGCGAATACATATTTTTATACAAATTATTCACATAGCTCCTACCTAGTAACATGCAACACACCGGTGAAATTCTTGTCAGGGACAAGGTACAACACTGTTGGTTATATGCAAGCACGTCCTCTGACATACCTTTGCCAACTCATGTTTGCCGTCCAAGCTGACTAATTATACATTTTGCGCACATGCGACACGCGCACTGGTCAAGCGCTTCTTTTGCATAAGGTATTCGTGCAACATAGTTGTTTGCAACATCCTACTACGATGCCATGTATACCATAATGGTTTGGGCTTAGAACTTGTGGTGTGTGTTGTGTGTATACAGGAATATTTCATACGCTTAAATTACGATATAGATGCGTCTAATAAATGTAATTTAAAGTAATATTTTAGACAGCGAACTTCATTTACTATATCACCCTTTCTGCCTTATGTTTTGATCCATAGTCACGCTTCTTCTTTGGTTAAATGTTTAATTTGGACTATATGCTTTTTGTTTATACTACGTTAATTGAGAATAAAAAAGAAAAAGATTTTACTATCATAGACATTTTGTCACTGACAGCAATGTGGGCAACACGCAAATATGATAAACCACGCAATTAAAAGACCATGGGAGTAAGTCCAGAAACTGAATCAATAAGACATTCTGACATTTTTGACCATGCTAACTAAAAAATATTGTATGGAAACAAAGCTGATCACCAGATGTAGATGATGCAGAGGTAAACACATTGAACACTTAAATAACACATCAAATTTGTCATCAGTTGAACAAGGATTCAGAATTGCCCAGCCTCATGTAGTAGATTCTTATGTCCAGTTCTTATCTCAATTTATGGTCCATTAATAATTTGGTTATACTTATTCCATTATGTGACTATATGTTTTACTTTATTTCAATTTTGATCAAGTTTGATTAGTATAGAGGAGGGCATATTATAAGCTGTATATGCTTTTCCTCTCCTGCTGCACCTGTTTTATCTATTGGTTACTGTGTTATGTATGTGTGCTTTGTTGTTGTGCAAATAAATAAACAAATAAAAATTATTCTGACATCATTCTGAATCAGCTATTAATAGCTTTATTGGTTTCATCAAAAGTGTGACCAAATTCCAAAGAGGTGCAATTTGCATGTGAAAATATATGCTCATAATATCATACAATCTTTTCAGGATTTGATATCATACAATATTTTCAAGATTTTAGCTTACTGTATAACATCCTTGGCACTTTGTGTCATGAATATTAATATTGCAAATACAAACAAAGATATATAAAATACAAAGTATTCTGAAACTATCCAAGGTACAGTGCATAAATCATTTGCAACTTTGAAAGCCAGTAAGTCACACTTAAGCGCCACAGCTAAATATACAATAAATGCCTACATCCCTGAGGCATTGCCAAAAAATTGTACCTTTGCTGTGGCACATTAGTCAGAGAAATCCAGACCAGCTGACAACATTTCTAGTCCAATCAAATTACTGTACAAGATAATTACATTCATGTTGCTTCAACTTGCTTGTTCTGTATTGTAGGCTGGCTCTAGCTATTATGGGTGGTACCCAACAAATTAACAGAATCTGGAGACTATTTCAAACGCTTCAAGTATGATAACCAAAAGATGCTAAGAAATGGCAGTAAATGTGAATATTTTCAGATTTCCACATCCAGAATATTTCATTTTGTTTTGCGACCATGAAGTTGCATTGGATGCCTCTAAAAGAGAAGAAATGCCTTCAATAGGGAAGAAATTGATTCCACTATCATGTCATTTCTCTGGATGTAATACCCTGTGAGGGTCTGTGTCCAGTAATATAGATGCAGATGTCCTTACCGGCATGGACAGAGCCTGGAAAGGTGAACACTGGGTACCCAGTGGAGCTGTAGCCTTCACATTGATGTCTCCATAATGACTCCTTCTCTCCTGACGGGTGAAGATCTTTCTATGCAGATTCTCCTCCACACGATGACCTAACAATGTCTGAGTGGGAAGACGACCATGTTATTGTCATACATTGTATCTTGACCACATTGTACATACATTGTATCTTGACCACATGGCAGAGGGTCAAAAAGAATGAGGGCAATATAATGTAAAATCTAAGGTGTATTTTGTTACCTTTGCCTGGTTTTTAGGTAGCATTTGTATGTATGTCTGGATGCGGTTCAGCATGATAACTCATCAAGAAGCTACATGTATATGAAGCATCAAATGGAATTTCAGGGCGGCAAAACAAAAAAATGTGATATTGACACTTACTAGTACTACAATTTCTTTGCACACTGTCGCCATTATGTCTTACTTGAAGCGTTTGAAATACTGTAGCCCCCAAACAAGCTATATGAGCTAGGAGCCGCTATTTTTAGGTACCACCACAAAACCTGGAACCAGCCCATCACAATTTTTGGCTCACAGATGTAAGTATTCTATGGAAGTTACTTACTACATTAAAAGAATGACTACAAAGCTTTGAAAATCCATTTTTGCCGCCCTGAAATTGCACTGGATGGTACCTGCTTTTCAGCATTTGCATATTCCAATGGCTTGAAGCAGACTCATAACTGTAGAGATGGAATTGCCTTAGTGCGTGACTTTGTATTACATGACTACATGTATTTCATAAGCATACATGAATGTTCAGCAACCTGTGTTTTCATTTGTCTGATGCTGAGAAAAAAGTCCATGGATGAGCTCGAGTCTTGGAGAAAGATCTGTTCACCGCGCAAAAGCTTTTCATTTTGTGTTTTTGATGGAAATGTCTTCAGATTATCACAGCATTTACCAGATTCCTTCTAGTGATCGATCGACACCTATCTACACAGGATCAAGTACTATATTGTCTACGCAGCTGAGGTTTGTTTGTAAGACTCCTACTACAAACCGCCTCAGCAGACGTCTTATTGTGAGTACAAACACCTTATAAATTCGTGGAATGTTCTAGATGTGTTACGTTTTACGTAACAAGCTCTTCACATCAAGTACAACAGATTTCAAGAGACTTGATGCTTCAGGCAGATTTGAATATATGTTTAAATGCAATAACGCTCGCAGTGCAAAAATAGGCAAACATATCGTCAAAATTAAGTATACCAACACAGACGAACTTACTGCTTCATTATTAGATAAAATACCAAAAGTCATTGTTAGCTCCACTCCATTATATACGACTACTAGCCCGTGTTGTTTTAGTAATTAAGATATAAAGTTTTCTATACCTTTTCTTTTTTTGTGCTGTCCAATAGTTGTTGCCATGCATTATACCGTGCACAATTTTCATGCAATAAAGTTTTACATATTTTGTCCAATAACAAAATAACGAAATTAGCATATCTATTGAAAACAGTAAACAGGTACCGTATAAAATTGGGTTACATTATGGGAACTTTTCTTGGCGCTAACTTACTTGGTACACATTAATGGATTTGGATACTTTCTGTATGCATAGATATCCATGGGCAGAAGCGTATAAATTTAAGACCGTATGTCTTAAATTTTATTGATGAAGATTAATGAAGAAATATTTCACCCTTTTAGACACACATAATACAAAGACAGACAAACACACAATAATCTTGAAGGAACTGCAAAAATCTTAATTGCTCGCCACAGCAGGAGGACGACTGAACATGGCTGAAGACATCTCCACCGCTGACGTCACGCCAAGAGACAACACAAACGACGTCTCCGAGGGACCTACTAGTGTGACGCAGACACGTTCAGATGTTCGGACGGAGCTGAAGTTGGATCCACCTGCGGTTGTTTCACACGTGTTCCCGAACCCGATCTACATGGCAGGGTACAGCCCATCTGACACTGATGCTGCCAAGTCGATTCCTGTCAAAGATGACGCTAAAAGTCCCAAATTCCCACAGCGTTCAAGTACAGATCAGGACATGCCTGGCCCTGCGCACGCCGACAAGGATGAAGATCCCGCCATATCTACAGTACGCACGGGACAACCTCATCATCTACCCGGTACAGCTGAAGCTAACAACGGACAACCAATCTTAGTCGTCTGTGCTGATGTCTATTCCAGGCGACGAAGGGATGAAAACATATGCCAAGATGACATGGCGGCCAAAAGTCCCGCCGAGGCTGAGATTGAAGAACCAATGTACATCGCAGACGGCAGTACCGAAGAGGAGCCATATGCCGTCGCGTACGGGTGCCAGGATACGACGAATGGATCAGAAGACAACTCATCTGAACACGATGCTGACCAGGCGGCTCCTGTAAACGATAACGCTAACCAAGAAGGTTTCAAATCTGATTTTAAACGTCCTTCCAATAACCTACCTGAAGAACGGCGCTCCTCAAATACAGCTCCGAGATCCGCAGAAAACGGTCTGAACCGGAACCCGACATACGTGCCGAACGCACCGCAACAAGCAGCAGACCGTGAGTTTTTTTTCTTCAAATCTACTTTCATATTACGTGACGTAAACTGTTATCATCTAAAATTTAAAAAAATGAAAAAAAATTACAAATGTGAAAATGTTGGCACATTGGTGCACCAAATCCGTAGTGGTTTCTGGTACACATATAGATAGCCAAAGAGACGTAAGCAGTTTTAACTGCTTACGTTAAACTGTAACAGTTTTAACTGCTTACGTCTCTTTCGAATACGGGGAAAATGTGTGAAAAGAAACCCTATTACTCTGTTATCTACATTTTTCAGGAGATGACACAGATTATTAATCAAAATAATAATATTTACCATCCACGTAATTCTAGGTCCTTAGTTTTCATTTGTTTTCCTCAAGGTCACTTTCCGCTTTGATTTTGTTTTCTTTTGATTCGGTATCTAAAGTTAGGTGATTTTTTTTTGCATTTAAAAATCAGTTGAAAGCCATCCCTTGTAAATATCAGATCTTTCTCGTTAAAACATTTTACATTATATTTCCCCCACCCTGATGTTCCTATCCTCTGTATTTCAGAGTGCATGTATGTCAGGGTTACCGCTGTGGTGGTAATTGCCGTATTGGCCTTTGCCGGGGCCTCCTTATATTACTTCAGCAACGTTAGGAACGTTCAAAAGGTAACACCACTTTTTATTAAATTTAGGCCACTTAATAATCTTTGTTGTATATTTCTTTCCCACCGGATCCCTGGATTATGTTTTTCCATGTCTCTATATTTTGTTAATGTGAAGTATGTATGTATGTATGTATGTACATGTGAAATGCAATGATTAAAAAAAACACTACAGCTAATCCGTTTTCCATTCCGTTTCTAGCTGAAACGTTACACAACATGTATGCCTCTTGTAAACATGTTTCTATCACTTCAAGACGACAAAAATGTTACTAGTATTCTTTATTCCCATGAAAAATACAATGTGTACATCATTTGACACAAACATGAATAAGAAACAACTTCCGGGACTTCAGGAACAATTCAAATGCTGTCTATAAGTCTTTTTTCATCGTGCAAGGGAAATAACACCAGCTGTCAGTTGTCAAGGAGGTCATGTAACGACACTCACCAATAAAATCAGCGAGCGCTAGCAGATGGAGACGTGATTAGTGACTTTCTCACTCTGGGACAGACTGAATACAACCATATCCGCTAAAACCTGACCGAAAGGCCACGCGAAGACACAGTCTCACACGCACGCACTCTTCCACGTTTACACTCGTCACAAGTTGTGTTATTGAGGTACTAAATATTAGGTAAATGCTCTCATATCTACAGCCGACACAAGCTGTGGACACTGGCTACACCGCTGGCTACCCTGCTGTGGACAACACTGGTCGTGCTGTTGTCACGACATCATCAAATATCTCCTCCCAACCTCCCGACCTGATCGGACGTGAAGCGGAAGTGAGCACCAAAGCTGTGGCTGCACCGACATCATCCATTCAGAAAGGTAGGACAATTCAAAGCTGCAGTGTGTAACATTATGATGATGTAAAAATTTCTGAATTTTCTGGTCATGTCATTAAGTAGTTTGTTATGGAGTAGGGTTAGTTCAACTTAGAGTCCCACGATCTCATACCTTCGCCAAATGATGTTAATCTTTATGACTGACCAAGATGATTCCTTCTGATTATGCAAATAGGATCCTCATTTGTATTATATTTATTTTATAATATTGTATTATAATATTGTATTATATATTTGATCATTTTCTCCATCAAAAGACAGCCATATCTTAACAAAGAAAGCCATTCTATCATTTCCTCATAAATTATGCAAAAGAGGTCCTTATTTGAATAAGTTATGTTTAATGATGTTCACCTTCACTTAACTTTCAAATACCCCAAGTATGAAATTCTACAGTTAGCATATGGAATTATAACATTTTCTCATTAATTATGCAAATTAGGTGTTAATTTACATAATCAATATCTGCCTGTGTTTCTCTCGTTCTCAATTACATGTCAAAAGCTTGAATAGTCCCATAATGTAATGAAGCTGATTTATAGAATTTCCCCATTAATTATGCAAATTAGATCCAGATTTGCATAATTGTCGCATAATTATGTCAAGCGTCACTTGAGCTACCTACATGCCAAAAATCACGACGATCCGTTCACCGGTTCTTGAGTTATCCTCTTTTGAATATTTTCAAACAGATAGCCCTGCAGTTCCTGAGCAAGCCGCTAGGGATCCCGAACTCATGTCACTTCTTCCCCAGCATGAGAGCTACCTACCATCCAAATTTCGTCACCCCAGTATGTCTCATGAGATATCAAAACCGGAAGTTTAGCTGCAGTACCATAACAAGCCGCTAGGGGGTCCAAAATCTAATTATTTCCAGGTCTCATCAAGACCTACCCACCTACCAAATATCAAGATAATCCATCTAAACTTTCTCGAGTTATGCTGTTAACAGACAAACACACAGACACACAGACACACGGCCAGGAAAACATAACCTTCGTCAATTCTTGGCGAAGGTAATAAGTGCCATTCAGGAAATGGAGGGGACAAACTATGACGCCTTACGAATATGTTTGGAAGCTTGAAGTTGAAACACAGCTGCCAGATAGGCTGTTGTCTGATGCTCCAAAATGAGTGTGCCTTGTGTGGGCTGTTTTGTAAAGTTGAAGTAAGTGGAAGTAAAATACAAACATGTATAATAACAAGAAAATTTTTTTGATTAAGATATTTCTACCTTTTGTGTGAAATCGGTACATAATGTCCATTTATCGCGATATTGTCTTTGCAAAGAAGCCAGAAATGTCAGTTGTCATCGATGTATAGAACATATGATAATGTTGATGACAGTCGTCTTGCCTGGAGCAGGTGTTCATGGCAATGTGGCGCTGGGGAGGCCGGCGTACCAAACCAGCTCCGGGGGCGGGGCTGCCGGCCTGGCGGTAGACGGGAACACCGCCACCGACTACTTCAGTCAGCCCGCTACCTGTACACACACGGCAAACCCGGCACGGCCAAACCCGAGCTGGTGGGTGGATCTTGGGCGATCGTATATGGCTGAAAGGTACGTGTAAAAAACTATGTATTATGTATATTTGTCTTCGTCAGAAGGACTATGAAATTGTCTCGCCGGATTGTGGGTGACTGCGGATTTAGCGGAATAACTCTTGAAGGCATTATTCCACGTCAATGATTTTTGGCAGGCAGATTACCGTTGTTGAGGGGAAAGTCAAGTGCAAGTTTGAGCTTCGTGGGGGGGGTCCGTACGTCACTGCAGCGGATTTTTTGTGTTTGTGAGCAAAATAACTCAAGTATATTTAAATAGATGATCATGATTTTTGGTAGGCAAGCCACCATTGTAGAGGCCAAGGTCAAGTTCGAAATCGGGCCTCGTGGGGGTTATCAATGTCACTGCAGTGGATCTTTTGTGTTAGATATATAATAATTTACCCCCACCAACCTCTGCATTGATTCAGATGCGAGACAGCTGGTCTCCCCATCTGTTATCAATTGCTTACAATGTAGGGGCTGTTCTATAAATACTGTACGTGTGGGGGAGGGAAAGTTGGGCATGCCTCAGGCAGGTCATTCCCTAAATTGTAAGGCCAGACCAAGTAATTTTTACTGATTAAGATGCATAGATTTTAAGCACATTACTAACTGTGGAAATACAAAGGTTAGGACACAAATTGCGTCTGTAAATGTACAGTACATCTGTAAATCTGTGGCAAACCCTTTCGGGGTGTTCTGTAGAATAAAACAAGGGAAAAAAGGAGTACCGAGATTCTTTTGTTCTCTAGACCAAATGTATTTCTAGTATTAAAAATGTTCGTTTATCTTAGAACAATGTCCCTCTGACGAAGACATGAGATCTCTGACCTCTAGTTCCGAAAATAATTTCATCTGGTTGGTAAACGTAGAATTTTGAGGTTTTCATTTTTTTCACACAACCGGTAAGGTCTTTTTTACCTGCTTACGTTCCGATGTCTATCAGAAATGATAAACATCGAAACGCAAGCGGGTGACAGACATGGAAATGTAAGCAGGTGAGAGTCATCACCCGTAATGCTTAGGTCACATTTGAAACGGCGCCCGTTCGGCATGTCCTCGGCGTAGACGCCGGCCGGCGTCATGACGCCGAGCGTGCGCCGTACTGTCAGGGTCACAATTAAATGTTCCTTTACGGCTCCCTGTCCGGGCCTGCTTGTGCTCCGGCCGGCGGCTCTCATTAATATTCATAAACTTTTTGCGGCCGGTTTCTGTCAGGGACCCGTCCGGTGCCCGGTCAGTCGCCCGTCTTGACCCGTGCGGCGTGTGGTAGGGTGCCGACCGGCTCTTACAGTTCGGCCGGGCAGCTGTCAGGTCCCTGGCGGGTTCCTGGCGGGATCCCGACGGGCTCCTCTCGTGTTTTTGAGCAGGTACATATATAAGCACTGCACTGCCTGCTACCGTTCACTTCAAGTAAAGAGTACACGTCAAGTAAAGAGTAGACTGAAGTTGGAGATGCAGCGTTCAGTGCAACCTGCAAACAACTTACAAGCCCGTCTGAGATTGAGATTGGTGACAACCTACATGTAGGTCTTCTGGCATTGGTACAAATGTAGCTGAAGAAGAGAGGCAGGCAGAACTGGTGCGTCGCAAAAGTAACCGAGGGCCTACTTTCGAAAGTACTTCAACAAGTGACGCAGGAAGTACTTCAGCAGTGACGCAGGAAGTGTGCCGTGGCAGTTCCTTGCTATTGAGCAATAAAACCACTGAATATCGTTACTTCTGTTGAAATTTGGACTGAAAATAAATACCAATAACTTCTGATTCCATTTTATTACGAAGTCATATGATGTAACAAGAGATAATGTCAGACACATTCTATTCCTGTTATGATCTGTTTTATGAAGCAAGAGATCCGTGCCGGCTGTTTTCCCTTGCCCTTCAACATTCTGACACACAAATACAAGGTGTAACACACACAAGTAGTACACGATGTAACACACACGTGGTGAACTGTCCGACGTAGTCTGAGGCAGGAGTTTATATATGCTCCCTTTAACCCCCTTTTCCTGACCATCTGATGCACTGATCAGCACATGTGACGTCATAATCTTAGGCAGGTGCCTGTTCGGGCGCCCGACGGGTCCCGGGCAGTGAGGTTACGGCGTCGCTTCGGCGTATTTCGCCGAACGGGGCCCGAAGTGTTTTTAACTCTGAGTTAAAATCGATTCGGCGACCGCGCGGGGCCAAAAATAGGCCGGCAGCCGTCGGGAAGCCCGCCGGTCTCCGTCCAGGTCCCGTTCGGTAGTGCCAAAAAACACGCCGAACACGCGCCGAGCGGGCCCCTTTCTTGAATTGTGACCTAAGCATAATGTAAGAAATAATAACACCCCAATATCCTATATGTGTTTATTTATATGTATGGTAGAGATTACATTCTGGTAGAATTGTAGATTACTATAAAACAACGCTAAATAGCATAAGGCTCAAGATACTTTAACTTTACAGCTTTAAGATCCCAAGTGTTACAGGTTCTTCAGATCAAATAGTTAAGTACTTGAGTGGGGGGTGATGTCTCTAACATACTCGCTGAGCAACTAAGATTTAATAGATCGCTCAACGAATGTCATAGATATGTTTTGATGTCCTTAAAATCTTAACTTTTAACGTTATATCTTGTATCATATTCGAACAAAATAATGCAAGGATCACACAAATCCATTTTGGTTGCTCTAGCTGCCCAGTGGCACAGCCTATTAAAAGGGTGTCCATTCGAACACAAGCTCAATTGTCATTGTTTCGTCTTCAACATCTATAGAGTGGTCATCTTCAACCGCCAGGACTGTTGTCAGGAGCGACTCAACCCCTTCAACATCCACATCGGGGATTCCGACCAGGTCAGCGAGAACCCCAAGTGTGGAGGTGATCATCACATCAGCGCCCAGGAGCCGTCCATTTCCGTCTCCTGTCAAGGGATGAAGGGGCGGTACGTGGGCGTCCTTCTCCCCGGACCCTCCCGAGTGTTGACCCTGTGTGAAGTCCAAGTCTTTGCGGGTAGGTCTTGACTACATTCTCTTGGCATACTTATCCTCTTGATCCCCTTCGAGACATTAGGCCATGACTTTTTCTTTCCATCTTTCCATCTCGGTCCGTCCATCATGGCTCCATTTCACTGATAGCCAGGATAATCACATGGACGGCAGGTCATCCGACTCACTCACTCACTCACTCACTCAGTCCTCTTGCACAGTGTGCTTCGAGCCTACCAGGCGAACCAGCTCCCTCCATCTTTGTCCTGGGCGAGCCCCAGCGCTTCGACATCATCCGACACAGGTCTTCTCCAATGGGTTTTGGGTAATCTCCAAGCAGATCCATTTAATTCGGTGGCAAGACAGTATCCATTAGCCAGAGAAGGTTGCCGGTCACCGACGGGAGGTTGCTGTAGCGACAAAAAACGGCCATATGTAAAATTTAACGATCATTCCCCCACCACCTCTGCTTGGAGAGTAGGTTTTGGGTACCTCCTTTTAAAGCTTTTTCTTCACAACAAACAGATCTCCAGTTTAAGGCGGTTTTGGGTATTCTTGTGTCGTCCATTGATTATACATATTCAAGCCTTTTAGTCTTCACTTGAAAGTGATTTCTGTTGATAGTCTTCTAAAACCAGGTCTGTTATAGGTTTCCTCATTTGAAATCAAACACAGGGGACAATACAAAACTCATTTTCACCTGAGTTACGTGAGGAAAGTCGCGTAGAGTGCCTTTCCCAAGGGCACAAGAGCGGTGGCATGTCTGGACTCGAACCCTGGACCTCTTGATTCCGAGTCGAGCATTCTGCCGCTAAGCCACACGACCTCACGACAAAATCATTAGTATTCGTTGTGGGGGCCATTATGTTACGTTACCTGGCTGTATGTGATGTACATGGAATTAAACACGTACGATAAGATTCAGAATCTTCCCCCGAACAGAAGCCGACCAAGTTCGGATTCAGTCTGGTCAGATTTAGGCCACACCTTCCTATACGAATGGAATCGAATTTGAGTTGAACTTGAGTCAAATTTGACTGCCTTATTGAAAAAATTGAAACATTAGAGTGGCACAGCCGAACGGTAGCCGACCTGGCCGAACACCAGCCAACCTTGCTGGTGTTCGGCAGTATTCGGGAGGCTATATTCGGATTTGTGTGACAGGAGCTTACGCACAGATGCGTTCTGTTCAGACACGGCTTACTAAGGATCACTAAACCTTTTCTTCGCACTCCAACAGATAAACCAAACCTAGAAAGTCTCTTTCTGATTTTCTCTTAGACAAGAAGGACTGTAGATAATTGTGGAACCCCAATAGTGATGAAATGTATTCTTCTTTTCACTTCATGTTTTCTCTTCTAAACATAGATAGATATCAGCCCTGTCGTGAGCCGTGTATGATATAATATTTATAACATTAAACTGCCATGGTGTAATAACGATGACAGCTGTACTTATTATTAATTAGAAGAAACCTCAAACAGCAAGAGGTGGACAACACCACAGGCTATTCCCTATTTCACCGAAGTTTCTCCAAGGTATCCCCGAGGTAATATTGTTTATTTTTCTTCTTCTCCAAACACATAAAGTCAATGACCTGGACCAGACATCTGTCACCATGGTAACTGGTGCTGTAGCAGACACCCTGTGGTGTTCGGTTCCATTATGTAGCAGGACAGAAGTGGAGGGGCTGGTCACTATATCGTACATGTAAATGAATGTGTTTTAGAAAGAATAAACATAACACTTATAATACCCGTTTGTTAGGTTAGACCATGTGAAGGAAAACACCATGTATTTGCTTTGCAAGTTTGAACTTTCTACTTCACGTGAAAAGTACGTTTTCAAAATGTTGCTTCTCATTTGTAAAATCGGCACGTGTTTATTAGCCTGGTGTCCAGCCTTGTTAGCTTTGGTCCGCTCCCCAAGATCCGCTCCCCGCCAACAATATTTGATCTTGGGGAGCGGCCCAAAGCTAACAAGGCTGGACACCAGGCTACGTGTTTATGTCCATCTGACATAGTTCCTACTGGTACGAAGAAGTGGCGCCCTGACTGGCGATGCGGTAAGTTGTGGCTTGCAGAAAACGGCTACCCCGCTCAATGTGACCCTGACGGGGGAGCGCCATGCTGCTCCGGGAGTAACTGGTGCGGCAACGGGCCTGACCACTGTGACTGCCGGGGTTGTGTTAACTACAGGAACATCAGGGGCCAAGGTCTGTAGCTGATTCAACATATGTGAAAGAACACTCACATGTCATGTGCACCAGTATGGAAACAACACATACTCTCTCTCTCTCTGTCGTCTCTCTGTCTCTCTCTGTCTCTGTCTCTCTCTCTCTCTCTCTCTGTCTAGCTCTCTCTCTCTCTCTCTCTCACACACACACACACACACACATTCACCGCCACATATACAAACATACACGCGCACACATTACAAATGCACACACACAAATGCACGCACACACAAACACACACACACACACACACACATACAAGGATACAGACACGCACATGTTGTATACACACACACATACAGGCGCGTACACCCTCACAAACAAGGAATCACACAAAGAAATACTCACCAACGGCTCTTATGTTCATCATGATAATGTGTTGTGTCAGTCATGTACAGTAAGACCCCTTTTGCGTAGTGTAGCTGACATATCAAATATATCAAGGTCAAGACGAACAACGATGAGACCCAGAAAATTTCAAGTTGATGTGACAGTGATATTCCTGATTTTAGGCCGTCCAGAGCCCTCCCGTACAGCAAGTTATAACGTCGCTCGGGGGAAGAATGCCTACCAAACAAGCACGCTGTGGAAGAAGCGCGCGGTTGCCGGCCGTGCGGTAGATGGAAACACCGATGCTGACTTCGACTCCCGGTCCTGTACACACACCATGAAGGAAGGAGAAGCTAACTCCAGTTGGTGGGTGGATCTCGGAGTATCGTTTCACATTAAGACGTAAGTGTACTGATCTATTAGTTACTTGTTGAAGCCCACACTGATAGGAAGAACTTTCCAATGCAATTTAGGGCAGCAAAACTGGATTTTCAAAGCCAATTTGCTGGTCAATCTTTTAATGTAGTAAACCGAATCAATTCTATCTCGGACCATACTGATGCGATGTCGCTAATGGAAAATGGTTTCCCGTTTAGTATCGCAGGTTTGTTCTAGCTACTACATGTAGTATTTATGGGCGGTACGCACAGAATAAAGAGACGTCGACGCCTCACGTAGCTTGCAGTCGCTTGAATCGTATTGTGGCTATAGTAAAAATATGACATGATGACGAAAAGATGATACCAAATGGCAGTAAATACTATGGTCCAACACATACCCTCATCCAGAATATTTCGTTCTTGCTTTGCCGTCCTGAAACTGCATTGGATACCTTTAAAATGCCACTTATATGATTTTAGGCGTTACGTACGTCCTAATGTTACATCATGCAGCTTTAATATTATTCAGGGTAATATATAATTAAATATGACATAGCAAATTCAAATACCACAACCGCATCTTTCAAAGTTTCAAGTTGAATACGATGTTAAGGACATTTTATTCAAGGTCCCACGAACAGGCATGTCACATTGGGGATCCTCGTCCTATCCGAGCATTTATAAAACCCAATGTCTTCAATATCTACAGAGTGGTCATCTTCAACCGCCAGGACTGTTGTCAGGAGCGACTCAACCCCTTCAACATCCACATCGGGGATTCCGACCAGGTCAACGAGAACCCCAGGTGTGGCGGTGATCATTACATCGGCACGGACCGGCCGTCCATTACCGTCTCCTGTCAGGGGATGAAGGGGCGGTATGTGGGCGTCCGTCTCCCCGGACCCTCGCGAACCCTGAGCCTGTGCGAAGTCCGAGTCTTTTCAGACAGTGCTCATGCATTTAGCCACTGCCGTAAAGTGTGCAGCAAGATGAGCTGCTTAAACCTCCATTGCTAATGTCCAATACATGGCTTAACTTATTATTGTTTACTTTTTGCACATAAAGCAAGAGAAATTGTACTTAATAATAAGAACGTGTCGGAGAAACCAGAAACCAAACAGATCTATGTAGGGTTTTCCAATAATTACTTGGTGAGTTACTGCTAATTCTACTACATTATATCACTATCGATACACAAGAAAATGGGAAAAACCGACGAACTTGCTAACTTATGAAATTATAATACAATCAAATAACATAACTATTATAAGAATTATCAGAAATAATGAAAATGAATATATATATATAGAAGACATGCATTAGGACAATTAGCAAAGAATAATCAAACCTAGTACATTGTACCTCACGTACTGTACTACTGGTGACGTAGCCCATTTAATAGCAATTTCATCTAGATTACTTGTTTCTGCGCTTGCGCGCATGCTTATTTTCCATGATTTATTCGTGCATGTTTTTGGCATAGAAATTGTGATGTGTGTTGTGCGTATACAGGAATATTTCATACGCTTAAATTACGATATAGACGCGTCTAATAAATGTAATTTCAAGTAATATTTTATACAGGGAACTTCATTTACTATATCAATCTTTCTGCCACTTATGTTTTCATCCATACTATACATAGTCACGTTTCGTGTCTTCTTTAGTTGAAAGTTTAATTTGGACTTTTTTTACACTAAGGGGGGGTGTCCTAATTCCGACCTACCCCTAATTCCGTACTAGTTTGAAAAATCCTTGTCGCGGCGTTATGCATGGGAGCACGTGCCTATCAATAACCACAAGAATGGACAAAGTTTCTGTGTTGATATCGGTAATCTCACAAAGTTTGTTCCAGTTCCGACGCTCCGATAACAGACGAGTGAAAAATCTGTGTGAATTCGACGCTTGTTCGGGGGTTGACGAGCGTGTCAAAAAACGCAGCTTTGATTTTGAAACAGCCGCTTTGGAGCCAGTCGCGTAATGGTAAAAAGAAGACTTGTTTGGGACAGAAAAATAGTTGTAGATTGTTTTAGTCAAAATTTGTGTATTTTAAATACTAAGCCCTCCCCTCAGATTGACCTTTGTTAAATACTAGGTCGGAATTAGGGCACCCCTTTTGCGATAGAACGTTCCACCGACAGAATGACGAAAAACCTGCCGTAAGTTTCGCGAACCCTTACGCTTGGGTGCAAGGCGCTGACCTGAAGTAAAATACACAGCTCTTTAGCTTTAAGCGTTGTTATCTTTATCTGTAAATATCAAAGCTCGTGTTGAGCGAGTTTTTGGTCAGACAAACCATTACCAAAGGCATGTGCGTTTGCATGGAACATAGGTCGGAATTAGGACCCCTCCCGTTACGTTACTTGAGAATAAAAAAGACGATCACAAACATTTTGTCATTGACATCAATGTGGGCAACACGCTAATATGATAAACCACGCAATTAAAAGACCATGGGAGTAAGTCCAGAAACTGAATCAATAAGAAATTCTGACATTTTTGACGATGCTAACTAAAAAATATTGTATGGAAACAAAGCTGATCACCAGATGTAGATGATGCAGAGGTAAACACATTGAACACTTAAATAACACATCAGATTTGTCATCAGTTGAACAAGGATTCAGAATTGCCCAGCCTCGTGTAGTAGATTCTTATGTCCAGTTCTTATCTCAATTTATGGTCCATTAATAATTGGTTATACGTATACCATTATGTGACTCTAGGTTTTACTTTATTTCAATTTTGATCAAGTTTGATTAGTATAGAGGAGGGCATATTATAAGCTGTATATGCTTTTTCTCTCCTGCTGCACCTGTTTTATCTATTGGTTACTGTGTTATGTATGTGTGCTTTTTTCTTGTGCAAATAAATAAACGAATAAAAATTATTCTGACATCATTCTGAATCAGCTATTAATAGCTTTATTGGTTTCATCAAAAGTGTGACCAAATTCCAAAGAGGTGCAATTTGCATGTGAAAATATATGCTCAAAATATCATACAATCTTTTCAGGATTTAATATCATACAATCTCTTCAGGATTTTAGCTTACTGTATAACATCCTTGGCACTCTGTGTCATGAATATTAATATTGCAAATACAAACAAATATATATAAAATACAAAGTATCCTGAAACTATACAAGGTACAGTGCATAAATTATTTGCAACTTTGACAGCCAGTCAAGTCACACTTAAGCGCCACAGCTAAATATACAATAAATGCCTACACCCCTGAGGCATTGCCAAAAAAATGGCACCTTTGCTGCGGCACATTAGTCATAGAAATCCTGACCAACTGACAACATTTCTAGTCCAATCAAATTATTGTACACGGTAATTACATTCAACATTCTCGGGAGTTCCTCAGAATGAAACATGTGAGAAGCAATGATACTTGTCCAACCAAGGACATTCTACAATTCTGTGATGAAAGCTTTCTTGGTCCAACATTACCATGTATATACAGTCAAGCTATCATTCACAGAATACACATCTACATATGAGCATGTACATTTTTTTTTTGACATGTGGCCATTGCAGCTCATTAAATTATGCTAAAGGGATAGCTGGATGGTACAGATACATGTAGAAAGGTAAAAATAGGGTTAAGGTAGTCCCATAGCCTTTTTGAGACTGCAGGGGCAGTGAGTTGTTATCCGCTGTATTTAGGGAATGGTATTGGAAGGAGGAGCCCATCCTCTTATTCCACTGCCTTTTTACACCTGGATGGAGTGAGGAAAGTCATGTAACGTGCCTTTCACAAGGGAACAAGATTGATGACATGACAGGATTCAAACTGAAGACCTCTGGGTTTTGGGCCATCATGTAAAAGGCAAACCTACCTGTAATAATGTGATTATGAATTTTTAAACTATTCAATCATTTTTTTATTCATTTCATTTCACACTCTTAATAGCAGGCAACTTGTTAAGTTTGTTGAAAGCTGACACCTTCCTCCCAGCAGTCCACTTTTTACTCCCCTGGGACACGGAAGATCTGTCGGCGGACTCGTGATATTCGCAAACTCTATAACTCCAGTTATAGAGTTTGCGAATATACTACTGGGGATGGTACCCAGGCTAAGTAAATGTCAATATTGGACAGATTTCCACATCAAAAATATTCTTTTCTTTTTTTTGCCACCCTGAAATTGCATTGGATGCCTTTTAAAAGAGAAGAAATGCCTTCAATAGAGAAGAAATTGATTCCACTGTCATGTCATTTCTCTAGACGTAATACCCTGTGAGGGTCTGTGTCCAGTCATATAGATGTAGATGTTCTTACCGGCATGGACAGAGCCTGGAAAGGTGAACACTGGGTACCCAGTGGTGCTGTAGCCTTCACATTGATGTCTCCATAATGACTCCTTCTCTCCTGACGGGTGAAGATCTTTCGATGCAGATTCTCCTCCACACGATGACCTAACAATGTCTGAGGGGGAAGACGACCATGTTATTGTCATACATTGTATCTTGACCACATTGTACATACATTGTATCTTGACCACAAGGCAGAGGGTCAAAAAGAATGAGGGCAATATAATGTAAAATCTAGGGTGTATTTTGTTACCTTTGCCTGGTTTTTGGTAGCATTTGTACGTATGTCTGGATGCAGTTCAGCATGATAACTCATCAAGAAGCTATATGAAGCATCAAATGGAATTTCAGGGCGGCAAAACAAAAAAAAATGTGATATTGACACTTACTAGTACTACAATTTCTTTGCACACTGTCGCCATTATGTCTTACTTGAAGCGTTTGAAATACTGTAGCCCCCAAACAAGCTATATGAGCTAGGAGCCGCTATTTTAAGGTACCACCACAAAACCTGGAACCAGCCCATCA
>NW_017804270.1:20907-21723 GCF_001625305.1 Branchiostoma belcheri | reverse complement strand
CCCCCCTCAGAACTCGAGAACGGTATGTCGTATGACTACCAAATTTCCAGAGGATGGTGTACTTGTCAAAATTTATCATATCTACAATTTGTACGTCGTTATGACGTTATGTGTGATTTTATTGGCCAAAACCGTCTAAAGAGGCTATTCCCTGAAAACTAAATGGTATACAACATAACTTTCCCAAAAGTGTTTATGACATAATATTAGGGTGTACTAAGTCTTATGTTTCTCATAGCGACATCGGTGACGTCATGAAATGACGTCATGCATATTTAAGCTATCCTCCATCTTGTACCATCAATCTTGAATTTTCGAAAATAGTTTTTTTCAGGATAAAGCCTAAAATACAATGTAAACAGACTAAAGACGTTCATATAAACTTGTTTTGTAAAAAGAAATGGAAGTTTTGATGAAATCTTAAGGAAAATAACCTGTATATACCTGTTCTAATGATAAGGTCCGCCATCTTAGATTTTGGCCAATGACGTCATCAAATTAGCATAAATCATGCATTTTTAATTATAAAATTTACATAAAATTCTATGAGATGTTATTAATATTAGAGACCATGTGCAACTTGACATAAAACCCATAAAATTCTATTGTTGAAACTAAAATTACCAAATTTAGTAAAAAATGCCTGCCAGGAACCCGTTGCCATGGTAACACAAAAAAATCTTTATCTTATTCCAATGACAGAGAATTGTTCCCAACAATATTCTAGGAGACGTCACCAAGTTTGGCCGTTATAGAGCTAGCTGTTTAGACGCTACGTGGCATCAAAGTTCGCGTGGGCACTTTTAGCCCCCCCCC
>NW_017804270.1:15721-20887 GCF_001625305.1 Branchiostoma belcheri | reverse complement strand
CCCCCCCCCCGGTCTAGATAGGGTTAAGTATCCTTAGTCCTATAAGAGACGTGGGTGTACAAATATACCTTTAATCGTTAGATTTTTTCAAACAGTTGCCACAATTTCTCAATTCTTTCATAATTTCCCACTTGTATCATTTAAAAGATCACCAAAAGACTGAATTTATATTAAAGATTACAAAACCAAATTAGTATTCAGCACGTGAGACTGTTCATCATCCGCTGCCTTAAAAAAGTCAAACCTCATAATAGCAAGCGAAGTTGTAAAAGTAGAATTTTTTTCCAGACTTTTTTTGTCAGATTCCTGTTATTGTCCTAGGGCTATTAAAATCGGAGATAAGCACTGGCTTATGTGTCACTTGACGCAATGAGGCAGTTAAACTTTAACTTTAAGTTCCTATTATTGCATTGTGGCATGTATTATATTTTACTCTTAAAAAACAATTAGCATTTTGGCAGGATTTTGCAAATAAAGACATTAATTTGTACTTACAATTACTAACAAAAAGATTTCTTTAGACATATGGAAGGTTTCAAAATTGAAATGATGATTAATATGAAGTCACGTATTTGATGTCGTCAGTTATATGAGAGGCCTGAGTCTAAAAATGTACACATGGTAACCTCATTGAGCATAGTAAGGAGCCCACGGTCATGTGGGGGGCCTAGAGTCTGGACATGAATCAAGGTTTACTTACTTTTACTAATTAATATGCTGTCAGGAAAATGCACCCATGTTTTATTACTTATACTTAGTCATTCTTAGTCATTACATAATTATGTGCAGATGCGCTCCTGGTTACTAACTTGTAAGTGTATTCATCGATCAGTAAAATATTTTGATTAGTCAGAAAAGAAATTTTAATTATCTCTTAAATTGGATTATGTGTACCTAGTATCTATATCTTTACTTTGCAGGTTCTACCTGATTATTGCTTTCAGGACTTAGTGTAGAGATGTTCCTTGTTTATATATAATTACTTAGTAATACTTGAACGTATTGTGAAAGAGCTAATGCTAGAAATGTACACATTGCCACCTGTACCTGGTACGGTGTCAATGGCCATTTGAGGGGACAGATTCTATCGACCACTTACTTGTATTTGTCTCATTAGTCATGAAATTAATGAATCAATAAATGGAATATGGTTCCTGATGTAATTAAAGCGATAATATGTAAGATTTCTAACAATGTTAAACATCGTTGTTTTACACATTTCTTGCGCTATGCGCCTACCTGGGTTCATAATAACGACATTTCGAAGGTAAAGAGATCAACGTCGTTGCTCTGCAAAAAACGTATTGGAAAACTGCAACTCCTTGGCTTGTTTACCGCTATTTGTTTATATTCTTTTTAGGAGTCTCCTTTAACTTCAGTGAACCTTCCGCCACTTATTCCCGCGCTACGCAGAGTCGCCGGAAAAGCAAAATAGCGATGCTATAATATGTTAAAAGTTGTTGATAAAGGGCGGTTTTGGCACAGAAATCTTACATAATATCACTTTAACCTTTTTTGTAAATATTGTAGTAATTACTTGTACTTTGGTACTCCGCATGGTCTCATAAGTTATATAAGAGACATAAGTCTAGAAATGCACACAAGGCTACTTAGAGTGTACTTGTACATAGCAAGGTCCCATAAGTCATAAAGCAAAAAACCCATGGTACGTAAGGTTTCTTTCGTCATATGAGAGGCCTGAAATGTATACATGATTATTGTCTTGTACATCGATAAATTTGTCCTTCTATGTGAACATTTATATTGGCAATTGTCATTGTTTGGTCATAAGGCCACAGAGAGTAAATTTTATGGATGAAATCCTCCGCAGACCCCAAATCTAATGCGATAGGGAGAAAAAAAATAAATTGTGAATAGCTTAAAATTACTGGGGCTTAGTCGGAATGGTGTCCTAATCTTTTCCCTAAAGCGACGGTCACAACCCGCCGTACGTGCTTTTTCTCCGTACGTTTTTTGGGAGGCTACGTCTGCTACGTTTTTTTCTGAAAACGTGGGGAAGGAGTGGCGTCTACGCACATCACTCGCACGTCACTCGCACCGTTGCACAAAGTGTAAGAGTGTGGTCTGCACACCAAGTCTGGCCGTGAGCACTTGCGTGCATCGTACGTGGCGCAAGTGGTAAGTGAGTTGTACGTGCTTACAACGCACGATCTCTGTGCGATTGCAACTTGACCGTAAGGAGGCCGTACTCACACGTGCTTCTTCCGCACGGCACGTGCGGGGCACGCACGTCGCTCGTACTCGCACGCACGGGTGGTGAATTCGCAGATCGCACGTAGAAAAAGTTTTACATGCACTTAAAGTTCTACGGCGTGTCTGCGTGCTCCTAAATCCGTAGGATTCCGTACGGAGGCGGTACTCACCACGCACGGATGCCCTGCGTTTGCCCACGTTTTTGCACGTAGACAGCACGCAGAAGCAGGTACGGCGGGTTGTGACCGTCGCTTAAGGGTGTTGGGTTATTACATTACTGCAAAATTAAATATTAATAATGTGAAGTACCTCAGACCATGAAAACATTATGTGAATGTACGTATGGCTTGACGTTTTCTAATTCTAAACGGGGTAAAATGTTTAATAATCTCATATATCAAAGAGTGGAAATAAAAAAAGGACATTAACAATTTTACATTTTCCTTTTAAATTACCAGAAATAGCCCACGTGTTTTCAAAAATGTGTCTCGATGTAAGTAGTGTTTAAACATTTCCCCACGTGTGTATGTATAAATGGATACAATAAACACGTGAGTTGTATGTGAATAATGTGTTTGATTAATCTTTCTAACTTCTCAAACAAAACGGAATTCATAATTTTTATCAATAAGAACGAATGAATGCATTCGACTAATGAAATAAATCGCATTTAAATTATGGGTTTGATCACTCACACGGCGGTCTGTCACTACGGTATTCTTTGTCATTACTAGGGGGGTTCGAAAGAGTATCGGGTTACAAGACGCAGGTTTGGCCTGTTTTGGACTACCCGTAAACCACTTGAAAATAAACAAATAGCATTGACATTGTAGGGTATATCCCGTCAAAATAAAATGAAAAAAAATTATCGTCTTTAGATAGGTTTAATGTTAGTTGTTTACGTTAAATTACTAATTGTTTAAAATCTCGCTCCGAAAGACGATTCGACAGTCCGAGTCATGTTTTTAGGCAAACACCGTTTAGTATTGGCTACGTATGTTGCCCCAAATTCAATAAGATATGTTGGACTCTCCATGCTTTTAATCTTAAACGAGTTTTGCACACATGTCATACGGCATAAATATAAGGAGTGTTTATTTAGGTTGGCGAGTACAAGCATTACGATCCCACGATGACGGCCGTACCTTCGTTTTATGTTCCAGCCCACTACAAAATGGAGGCAGACATGTAGTTGTCCAGGAAATGGTTTATTTTTGTTAAAAGGTGTTCCGTTAGGAGGTACACATGTAAAAAGGGGCCGGAAGACTCAGGTTTACTGTAAATGACCGCGGGTGACCCCATTTCGAACACTGTTCTATTCGAAATACGTCATATCGAAGATGGTCAGGTTCTACTGCAAGTGGGGAGATCGGGGCTCAATTTTGACCACCTTGTCACTTTTTTAAATATCCATGAAGCAGAACCGCTTACGTGTAAGTGGATTAAAAACTCTTTTCCCCACGTCCGTATGTATAAATGAATACAAAGTGTGCAGAACGAAAGGCGACCTCTTAGAATAGGGACACAGCCAAGTGCCCACACGGCCACCTGAACCAAACAATGGACAAAACACTCTCTTTGTGGGCGCAGGCTCGGTCCTTGCGTCAGCTTCTTAGAAAACCAGGCGCTGCCGCTGGCTTCTCGTGATTGCCATGGTCATCATCATTGTATCTATGTTTACCAGAACAACCAGTCAAGATCTCCTCATTGGGCCACAGCAAGTAACTTGTATGGATGACATCCTCCTCAGAATTTGATATGGGCCACAAAACTGTCTCCTACATTTTCATTACCTTCGCCAAGAAGGTTATGTTTTCAGGGGCGTTCGTGTATGTGTGTGTGTGTGTGTGTGTGTGTCTGTCTGTCTGTCTGTCTGTCAACACGATAACTTGAGAAGGTCTTGATGGATTGTCTTGATACTTGGTAGGTGGGTAGGTCTTGATCCGACCTCAAAATGATTAGATTTTGGGCCACCTGGCGGCTTGTTATGGTACTGCAGCTGAACTTCCGGTTTTGATATCTCATGATCCAGACATGCTAGGGTGACGAAATTTAGATGGTAGATAGCTCTTGTGCCTGGAATAAAGTGACATGAGTTTGAGACCCCTAGTTGCTTGCTCTAGAACTGCAGGGGGGTTTAATTGACAAATGTTTAAAGGGGGATAACTCAAGAACCGATGGATGGATCATCGTGATTTTTGGTATGTAGGTAGCTTGAGTGATGCTTGACATAATGATATTACAATTATGCAAATATGGATGTAATTTGCATAATTAATGAGGAAATTCTATTTATCAGCTGCATTCCATAATAGGAAGTTCAAGCTTGTGACATATGTTATTAAGAATGAGAGAAACACAGGCAGATATCAATTATGCAAATGAAAACTTAATTAGCATAATTAATGAGAAAATATTATAATTGCATAGTGGTAACTGCCTGGAATTTTATACTTGGGGTGTTTGAAAGTTAAGTTAAGGTGAACATAATTAAACATAACTTATTCAAATAAGGACCTCATTTGCATAATTTATGAGAAAATTTCATCATGGCATTCTTTGTTAAGATAAGACTTTTTGTCTTTTGGTGGAGAATATGATCAACAGATATAATTCATGCAATTGAGGATCCTATTTGCATAATTAGGGGGATTAATATATAATTTCTTAATCATAAAAGCTAACATCATTTGGCGATGGTATGAGATCGTGGAACTCTAGTTTATATACATTAATTAACCTTCATTCTAGGCAAATGTTGTTCAACGTTGGAGGCAAGCAATTTTTTTCAACATAAGGCGAACATCAATGCGCGTGTTGTTGTCATCCGTACAATTTGCCACTGCCTAATGAGGAGGTCCTTGACTGGTTGCGATTCTGGCACGACGAGATACAATGATGATGATCATGGCAATCACGGGAAGCCCGTCTTAACCCTACCTAGACCGGGGA
>NW_017804270.1:14192-15038 GCF_001625305.1 Branchiostoma belcheri | reverse complement strand
GGGGGGGGGGCGTAAAAGGTGCCCGCGGCAACGTTGATGTCACCTAGCGTCTGAACGGCTAGCCGTAGAACGGCCAAATTTGGTGACTTTTCCTAAAATATTGTTGGCAACAATTCTCTATCATTGGAATAAGAAAATAATAATTTTTTGTGTTGCCATGGCAACGGGTTTCTGACAGGCATTTTTTGCTACATTTAGTACTTTCTGTTTCAACAATAGAATTTTATGGGTTTTATGTCAAGTTACTC
The DNA here is from genome assembly GCF_001625305.1 of Branchiostoma belcheri. Taxonomy (NCBI): domain Eukaryota; kingdom Metazoa; phylum Chordata; class Leptocardii; order Amphioxiformes; family Branchiostomatidae; genus Branchiostoma; species Branchiostoma belcheri. The sequence continues at coordinate 14,790 of NW_017804270.1, read as the reverse complement.
ATTGTTTCTAATATTAATAACATCCCATATAATTTCATGTAAATTTTATCATTAAATATGCATAATTTATGCTAATTTGATGACGTCATTGGCCAAAATCCAAGATGGCGGACCATATCATTAGAACAGGTATATACAGGTTATTTTCATTAAAATTTCATAAATAATTCCATTTCTTTTTCCAAAAAAGGTTTAAATGAAGGTCTTTAGTATGTTTACGATGTATTTTTCTCTTTATCATGAAAAAAAAACTATTTTTGAAAATTCAAGATTGATGATCCAAGATGGCGGATATCTTAAATATGCATGACGTCATTGTATGACGTCACCGGTGTTGTTATGGGCGACATAAGACTTAGTACATCATAATATTCTGTCATAAAGACTTTTGGTACAGTTATGTTGAATACCATTTAGTTTTCAGGGAAAAACTATTTAGACGGTTTTGGCCAATAAAATCACATTAATGACGTCATAATGACGTCATATTACATCATAACGACAGAATTGTAGATATGATAAATTTTCACTAGTACACCATTTTCTGAAAATTTGGTGGTCATACGACATACCGTTCTCGAGTTCTTAGGGGGGGGTC
>NW_017804270.1:11074-14044 GCF_001625305.1 Branchiostoma belcheri | reverse complement strand
ACGTACAAGTTAGTGCCAATATAGTGCATTTCTACACCTAATTCTCCAATGACTAAGAAGAAGTTACTAAGTAATGTGGTTATGATAGTGAAATAACCGCACACTACCTTCTATCCTGTAAATTGTACACCAGCTAAAGAAGTAATCTGTTACCATCTCTCTCCAATATAGTAGATTTTTCAATATCTCAATGACAGTGATTTACTAGTATGTCCTTTACTGCTACGAAGATCCACGTCACTTTCACGTTCACAACACTGTAACATATTCCAAATACGTCGATGAAGGTTAGACATCCAGGTAATACGATACGCTAAAAAGCAGTTACTCAAGCAACTGGATATGATTTTGGAAACGGTCAGACGTTTCAGCTAGTATGCACTAGCTTTCGTCAGTGACTGAGAGACCAGAGAAAAAATGCAGGTTTATATATAAAGCACAAACTATTGATTGATATGCAAATGAAGTGAAGACATATTGATATTGTTCAATTCAATAATTTTTTTTTTATTTACTGTACTTGTAGTTTCTCTTAATTGATAGATCACAAACTTGTCTCGTTTACACTTATGTTTATTTTATCATTTTTTTTTTGATTACGTACATGTGTATGTTCTTGGGTAAAAGCTTCATATTAGCAATTGTGCTTTTGCCTGATACCAGTTAATTATATTATCATCGGAAACGAAGCCTAGCCAAGAAGGAGTTAATTATGTATAAATTAATAAATCAATCAACTGTAAGTAGAAAATAAATGAGTCAAGAATTGTAGTGCATTTCTACACATAATTCCCTAATAACTCAAAGACGTTACTAGGTATAAATTCAGTAAGAAACCATGGGTGCATTTCTAAATCCCAGCATGCCGTATGACTGAAAAGACTTTACTGGGTACAAGTAAAGCGACGGTCACAACCCGCCGTACGTGCTTCTGCGTGCTGTCTACGTGCAAAAACGTGGGCAAACGTAGGGCATCCGTGCGTGGTGAGTACCGCCTCCGTTCGGAATCCTACGGATCTGGGAGCACGCAGACACGCCGTAGAACTTTAAGTGCATGTAAAACTTTTTCTACGTGCGGTCTGCGGATTCACCACCCGTGCGTGCGAGTACGAGCGACGCGCGTGCCCCGTACGTGCCGTGCGGAAGAAGCACGTGTGAGTACGGCCTCCTTACGGTAAAGTTGCAATCGCACAGAGATCGTACGTTGTAAGCACTTACCACTTGCGCAACGTACGATGCACGCAACCGCTCACGGCCAGACTTGGCGTGCAGACCACACTCTTACATTTTGTGCAACCGTGCGAGTGACGTGCGAGTGACGTGCGTAGACGCCACTCCTTCCCCACGTTTTCAGAAAAAACGTAGCAGACGTAGCCTCCCAAAAAACGTACGGAGAAAAAGCACGTACGGCGGGTTGTGACCGTCGCTTAATTAGTAATCCTTGATTAATTTCAAGGCTCGAAAACTTACATGGCCTTGGACTTTTAGTATGCACAAGTCAGCAGCCATGTGTGCATTTTTAGACTCAGGCCTCTCATATAACTGATGATATTTTAAAAAAAGCAAGTAAGTAACTGTAGATGGATTGTAAAGGTCCATGCCCGGGCGCCCACCTCACACTTTTCACACTTTTGTTTCTTTTTGGTAGGTCACAATTAGGAAATTGTACTAATGTACCAGTAGACGCCATACTTTAATGTATATCTGTAATGCAATAAAGTTATCATTATTTCCAACTTCAGACCTTCCATCTGTCTAGAGATACCTTACTCTCAGTAGATCTAAGTAAAAGTTAATGATGACAGGTGTATTTGTATTCCCAGGTCTCCCATGGGATTAAGGATACATCAAGTACTAGTAGAAGTGGAGTTGTACAGTCAAAAATTATGGTAAGTCTCTTTATTTGACATAACAGATTTAAACATTTTTTTAGAACCGTTTATGTTCTGAGAAATTATACAACAATTCTGGCCCAAGAGACCTTTTAATGAATGAACGAGTCTATATGTTATCTGAAGATCCGTCTGGTCCTTTACGTTTGGGGTAGTAGTCCAAGGCCAAGCGATTAAGTGTTTAAGGTTTATTTTCTTCTTGCAATTGAAGAAATATTCAGTCACACGCTTGGTCTGTCCACTGTCCTCTTCTGGTGTCTCTGAAAAACCATCTGCTTAGTCTGCAGGAAAATAGATTTATTTATTTATTAGGATTAAACAAGACAAAAACACGGGTAGCATTATTAGTATAATGCTTTTATAGTTTATTACACATTTACAAATTACAATGTAATGGAAACCTAAATGAATATATGATATCGGTAGGTGTTCTATCATAGCACGCTTTTTAGCGCGCTAGAACTCATGGATTGTCATCACAAATTGTTAGAGAGAGTGGTCAGATTTTCATGAATAAATTTAACCCTACCTAGACCGGGGGGGGGGCGTAAAAGTGCCCGCGGCAACTTTGATGTCACCTAGCGTCTGAACGGCTAGTCGTAGAACGGCCAAACTTGGTGACTTTTCCTAAAATATTGTTGGCAACAATGATCTATCATTGAAATAAGATAATAATTTTTGTGTTGCCATGGCAACGGGTTTCTGACAGGCATTTTTTGCTCAATTTAGTACTTTTTGTTTCAACAATAGAATTTTATGGGTTTTATGTCAAGTTACTCATGGTTTCTAATATTAATAACATCCCATATAATTTTATGTAAATTTTATCATTAAATATGCATAATGTGTGCTAATTTGATGACGTCATTGGCCAAAATCCAAGATGGCGGACCATATCATTAGAACAGGTATATACAGGTTATTTTCCTTAAAATTTCATCAATACTTTCATTTATTTTTCCAAAAAAGGTTTAAATGAAGGTCTTTAGTATGTTTACAATATATTTTAGGCTTTATCATGAAAAAAACTATTTTTGAAAATTCAAGATTGATGATCCAAGATGGCGGATATCTTAAC
>NW_017804270.1:7839-11054 GCF_001625305.1 Branchiostoma belcheri | reverse complement strand
CCCGGTGGCGAGGGGTGACGAGCGTTGTCGAAATTCGGCCCCCGTCCCTACCGTTAAAGGAACGCTCCAGCAAAGTTCGGCCAGTGTGACCGGGCCTTAAGACTTTGCCTTTGTCGACACAAATTATGTAAAGCCAAAGCTATACAATCAGTATACTAACTTCTAAATCATTGACAGTTGCCTTGCTGAAACAATAAGGGCCAAAGTTTCTAAAAAAATCGATATGAATGTTTTTTTGGTGGAAGGCACCAAAAACAACGCAACATGAACGTTACTATTACTACAGTCCTACCTGTCGCTGCAACCACAATCATCAAGCTGACTTCTAATAGAAGTGGTAGGATCACACACAGAGGCAGTTTCATGGTGGATCGAGGCAGATACTTAGATTGAGCAACACAGGTGTTTGAGTCGCCTGCTACAAGTTTGTCTGGCGCACTGGTGCAAAGTTTAGTCACGAGTTGCGAGGTCATGGACCGAACGTGCCATTGGACAAACAAGGGGGACGTCGACAAACATGTTATGTATGTACAGTGTATAAAAGGGGAGTTTATAATTTTTAAAAGAATAAATACATATGCCTTAAAACAGGGGATATTTCTAAACGGCTGTTGGAAATAAAAAAAGGCACAAAGTCAAGTTGATTTCTTTTAATTCAAATGCATGACGGTCTTTTTCTGAAAAAAAAAACAATAAGTAGAGTTAATATCTTCTAAATGCGTATTGTAAACGAAAACAAGAAAGTCATTTTACTTTAGATAGCAAATGCATCGTAACTTAGTAAGTATAGTTAACCTAAGAATACGTGTTGACATACCTTAATTTAAAAAAAATATTTAAAGTAAAAAAAAAGCTGTTATAGACATAATCCCCTCTTGATCTCATAATAAGAGGGTATAAAGGTCCTGGCATCTGATTTTGATTTTGCATCTGACACTAATCCTATTAAGTCAATTTTATACTGAAAAGGATGAACATGTTATTAAGTGAAATTAACAAACGAGTTTTGAAATACTAGTATATCAAAATACTACAGTATTGACTAAGAATAACGAACAACTCGCAAATGCTCTCTATTATTATTTTCTGTATACTAATGGACACAAGCATTTCAATTGTAATTAAAATGGTTAATAAGTCATTATTGTACTATGAATACATGTACTTGCTTTTGGTTTATGCAAGGATAAGTATGTATACATAATGGAATGAAGGTATACGCAGAAAGTCCGGAGCAAACTGCGAGATATGAGTATACCAAACAAAGGAGGGTGGATGGGTGGTTTGCTTAAAATTGGCAGCCTCCACTGGGATGCCCTCCTGGACTGCGAAAAAAACGTCCTCAGCCAGACAAGGCGCTTGCCTATTCACGTGTCGACACACGAACTACTACCAAGCTAAATCAACACATATTAGAACAGTCATAAAAGGAAAGCAATGCTCTCAATCTCAAAAACAGATCAGGACACAAGGCGTAAGTAGTCTGAGCTAAGAATCTCTCTATAAAATTGAACTTTCTGATCCTCAAGATTTGCCCTTTTCTCAAAGGGCATGGCGGCATTCTAGAAAGGAGGACTTTCAGTATGATTAGCTTTGGCGTCTTTCTATGTGGAGAGAAAACCTTTCAGAATCGGCCATGGAAAGGGTGGATGTAATCCACCTTAAGGTCCGGTGGGCTAACAAAACTAATCGGATACCTAAATAAAAGCATTGGTTTTCTTTCATCTCTGTTTTGTAACGTGGTGATTGTACGTAATAGCGGTTTGTGTCTAGGACTGCACGTTAGTCGACACGCGCCTCGTCTGGCGCTGGACGTGTTTTTTTCGCTGTCAAGAAACCTGACAAGTGTCATCATGTCAGGAGAACAGCATCTGTCCGAGACTAGTTCAACAGGTATTTTTAATTCCATTCCTGGTATATCTAGGGAAAGTTTTAAAGGAAAAAAAAACGGAACCAAACTTGTTATTTTTCTCGAATTTCAAAGTATATTCTCTTTTTTGATTATCTTCTCGTCTTTAGGTGTAGATTTATTTGTCATGAACCGTTTAAGAACATCCTTCATCTTCAACTTGATTGGACAGAGGAATACATGTTAAATTTCCTTATTTTATGTCCAGGGGAAACACCAAAGCCGCAGTCCCAGCTTTATTGGTGTCCACTTAACCTTATGTACGCCTCCAAAGCAAATAAAACGTTATAGCTTCTATGTTTTCTGTTATCTTATATATTGTTTGTATACACCCTCCAAGACTCAACACCCATGCAGCAGCATCAGTCTAATTGGAGAGCACGTGCTGACGCTGCTGCAAAAATACCCAACCCTACGTACATCATTTTCCACATCTTGTCCATGTTACTTGTGTTAAACGCCCTACACGTAGCTTGTCTAGATAACTGTATTGCATCTTCAAATTTTCCTACAGGTGCCACACCCGCCGACCAACACCAGACTGATTACCAGGCACGTGCAGACGAAGATGAAAGTACCTCCGACCACACCTACGAAGCCATGCCGGGTAAAACGTTTTAAGCCCTTCTCTGTTTGGTACATATATTCTCCAGTACTTTGCAGTTGGCCCGTATGTAAACTTTAAAGTGCCAGACGCGTGATTGGTCTGTAAAAGTATTTGTTTATTTATATATTAGTATGTGCCGTGTTTTTGTCGAGATCTCTGGGCAATGTAATTATTGAAGCAAGCAATGGATCATTGGGATCATGGTGCAAAATATGATGACATAAATATGGATAAAATATGAATTCAGTGAGAACTGACCATTCAGGGCACCCATTGCAAAATGGACAAGAAAATGCTTTAACCCCATTCAGACCAGGGGTCGGGGGCTTCTTAGACCCGTGCAAACTTTCATATTTATATTAGGTAAGAACATTTTGGAAAGGGCCTTTTTCTCTTATTTGAAAAGAACTTAGAGCCGAATCAAAACATGTCAACACTAATTTTAGCTAACAAAGCTTTTGGTTTATGACGTCATAACTAGCGTTTGTTTGAGTGCGCCCAATTTATAAACTATTTCTTGTAAAACGTTGTTTAAAGTTTGATTCTTAACGTGCCAAAAATGCTGACACTATCGAGGATATAGCTACCATGTACATCAAACAATGACACATATATGTCACAATTATCCATATATATATATATATATATATATATATATATATATATATATATATATATATACTATATATATATATATAT
>NW_017804270.1:5557-7595 GCF_001625305.1 Branchiostoma belcheri | reverse complement strand
CTTGATCTGTCATTTAATGAAATAGTACAATATCCTATCTGCCTTGGCGACCTTGGCAATAACCTTGGCGATTTTCGGGGAACGGATTGAAGGTATACGCAGAAAGTCCGGGGCAAACTGCTAGATAAAAAGGAGGGTGGATGGGTGGTTTGCTTAAAATTGGCAGCCTCCACTGCGGGAATGGGATGCCCTCCTGGACAGCGAAAAACGTCCTCAGCCAGACAAGGCGCTTGCCTATTCACGTGTCGACCCACGAACTACTACCAAGCTAAATCAACACATTTGAGAACAGTCATAAAAGGGAAGCAATGCTCTTAAACTCAAAAACAGATCAGGACACAAGGCGTAAGTAGTCTGAGCTAAGAATCACTCTATAGAATTGAACTTTCTGATCCTCAAGATTTGCCCTTTTCTCAAAGAGCATGGCGGCGTTCTAGAAAGGAGGACATTGAGTATGATTAGCTTTGGCGTCTTTCTATGTGGAGAGAAAACCTTTCAGAATCGGTCATGGAAAGGGTGGATGTAATCCACCTTAAGGTCCGGTGGGCTAGCAAAACTAATCGGATACCTAAATAAAAGCATTGGTTTTCTTTCATCTCTGTTTTGTAACGTGGTAATTGTACGTAATAACAGTTTGTGACTAGGACTGCACGTTAGTCGACACGCGCCTCGTCTGGTGTCATCATGTCAGGAGAACAGCATCTGTCCGAGACTAGTTCAACAGGTTTTTCTAATTGTATTCCTGGTATATCTAGGGATATAGGTTTAAAAGAAAAAAAGGAACCAAAATCATTATATTTATCAAAAGGATATTCTCATTTTTTATTATCTTGTCATCTTTATGTGTAGAATTATTTGTCAATGAGCCGTTTAAGAACATCCTACATCTTCAACTTGATTGTACAGAGGAATATGTTAAATTTCCTTATTTTATGTCCAGGGGAAACACCAAAGCCGCAGTCCCAGCTTTATTGGTGTCCACTTGCGGACGCCGCTGCGTCAATACCTAACCTATCTACGCCTCCAAAGCAGATAAAACGTTAGAGTTTCTATCTTTTCTACCGATGCGTACCCTGGAATCTGTTCGCCAGGAGATAGGGACAGCTGCCTAGTACAGAACCGCGGCTCTTGCGGTGTCCGGTGCGCTCAGGTCGGCCCTTGAAAATCCGAGGAAGAGGCGTGCGATTTTCGCGTCGGTCCGTACCCATAACCGCAGCAGGCTTCCAAGGTGAACAGCCTCTAGTCGATAGAACAATGTAGGTAAGGCAAGACGGCAAGCCGGATCCGTAACTTCGGGAGAATGATTGGCTCTAAGGGCTGGGCCGGTCGGGCTGGGACCAGAAGCGAGACGGGAATGTCCGGGGCTGTGCTTGGTCCGGTCGTCGGGTCGAGCCCGGCCCGCGGGCCTGGCGACGTAACTGACTCGTGAATGCTCCAGCTCCGCCGTCGAGGGTTCGCTCTCCCGCTCCGCTTCGGCCGGCGCGAAGCAGCCGACTTAGAACTGGTACGGACCAGGGGAATCCGACTGTCTAATTAAAACATAGCATTGCGATGGCCGTCGGGCGGTGTTGACGCAATGTGATTTCTGCCCAGTGCTCTGAATGTCAAAGTGAAGAAATTCAACCAAGCGCGGGTAAACGGCGGGAGTAACTATGACTCTCTTAAGGTAGCCAAATGCCTCGTCATCTAATTAGTGACACGCATGAACGGGCTTGGCAGAATCAGCGGGGAAAGAAGACCCTGTTGAGCTTGACTCTAGTCCGACTCTGTAAAGGGACATGAAAGGTGTAGCATAGGTGGGAGGCCTTCGGGCCGTCGGTAAAATACCACTACTCTCATCGTTCCTTTGCTTACTGGGTTAGGCGGAAAGCGAGCCCCTCGCGGGCTTTCCCTTCTGGCGTTAAGCGCACCGGCCGGCCGCGCTCGTCGCGGTCGTCAGCCGGGCGCGATCCGCTCCCAAGACAGTGTCAGGCGGGGAGTTTGACTGGGGCGGTACATCTGTCAAAGAGTAACACAGGTGTCCTAAGGCGAGCTCAGC
>NW_017804270.1:0-1780 GCF_001625305.1 Branchiostoma belcheri | reverse complement strand
CGCATCGTACACAGGCTGACGTTGCCGTTCCAAGGACGCTATCGCACTGTTTTCTGTGACTCTTACTACACAGACGCCGAGCTGGCAGACCATCTTTTTGCGAAGGACACGTACTTGGTGGGGACGGTGAGAAGGAATGCGTCAAGCCTACCGACTCTACGGCACCCCATTCCGCCGAGAAGCAATCGTGGCCGCCCGCCGACTCAGAGTTTCCGTGACCCATTTCCTAAGCAGAACGTGCCGAGAGGTTACTCCGTCCGGTACCATGATGGGCCTCTTACGGCGGTGAAGTGGAAAGACACCAAGACGCTCATCCTCTTATCGACGGGGACAAGTGTCGGTGCTCCCGATGTACAAGTTACCAGGCGATCGAAAGGTCCTGGAGGAGGAGCTATCCGTCAGCAGGTGCCATGTCCAGCGATGGTGGACTTGTACAATCGCCACTACAAGGGGGTTGACAAGGCGGACCAGCTAAGGTCTTCCTACGAATTTGGGCGCCCGTCGAAGAAATGGCATCGGCAACTGTTTTAGTATGCGCTGAATAAAGCAGTGGTGAATGCATACCTAAACTGGAACGCCTACACGTCCGAAAGGAGCCGCAAGAACAAGGAGACAATTCCCGTCCACAAAACTACCCAGCTGAGTTTTCGCCGAGCGTTGGTGCGGCAGCTAGTGGGGAATTTCTCGGCCAGACGCAAAGCACCTGCTGGGAACCCGCCCGTCGTCCACCCTGTGATAGAACCAGTCACCGTTGAACACGAGCAAGTTCGCCGGGGGAAGCCGACGCGAGCCTGCCGCTACTGCGCCAAAGCCCGCCGGCATATGACTGGAGCGAATCGTCCGAGACCGCACGAGACCATCTACGAATGCAGCACCTGCAAAGTTTCCGTCTGCCGAGTGTCTCTTCGCCCAGTGTGCTGGCGTGAACACTTAGATGAAAGGCGGCAGCAGGTTTCATAGACGTTTTGGGGTCTATGTGTTGTAGTAGCGCCGGGGAAAGGCGTGATACCTACCGATAATGATTCTTGTGTAAGGCCGGGAGAGGCCGTGGAACTGTTAAAGTGTTGCAGTAGCGTCAATGTGTTGTAGTAGCGCCGGGGAAAGGCGTGATACCTACCGATAATGATTCTTGTGTAAGGCCGGGAAAGGCCGTTGAACTAAGTGTTGCAGGAGCGTCAAGGTGGTGTAGTAGCGCCGGGGAAAGGCGAGATACCTACCGATAATGACTCTTGTGTAAGGCCGGGAGAGGCCGTGGGACTGTTAAAGTGTTGCAGGAGCGTCAATGTGTTGTAGTAGCGCCGGGGAAAGGCGTGATACCTACCGATAATGACTCTTGTGTAAGGCCGGGAAAGGCCGTTGAACTAAGTGTTGCAGGAGCGTCAATGTGTTGTAGTAGCGCCGGGAAAAGGCGAGATACCTACCGATAATGACTCTTGTGTAAGGCCGGGAGAGGCCGTGGAAATGACCGTTAAAGTGTTAAAATTGGCAGCCTCCACTGCGGGAATGGGATGCCCTCCTGGACAGCGAAAAACGTCCTCAGCCAGACAAGGCGCTTGCCTATTCACGTGTCGACACACGAACTACTACCAAGCTAAATCAACAAATTTGAGAACAGTCATAAAAGGTAAGCAATGCTCTTAAACTCAAAAACAGATCAGGACACAAGACGTAAGTAGTCTGAGCTAAGAATCTCTATAAAATTGAACTTTCTGATCCTCAAGATTTTGCCCTTTTCTCAAAGAGCATGGCGGCATTCTAGAAATGAGGACTTTGAGTATGA
>NW_017804269.1:20157-21124 GCF_001625305.1 Branchiostoma belcheri | reverse complement strand
GGACCGAGTTGACCGAGTTGACCAGGGTAGTTGACCGAGTTGACCGAGTTGACCGAGTTGACCAGGGTAGTGGACCGAGTTGACCGAGTTGACCAGGGTAGATCAACTCTCAGGGTAGTGGACTCTCAGGGTAGGGTACCAGGACCAGGGTAGTACTCGGACCAGGGTAGTGGACCGAGTTGGGCCGAGTTGACCATGGTGGTGGGCCGAGTTGGGCCGAGTTGACCATGGCGGTGGGCCGAGTTGGGCCGAGTTGACCATGGCGGTGGGCCGAGTCAACCTTTCTAGTCTTTTTTTTGTATTTCAATGCATCTAATTATATATTTCTGCGTCTTTCGAGAACTAGGAAAGATCAGATTTGATTATAGATTTAAGGAGTGCGCAATAATGAATAAAAAGGGAAGAATGGTCTACTTTAAATCCTATCATTATATATAACTACAACAGTTTATATACATGTAAAATATTTGAAACAAGACATCCCGGTTTTTGACAATCTTTTAAAAAATGGTTTTATTGACATTGAATATTACAAATTGAAGCTATGGTGGTAGAAATGTTGCATTCAATACCATACATCTTATATCCCAACATATCAATGATGTCATTTCAAAATGTATCAGCTCAACAACATTATATTCAACTTAAAACCAAGGCTTTCTTCCAAGAGGTTCAGCTAGCCAATACCATTTAGGATGGAAAACTATAGCCTCTACCAGGCACCGTGGATCGCTGGAAAAATAGTAGAAATTGGCCGAAATAAAGGAATAATATACCAGGGGAGGTAGCTGGCCAGAGAAGATCCAATTTGCGGGTCTCTGGTCGGCTATCTCCCCTGGTATATTATTCCTTTATTTCGGCCAATTTCTACTATTTTTCCAGCAATCCGCGGTGCCTGGTAGAGGCTAGGAAAACTATGCGTGCAGATAGGACTGGAGAGATACTACAAAAAAAAAAAAAAAAAAAA
>NW_017804269.1:14605-19731 GCF_001625305.1 Branchiostoma belcheri | reverse complement strand
AAGCTCACTCACAGGTCTTTCCAGGAACTTAAAACACTTATCCCTGAATACACAATAGAACTTTTGGCTAGTAAAACCTGTGGCACTCTTTCCTATACTTACACCCTAAAATATTTGGACAAAAGTGGGAGACATACATGTACTAGTACTAGGGAAATTTGATGTGTAGGGGAACAGAGAGTTAAGGTATGAAAAATGCCATGGATTAAAGTTAGGCAGGAAATTCTGTAGACTTGGCAGATTGACGTAGGTTTTCGAGGGCCATGTATTAAAAACAACAGCACCATTGTTGCACAAGAGCATGTCGCATTGTGGCACACTTAGAGATTCTGAGACTACTAGTAGTAGTAGTAGTACTGTTTGCAGCAGAACATAATATTTTTGCAAGAATTTTATTTCGCAACCCAAACAATGCTGTACCACAAAAACATACAGTATTTGCAGGGTAACATGATCTCACTATGGTGAGGAACTACAAAAATAAACGACTGCAAATATTACAAGAATTACAGTACACTAGTGTCTCACTATGGTTTGCAGCGGAAAATAATATACAATGTAGATACACTGATTATATTACCAAGCTAAGAAATATACATATACAACTGTACATACATTTGCAGCTGCAGTAAGTATTGAAACTTACAAAAATTAAGTAACTGAACTACACTGGCTGTACAGTAACCCAAAACATTTTAAGTGGCTCTCATGAGCCTTGTTTTGTGGTGAATCATGAAGTTAAAAAAGTGGATAAAGCAGACATGTCTTCAAAGACAAAAAAAATGTACAAGTGGTGAAATTACATGTCAAAATAGGGGGGAATAATGCGAACCTGAAATGTACATGAAAAACCATGTCTTATGCTCCTTGCTGCCTTTTGGCACTAATTTTTGCAGCAGTAAGAGCCCTTGGCCAGGACACCCACCATTGCCCCACAAGTAATAACACATGTATATGTAGGCAATGTCATAGAGTACATGTATTTACATTGTGACTATAAATTGAATCAACCATATACACAAACTTCAGTAGATGGCCAGTAAACCCCGTATAATATGTAATTTATAATCATATTAAGGCCACACCAATTTAATTTGTTGGTTCTCAGATTTTTCCACAAAAAAAATGAAGCAACAGGGTTAGGCATCCTATCATCTGTTGGGGGCAAGTATGAGCATTTTGCAGTTGACTCAGAATTTTTTATTTTTGCAAATCAGAAAAAAATGAAGCGGGCAAATCCGTTAACCAAGAAATTAAATTGGTGTGGCCTTAGCAGGCTCAATAGGTCTGACTTTTTTTGGGCTCATAAAGCACTTTGTTCTGGTTGTGTATTAATTCTAATTGTTCCTTGGTTACTTGTAAGAACTGATATACTACATGTACCAGAAAAAAGCACCAAGAAAAACCCTAACCTATAAAGTCTGCTCAGAAGGCTACTGTATCTTGCATGCATATGGTGTCCTTTAAGTTTTACTGTAAAACAATCTAAGCCAATATGAACATTATAAATCATTTACATTGGTACAAATGTTGCTGATTTGAATTTTGTCCTGCCAAGCATTTAATCACCCCATGGATGCAAACTTGTTTCTCTATGGCAATTTAAATATGGACCCCTGTAGAAAAAAATGGCACTGGCATATTATTACTTATAGCATGGATGCCAACAATCTACTTAGATGGACAAATATTACAGCTACATGAAAAGGACTGGGGATGAAAAAACATTTCCAAACATTTTTATTTTTTATACAGATTGTACATTTTTTTTCACACTTAATGTGAAATGTTGGATGTGGATCTGATTTGTTATGTACTGAAAGTCTAAAGTCGACAATGTGTTCATTCGGAGTCTGAGAGGACAATGATATCCGGAGAGTTCGATCTGCCTACTAGACTAGGCAGTCCGCTAGAACTGCTAGTCACAGTGTCCTGGGAAAGAGCTTCCTGGCTGGAATCTGGAACCCGGGCAGGAGAGTCAGCCCCACCAGTGTGACTGGAAGAAGTTGGCTCCTGTTTGACGATGCTACTTAAACAGCTTTGGCCACCGGCTAGAATGGAGGACACCTTGAATCTCAAGTCTTGTAGCCTCTGCGGATCTACTATGATACGCTTGGTTTGAATTTTGCTGTGTGATGTGGAGTCGCAGGAGTTATTTTTGTCATTTTCCGGACTTTCATTAACATTCTGGGAAGAACACAGTCCTTGTTCTAGATCCACTGTCTCTATGGCAATGCAATCTGAATCTTGACTACTTCTGTTTTCGGTGTCAGCGTCAAGGGAAAACCTCGAAAGCGGGTGCCTGTCCGGGGCTTCGTTTTCGTCATTGTCCCAGTTGGCTGAATCGTCTGTGACATCTGATTCGGCTGAACTCAGAATTTCTATCGGGTCAGTTGAAGTAATGTCACTGTTTTCTGTTACTCTTGTGAGATCATTTGTAGTGCTGTCTTCTACTTCTGCTGTTTCTTTTGGACCGTTTGTGTTGAAGTCTGTGCTTTCTCTTGTTCCTGTAGCTAGGTCGGTTGGTGTTTTCTGCATTTCGTCCTTTTGTACTGGTTCCTCTGTGACTGTTTCTTCCGTCATCCCTGTCTGTTGTGGTTCGTTTGTTGCTGTTGGAGTTGTTGATGATGTTTTCTCTTCTTCTTGTTCTATTCTCACTGGAAAAACAAAGAATAAAGAACATACATTGTTATCGTGTAGTAATTTAAGGCTTAATTGTTGAACGTAGTTGTGATGTACAAACTCGTGCATATAGCATGAAGCAAATGTTCTGTGCAGTGTATACAGAGAAAAAAAAATTGAGAGCCTCAGACCAAATACAAGCTTGATTTTAACCTCCTTGCTCAGACTAACAATCAATGCATTCCAAATAGGTCATCTATTTACTTGGAATAAGTAGAAAAATGTCATGGCAATTATTTGATATTCCCATAATTTCCAGTTTAAAAATTTGTATGTTACAACTACAATTTAAAGCAAGATGCCACCCCAAGATAGGCTAGAATAAAAACATTTCTTTCTTGTATACTGTATTGGGAAATCTTCCACAGACGAACATAAATCTACAGTGAACAGTTCCTTTAGGCAGACAAGAACACAGACAAGTCATTGTTAATGTAGACTTCATATCAGAGGGGATTCCATCGAGCCAGGTAGATGCGCTAGAAGATGGTGAACTTCAGAAGGCCTGCTCCAAGGAACACCGAGAACCTACAAGAAAGAATTTAAAGCCATGATGTACATTCCTGCAGGCTATCCTACCTATACCACCGGTTTCTCCCTGCACGTCCCAGCCGCTGCCTCCAAGGTGAACAGAGACAGGAAACGCCTCTTGTTTCCCTCCCTCTATTCCGGCCATCTTTGCTGTTCCTTCTTCTAGATCTTCGCCACTGTCAGGGGAGAAACGTTTCCGGGACTTACGAGGTTTCACAATCGTGATTTCCCTCATCGATTCATCCTCCTCCGATTCCGAACCATCGGCCTTCTCTAAAACTTTCTCAATTACCTGACTGTTTTCGAGCTGATCTTCGTCCTCCATTTCCTCCTCGTCTAAATCTTCCTCGGTTTCGACGTCTGACACGCCGCGGGCCGGGGGGAGTCTTCGGTGTCGCTACCCTGCGCGGTGTCCCCATCGAGGTTCAGCTCGTACTGCTTCCTTGTGTACTTTTCTAACACCTCGTCTAACCTTCGCTTGCCGTGCATCCGGTTGTCTCGCAGCTTTTGCTGGAGCTCTGGGTCCTCTTTGGCGGGATCCTGTGTCGGATCGAAGGTGTCAGTCAGGTAAGAGCCGAAGTTTTGTACAAGGGTCTCTGTGCCTTCTTCTCTGGAACTTGTCGCCGATATCTGTGAAGGCTTCCTTGGCGAGGTCGTGCACGTGCCTTGGTGGTAAGCGGAGATTCTCTTTCCTGTTGGTCTTTTGGACTATTGCCAGAATGTCATGGAAGTCGGGGAATGCGTCGTTCCGCCTGAGGAACTTCATGATCCTTCGGTTGACCTCGGGAAACCTGGTGCCCTTGAATTTTATCGTCCTTTCAACTTCCCTTCCCGTGACGACCTGTTCTCCTTTGAGCTCGCAAATTTTGTTCCAGATGGTGTTGAAGCGTTTCTTCAGCCTATCTTCCTGGATGTACGTCGAGTCCTCGTCATCTAGGTCATCGAGGGAGACTTCTTTTGCTTCCAGACGTTTGATCTCTTTTGAGACTATGGCTAGGAGTTTCTCAAGTCTGTGAATCTGCTTCAGCCTTTTCTTAGCCTTCCTGTCTAATTCTGCGGGATCTTCAGTACTTGAGGAGGGTTGTGCACCTTGGCCCATCTCTGCGTCTTTGTCACCTGAGCTGTTGTGAAGGTTGCCCAAAGAGGAGGTTTCTCCTAAGTCACATCCCTCTGTGTCCACACCTGTATCTTCTTCACTTTTGCTTGGACCACTTTTTTCACTGCTATGACCGTTTTGCTCTGTCTTGTTGTCCTTACTTGTTGTTTCACCCACACTTGCTTGGTCTGGCTTAAACCTTTTTGCAGAGCTGCCATCACTTGTGTCAGAAAACTCAGTACTGGAGTCTTGGCCAGACTGGTCTCTTTTCCTTTTCCTTTTGCCCTTTTCTGAGCCCGACTCAGACTTACTGTTTGCCTTCAGGTCGTCAATGACAGCCTTCATGTGAACAAAGACTTCCTTTTTCCCACATTCCTTAAGTTTCTCAGTCCGTTTGGTTAGGAAGTCGAGGAAAGTTTGGGAAGAAAGGTAGGCGGGGTCTGCACCGTTGAACCTTTTCTGCAGGAACTTGAGGACATCTTTGTCTTTCGTCAGGGTTGAGCACAGGTGAACAAACTGAAAATAAACAGCACACAAAAATTATATACAGCATATAGGAGATGATAGTTAAGTAGATAAGTAATTAATTAAACAGCCTTAATGGCTAAGAAGCATTCCATTTCAATCAATCACTGGCTAACTTTTAATCTATTTGATAATAGCTAAAAAGAAATCATTAGATGCAGAAAACAACCTTTGTTAGATCGAGAGAGAACTTACTCCGTGCATAGTCTCATCAGGTAGGTAAGTTACTGAGGAAAGAGACTCTTTTTACACAAATATATATATATATATATATATATATATATATATATAC
>NW_017804269.1:12092-14585 GCF_001625305.1 Branchiostoma belcheri | reverse complement strand
GTATGTTTGGGAATGCATCTACAGCAGTGACACCTGTGCTGCAGTGCAGTGTGAACCAGTCAGAATTGCCCTGAGGAAGGTGACAGACGGTCACCGAAACGTTGGCTGTAAATAACACACTTGGCTGTGTAAAAAGAATCTCTTTACTCAGAGAGAACTTATGATTACAGTAATGAAGTTTAAGGCCAGAAGTATCTTACTTTGCTAAATGATTCCCTGGCGGCTTCAGCATGTGTGCTGTCAACGACTGCATCAGTCTTCATCTGCACCTCTGATGATGTTGTTGAGTCAACCTGGACAAAAATATGATCAGACATAATTTTTTAGACTCCAAAATGCTTATTAGAGTTATCAGATCCTCATTGCCATAAATACGACAAATTATAACTGTTTCTCATTGATTATGCAAATAAGATCCTCATTACCATAAATTATACAGGTTTACCAATGCTCTACCCTTCTTAACAAAGGCCATTCAACCATTTTCTCATAATTTATGTAAATGACATGTCCTAGTTTGAATAAGTTATGATCTACATAAATTGTACTCATTGATCATACGCTCTACCCAATGAGTCTTATCTTGAAAAGGCCATTCTACTAGAATTTTCTCATAAATTATGCAAATGAGGACCTGACGAAGTTTCTCCCTCCCTTGACTTCCAAATGTCACAAGTGCGAAATTCCTGCCAGTTACCACTATGGAATCAAAGCTCTTTTTTCATTAATTATGCAAATTCAGATGTAATTTACATAATCAATGTATGCCAATGCAGTGTTCGAAATACTCTTTTTCAGGTACGTGCAAAATTGCACATTGCCAAAATTTTTAGGTGCAATTTGAAAAATGTATGTGCAAAATTATATTTAGCCTTGCATCTTTAGGTTTGCAACTGTTTTACTGTGTATTAACCTTCTTAGCCTGCCACTGCATATAGAAGTTTTAGTATACATTAAAAAGAAGGGACCAAACAAAACATGAACAATGCTAGTATCATCTGTGTTTATAAAAAAAAGAACACAAAAAAAATTTGTCGGCATTAGCTTCAAAGGACGCCGCTAGTGACTTCCGGCCCTCTCACTCGTCATACTTCCACATCTTATACGGCACATAAAGAAAATTTACCAACAGTATGCGAGCAATAAATTTCATTTATTTTGCATATTTGTTTACCTTGAATATCGTGCATGATATAAGGAAAAAATACTGCTTAGAAAAAAACAACGTAAATCTTTTATTCTTGGCGCTCCCCTCCCCCTCCTCTAGGGGCGTCGTCAACATCGGCCGCGGCCGCGGGATCCTCGGAGACGCCAGCCTCTGATGCCGGCTGGGCCCGTGAAAAGAACTTGAAAATCGACCCCTTCTTCATGGGCCCTTCTTCATGCTTTACAAATTTCCTGGGTAGCACTGAATGCTGGGAAATCCGAAAACTCTGTTTTTCACCGATTTTAACCGAAAATTGGACGAAAAAGCCGAAATTACTCTGCCGAAGGACTTCGTCCCACATCGGGCAACAAGTTTCGTGGGTCTCACCATATTTGGTAAATCAGCTACGTAGGCCTTCGCGTCTTGCCATATTTGGTAAATCATTACGTAGTGCCTTCGCGTCTTCACCTGGGGACGAGAGCAGCTTGTTCCCAGGATGTTCAGTAAGGAAAACAATATGGCTGCCATGCGCCCAGCGCGATGCCGACACAGCAAGAAACATGATATATCGGTATTTTCCAGGTGCAAAATTGCACATTCAAAATATTTTTAGGTGCAAATCTTGAAAATTACGTGCAATTTGCACATTGCACCTTTGTATTTCGAACTCTGCCAATGTCACTCTCATTCTCAATTACATATGTAACAAGTTTGAATAACCTTATGGAACACAGTAGAATTACAGTTGTCTCATTAATTATGCAAATGTCATCCTAATTTCCATAATTGTCATCTAACTATGTTGAGCATCACTTAAGCTACCTACACTGTTACACACCAAACATCATGACGATCCCCCAGCCAGCTTTTGAGTTATCCTCCTTCAAAGATTTTGAACAATCACCCTGCTGTTCCAGAACAAGCTGGTAGGGGGCCACCTGGCCCAAACTCAGTTCCTAACCAAAATGACTTCTTCCCGAGCTCAAAAGCTACTTACCAACCATACAAACATTTCTTACCCTAGCATGTCCTGATCATGAGATATCAAAACTGAAAGTTCCACTGCAGTACCATAACAATCTAATCATTTGAGGTCTCATCGAGACCTACCCACATACCAGATATCAAGACAAACCATCTAACTTCTATTCTAAGCATTGAGATATCATGTTTACACACAGACACACAATGACACACAGGCTCACACACAAATGCTAATGAACACACAACTTCTCGAAGGTAAAAAAAAAACAATACCCTCAAAATCCTAAAATGTTAAAATGACCATGAAGTAACGGGCCTCATTTGCATAAAATCAAAATAATTCTCTACCCAAGCAACACAAG
>NW_017804269.1:4077-11443 GCF_001625305.1 Branchiostoma belcheri | reverse complement strand
TAGAGGGATATCCTTCATTTGCAAACAGAGTGTTTTGGCTTAAGAGGTATTTCCTGAAAGAGACGGTCGCTAGAGTTGAGGGTGAAAATAAACTGGGGTGTGCCCCCTTAGGCGTCGCCAAAATGTGGTGCACATTTTGGTGCATAGCTACAGCAAGGAAGTTATTTTTGTATACCCATCCAGTATTTCGAGCCCTGCAAGTGTTACACACACACAAAAATATTCGGGTATGTTTGCTATCAGGATGCATCGAAAAGACCCCAGAAGAAAGTGAGAGGTACAGGAAGAAGCGTACCGTTTCGGCTGGACCTGATGATGGAGAGAGAACGTCCGTGTTTGGCGCGCAAACCGACAGACACACAGGTTCCGTGCCGTTCTCGCCATTGTTTGACGTCCCCGAAATCTCGCGCTTCCGCTTTAAGGAGAGTTTGGAAACGGGTTTCACGCCACCGTCAGCACCGGAAGGTTCCGATTTAACGTCTGCACCGTCCGTTGAGGTGCCATTTTCGTGCGGCTCTGATTTCGAACGGTTTTCCTCAGAGTCAGACAACAGGACGACTTCTCCACCGTCCGCCATTTCTGTTCTGCAACCTTCGCCCTGTGACGTCACAAGTATACGGCGCTCTGATTGGACAAGAACGCGGAGGTTGAGGCCAAAGTAAATCCTTTGTCGTCTTCTTCTTTTTCCGTTGTACAACATTTCATGACGAGGGTGTTTTAATTTTGACAACTCAAACCTTGTATGGAATGCTTTGGAAAGGATTTAAGCCAAAATGCATTACGATTAAGGGGGCACACCCCAGTTTATTTGGCGTTTCTATTCGAAGCTGCACACCCTCAAATCTAGCGACCGTCTCAGCCGTGGAATAATTCAGAAGGACTGTATATGGGACGAAAGGATATCTCTACAGCTACAAGACCGGCTGAGTTTGGTTTCTTCGACCTTTTTAAGTTTGGTAAAATCAACGAAAAAACATTATTTTCACTCCAAAATTAATGCACAAAATTCGGCAAAAAAAGATAATCAAATGGGCCAAGGGAGTCCGGCGGGGAGGTAGTTTCTTTCCCTCCGATGGCCTGTGGAAAGTCGCGGGTTTCTTTGTAGTCCACTGACTGCGCGGCATAGTCAAACCGCAAGGCGGCCAAACTCCCCCGGCAAATATTCGCCTATATATAGCCAGGGTAGTTAGTCTGGTAGAGACTAACATAAACCCTGCATGTGCTGTTGCCCAGAACTCAGAACTGCATCACAATGAACAGACGAAAGTTTCGGCATGTTCGTGCATGTGTGCGTGACTAACATTAACGAACTCATACCGATTCAACAATTACTTTTACACCACGATTAAGGGTGGCAGTTGTTTTAGTTCCCTGCTCGTCTCTTGGTTGAGAGGAAACGTTTAAGCCTTCGCTTCCATTTCTCTCAATTACTTTAAGCTGAGAGACTTCCGCTTGAGTCAACTGAATCCCCATCACACACGTAGCTAAACACCTTGCACTTTATATCTAATACGTAAAAACCTTTATCATATTTCATCAATGGGGGTCTGCATGGGGGGATCTTGGCAACGCTTAAACGGTAAATCAAAGATGAAAAATCAAATGCAGGCAGTCTACAATGCAAACGATTATTACATCGAACATAGAACTTTATTGACACAACAAAAGTACAGCGACTTTTGTAAGCTCCTTAACTATACATATGAAGGCGTTTCTGACATTTTGTTTATAAATTACCATCATATCAAGTGATAGCCTGTGTGCCATCCTTTGTAGTTTCCGCAGTCTTGTTGGGCGTGGGCGTTATTTTTGTGAGCGACGCGAGTAATATTACGGTTTCGCTCTCCACCTTCTCTCCGCGGCAAAAACTCCCTCGGCAGCAAATCGTCCCTCGCGGCCGCATATTTCTCGCGTCGCTCACAAAAATAACGCCGACGCCCAACAAGACTGCGAAGGAGGCTAAATCAAGTGAATGAGGAGTTTGAGGATCGGTACGCGGTGCAAAGAAGCTTACCTCTGCTCTTGTGACAATACACAGTAGTTTGGTCGTGTTCCTAGTCCCGCTGAACTATTTCTAACCAGTTAATCTTACGTATATCGGTTCTATAGCTGATCTAACACAACGAGTTACTTTTTGTCTTTTGTGGATACAAGGAGGTTAAAAATCAAATCTAAAGCTCCTTGGTGTATCAGTCATCTTCAGTGTTGGCTCAAAGTTTGTTGCCTGACTTGATTGCACTTTCCTGCCATGCCAACTTCCGACGCGCAGCCGAAAGCTCTGAAGTGGTCGCACAAGACTCTGTTCCTGCGCTCATGTCTACCTTTCTTGTCTGCTTGTTGTGTGCCTGGTCGTCTTCTGCTGTCGTCTTCAGGCCTTCTGTAGACATTTGAGCTGGTGTTGATACTGTGGCCGACGCACCTTGCCCAGACCCTGTGACAGCTAACATCTCTAAGGCTGAACTATCCTGATGCCTCTGTGCCGACTCCACTTGCCCAGGAACACCAGTGATAGTATCCAGCCTTACGCTATGTTGCTGCTGCCGTGCCGACGCTACTTGCCCAGAACCGGTGATATCCACCATCCCTGCGCTATCCTGATGTTGCTGCCCTGCAATTGGCGGCCCACCTTGGCTAGTACCGGTGATCGCAGTCATCTCTACCCTATCCTGCTGCCTCCGTCCCAACCGTCCCTGCCCAGTACCAGTGACAGCAGCCGGTAGCTGGTTGTTGGGCCTCCCGCACAGCTCTCGAAATGCTCGACGGAACTCCGGTAGCCGGAAGCTGTAGACGACAGGGTTGGCCATGGACGATAGCGTCAGGAACATCAGGATGACCACGCTTTCGGCGACAACCAGGGCGCGTGGTGGCATTTGTTCCTTACTGGTCAAAGCGCGTAACGTGGCCACCTGGAAAACGCTAGTGGCCACTGTCACAGTCAACACGGTAGCGTGCGGCACCATGGTTTTAAACGCCTTAGTCTGGAACACCCACAGATGCCGGTTCTCGTCCCTTTCCTGTTGTCTCCTGGCCTCCTTAAAAACACGACAGTAGAGTACTGGGATTGAGAGTGCAGTGAGTACTAGAATGATCAAGTAAGTGTTTTTGAAAATGTCATGAAAGGAGAAACTGTTCCCAAGACCGTAGTCGCAAATCACGCCGTATTTGGGCGGTCCGCCGAAAGCCATCGGGGCCAGTGCGAATCCGAAGAACAATGACAATGCCCTGGTCGTGAAGATGCCTACAAGCACACGTTTGGTGGTGACTTTGTCATGGTAGTGCAGGGGATCGCACACGAAGTAGTACAGGTCTATCGCCACCATGAGGTAGGTACCAAGCATGGACATCCCACACGCGGGTGCGACCAGCGCTCTTGCTGAGCACCATAGGTGCTGCCCGCTGACATCCTGCCGGAAAAGTGCGTAGACGCGCACGGGAATCAGGCAACCGGTGAAGACGATGTCGTCTACCACCAGGTTACACCGTAGGTAGTGGCTGGGCTTTTGCAGATACTCTTTCTTCCAAACCAGGAAGATGAGCAGCAGGCCGCATCCCACCGACAACACCAGGCTGATGATGAAATATGCCGTCTGCAGATCGCGAGATGTTGAGCTGAGGGACAGAACTTGGTTGATGCCGTCTTCTACTAGCGAACCGTCCGTTTCTTCTTCCATACTGATGATAGTTTCTTCCACAGGTGCCGGCGTCCCTTCTCATACGTATAGCAAGAAAACTCGTCGCATAGCCAGGAATAGTCTTTCTGGTTATGTGAAAAGAGTGACTAGCCAGCAGTGTACTCAATGGCAAGTAGTCAAGACGACGGAAAAAGTATTCAGAAACGTTATTACTGTATGGGCGAGAGAATGTTGTTGCAATTTGCAATTAACAACCTTTTCGTACATCTCTTGGCGTCGAATCTATTCAGCGTCTGACCTTTACATAACGTTTTCAAGGACTGTTGAGGGTCTGCATGGGGGGATCCCGGTAACGTTTAACGGTAAATTGGCGCACATTTTTTATTTTCATACAGCGCTAGATTCTGGGACACGTCGGCAGATCTAGAACGCATTGCACCTGCAGGAAACCTGCCGTAATGTATTATGCATAGCAATATAAGGTTCAACATCCTGTCGGTAGGTTCCAAATATTGTGTCGGAAAAGATATCGTCTGCAACAGGCAAAATTCTGATGCAACGTTGATAAAAAAAATCCAACGAAAACCGCTAGATTCTCGCAGACGCGGTACGTTCTGCCAACGTGTCAGATTCGGGTATCTGAATTGGGGAGAAAAAGTGACCAATGACAATATAGATTGTAAATACCTACATTTGTTGAACCAAAGTGATATCATATTGATCTGTACATTCCGACATGATTGTAATTTGTATTTCCCTACTATTAATTAATGATTTATATTGTAAACAAACATCAGAAATCAGCCCTGTATGTCAAGGCTGCGAGATATGTTGTTGATACGTTGATACAAATAAACAAATAAATAAATAAAAAATACTGCATACCTTGCAATTAAGAGCGCATGCAAGATACAATGTACTTCATCACATCAGCGTTCCCGACCAGCCGGATGTTTCCTGGGTGTCCTGGGTGCATCCACTAATGAAGAGGGCAAGTGAGCGCCACATGCACTCGCATTTATGGGGCCCGGGGGCATGCTCCCCCGGGAAAACTTGTATTTTAGACCTTCAATGACGCATTTTCCCGCATGTTGAGAGGCAAGGACGGGTCCGGGTGATCTGACTTCGCAAGTAACGAAGAATTGCTCAAGAACGCATCTCGCCGAATTCAGGATGGCATTCAAATCTTTCAAATTTGTCTTTGCGTCTGTGCTGCTAACGCTGGAAACGCCTGACGCTCTTGAAAAAGCTTCTCCTTCGTCAAATAAACGAGTTTTAACCGCCTAAGTCAAATCAAAGGGATTATCTTTACACACAAAAAGTTGGCGGTATTGATAAACTTTTTTGAAGATGTCAAATATTTAAACTAGATAGTAATATTAGCGGTTGCTAATATACTATAGACAGGTTTGCGTTGTACATAGTCATTGTAGTGTAACTTACAATATGTTTTTTGTGTGTGCTTTACCTTTTACAGGGTTCCTTCTCATCCTTTTCTAATCCCCACTTACCTTGTAAACAATTTCGTCATCAATATACTAACAAAAGAACAATAGTTACACCCAAAACAAAATTTCACTTCTTTATGACTTCTCTATGCCCCATGACCTTTAACCTTTTGAGGGTCATGCAGGCGTCAAGGCCGCACAACACAGTATTTATGGGCGAACCCCGTAGTCAAAAGTAGTCCGGGCACAAATTAGTGCTGCACAATACTAGAGAAGGGTGCAGAGATTGTTCTGAGCATGGTATCGAGATAGAACCTGTGGTAAATGTTAGAGGAATATGTCAGTTTTGAGACTGTAGAAGTTGACTTATGGTGCGTGTTCAGTCGGCGTAGATTTGCGCTTGGATACTTGTCCCGCCTAGTACTGTGCGTCGGCTGCAGTTCCATGACCTCCGCAATGGCGCTAATAAAAGAGGGCATGAGAAGAAAACTAGCCGGCAAATTTGAGCTCATTTTCGCATAATTTGTACACTATACCCTGAAATTAAACATATCAAAAATCTGAACCTTGCTTGTGCACCCTACTATGATTTTCAGTGAGTCGAAGTGAGTCACTTTGGGGTCTTTAACTATAGAATAGAAATCCCCATAGGGCTAAAACTGTGTTGTGCCGCCTCAACAGCGCCCTCCCCACGCCTGTGCCCACCTACCTACCGAACTACCTACCTACTGCCCAAGTCAAGTGCCCGGGCGGGCCTGCCCAAGTCAAGTGCCCGGGCGGGCCTGCCCAAGTCAAGTGCCCGGGCGGGCCTGCCCAAGTCAAGTGCCCGGGCGGGCCTGCCCAAGTCAAGTGCCCGGGCGGGCCTGCCCAAGTCAAGTGCCCGGGCGGGCCTCATCTCTGAGTGGCCTGCGTCAAAGTCGTCCCCCCGTCTGCACAGCGTCATTGCGCCATACTTGGTGGTCGTGGGCAATCGTCTTCAGGTTTTCTAGAGTCAGACTGGGTTGGTGCATAGTCCGGAAGATCTGGACACTCTAACCTAAATGCGAGACTGTGGCATTGTCACTATGGAGTGCTGTAAAGAGAACGCTGCGGTTAACGTTGGCTGCGACTTCAGAACCAGTTGTCTGTACGCAAAAGGACTTGTCGAGGAGAAAGCTTTTGCGAAGCAGCAGTGTTCGCAGCCTTTCGAGGTTTCCGACGCCGTGGACATTAGAACTGAGTGTGTGGAACAAGACGTAGACGACAAAGAATCACTCATCAGAACTGTTCTAGCAGACACCGAGACCGACTCGAGACTTGGGTTCGGTGCGTCTCAGAAGCAGCCGAGGAAAATGTCCAGAAGAAATGAGAGAGAGCGCCAGCGAGTCCGGATGGTGAACATGGGCTTCGCCAACCTACGAAACCTCGTGCCGGACGGGCGGACCAACAAGAAAATGTCGAAGGTGATTGTTTTCTTCTTCTTCTCCTTTGGTTTGAGGGGGCCAACATTAGCATAATGATACACAAAGTGGCACACACAACTACATTACTAATACAAACTTTGTTACATTATCACATAAATACACCAAATTATCATCTTTAGAACCACAACAGTGCTATATCTACAGTTTGTTATGTGACTGAATGGTTCTATCAGGCACAGTTCTATATAGTCTCCTCCGCGTATCCATGAACGTAGTTTGCCCCAGGCACGTTTCTGAACACTAGTGGACTATTCAGAACCGTGCCTGAACATTGTTTTGAATAGAGCACAGTTCTGAATACAACTGATATGGGTGTACTATACAGATAGAATACCCATAGTGTTTCACCCCCTACCCTCCAAAATCCTATCCAGTTGCTTGAGTAACTGTTGTTTTTTGGCGTAACAAACGAATATCTCTATCTCTCTATCTTAGGTTGAGACCCTCCGCTCGGCGATGGAGTACATCCGGCAGCTGAAGGAGCTTGTGGAAGAGCACGATGCGGTAACCGCCGTGCTGAGCCAAGCATTCCCTCGGGCCCAGGCGCACCTCCCCCGCCCAGTTACAGCTACGAGTCCGATGGCTCCAGTAACCCCATGTCGCCGGAGGAGGAGGCAGAGCTTCTCGACTTAATAAACTAAACTTTAATTAGGCCATGTTGATTTGATTATATGGATGACATCCTCTGGGAACCTTAAATTTGATGCGAACGTACGAATAAAAAAGGTTTGCCCCCCCCCCCAAAAAAAAAAGTTGCTTTCAATATGAAATCTACGTGGTTTTNAAGGTTAAAAAAATGACCACAGGGTATGGTTTGCTGAAT
>NW_017804269.1:0-4057 GCF_001625305.1 Branchiostoma belcheri | reverse complement strand
ACACTTAGCCGATAATTTGGTCATTTAACGATTTTAGCTATAATTAGTACCTTGTCTGACGTATGACCTCAACGTGTATGTAAATTTGTAGTCATATGTGTCTATTTGTACTGTGTGTGTAATGTGGAATGAGCCCTGGAAGATTAGCCCTAACGGGCTAAAGGGTATCTTAATAAACTAAACTTTAATTAGGCCATGTTGATTTGATTATATGGATGACATCCTCTGGGAACCTTAAATTTGATGCGAACGTACGAATAAAAAAGGTTTGCCCCCCCCCAAAAAAAAGTTGCTTTCAATATGAAATCTACGTGGTTTTGAAGGTTAAAAAATGACACAGGGTATGGTTTGCTGAATAACCTAGTGTTCAAATTCATTTCTTTACATTTTCGTTTTTGTCGTTTGATTTTGGCATGCTACGACATTGGTATTGTTTTCCAATCTTTTTTTTTCAACTAAAAAAGTTATGAAATGATGTTAAAAACAACTCACCAATAGTGGTATGTTAATCTTGTTTTATCACAGGTCTTGGAGAAGAAAACAAGCTACAGAAAGATCTACAACCTGCTACCAAGGAGCGCGTTGGCAGTCAGTACCTCACCTGTTAAGAGCAAAATTCTAACACTTAGACAGAACGCATTGTTCAAGGTCATATTCACCTATTTTAAGATGGCAAACCGTCTATAGCTTTCAAACGTTGTGTCAGAAAAGATATTATAAATCTATATATAAAACAAAATTCTAACAACGTTGACCAAATAGCCAACGAAAACCTTGACCAATACTAGTACGCTCTCTACTACGGTCTACGTTAAATGGACCTCAAGACATGACGTCATCTTTATCCAATAGCAGCCCGGGAAGTATACACTAAAAGCCGAATGCGCATGTGATTTATAGACCTCTGTGAGCCAAACGTACAAAGAGTTTCCACATTGCTGGTGATATGGGAGACATCGATGTAAAAAAAATATAAAAAGACGTAAAAATACGCTGTGAATATGTTGTATATTTGTAAAAAAATGAGCAATAAGATATATATATAAATGTAAAATTGTATCATGTTGTATAAATACTCGACAAGATGACATTAACCAAAGGACTTTTTGAATTGTAATGAGGCAGTTTTCTTGTTATTAAAAGAGTTGTCATTTATACAAAGATAGTTTGTGTTTTTTTTTTCTTATAGCATTGCCTGTGTGATAGTTGATTTGAATTAGGCAAAATTAATTTTGGATGGCATAAATTCAGAATTGCCTGTGTCCTCTTTCAATTTTTAGTGAAAATCCAGTATCAAAGCTTACTGTAGGTGACAAACTCTTGATAACTAGTACCTACGTAGAGGAAAGATGCCGCGTTCTTTTCTATGTGTCAAAGAACCTTCAAATTCATTTTGATTAAATAGAAAACTGTCTTAAAACATTTGCTCGTACATGCCAGTAAACTCTATTGGCATAGCGAGCAACGTTTTACTGTGCCTCGTTTTTTCCTACAGGCCAAGAAGCCTTATTTTTGAAATGAGCACAGTTTTCGCGATATCTCGCAAATAATCTGAACTTAAGATATGGCCTTAGTTAAAGTGTTTTTCACAATCTGAGTTTAATTGTTGTGCATTTATCCCAGAAGCATACAGAGGGCTTTACTTTCCAGCAAAGCCCAAGTCTCTGCTTGGAGAGTACGCCGGTGACTGTATAGACCAATGTTCTATTGTGTCTCCTGAATATTATGTAGGTTCTACCTGAATAGCCTGTGGCTGAATACCCTGCTTTTTTCCAACCTCGTCTTTGTGAAAAACTTTTTAACTCAAATAAAGAAACCTACGCAGTGATTAATGCTTTGGGGTCAATCTGATTCGCGCATGCGCCTGGCGCGAGGTTCGAAACAATGGCGGAGGTTCGAAAAGCGGGGAAAATCGCTTCTCTCCGCCCGGTGGATGTTTTCGCTTGGGTGGTTTTCTATGACCCGGGCCTGAAAAGGGACCGAAAGGAAGAAAGCGGAGTAATAGACAGGGTAGAACACTGGCTTGGCGGAGTTCCAAGAATTGAGCTCAAGAAGGAGCAATGTTTTAAAACTTTGCGATACTTTGGCACACAAACTTTACGTACAAACTTAATTCAAACACTGCAACGACGGCATTTCAGTATGTCTGTACAAGCAAGCAAAGTTAAGTGCAAATATGTGATGAAAATAGTCAACCGGAGGAAAGAAAGCAAAGTAATGGGCAGGGTAGAACACTGGCCTGGCGGAGCTCCAAGAATTGACCTCAAGAAGGAGCAAACTTTTGCCACAAACGTAACGTAAAAACTTCATTTGAACAGTAAGTAAGGAAATTTAACGCGTAAAAATGTGCAACACAACGTAAAGATCTGCAACACAATAGTTTTCAAGAAAGTTTTTGAGTTCTTTTCTTGAATCGTAGCGGTCATGTCTTTCAGAGTGACGCATGGAGTGATGGGCGTTGGTGAATGCAGCAGAACGGACTGCTTTGATTCGGATTCGTCACGGGCAATTCAAATGCATTCTACGTTCGTCTGCGGTTTTCAGACGGTAATCCGCACCAGCAGCGTATCTCACCCGTGCCACAATGGCGGACAACGGCGCAATGACACGCTCTCTCGGGCCTTGTTCCCTCCACTACCGTCCAACACTGGCCTCCGTAGCAGGCTTATAGAACTGGTGGTTTTGGTGGTCTTCGGCTGTTTTCTGATTAGCCTCCGTAGCAGGCTTATAGAACTGGGGGTTTGGTGGTCTTCGGCTGTTTTCTGATTAGCCTCCGTAGCAGGCTTATAGAACTGGGGGTTTGGTACGTGGTCTTCGGCTGTTTTCTGATTAGCCCAGTTCTAAAAAAAAACGGGGGTTATTCAACCAGGCCGGCTATGCTGTCTATATGCAATCAGAAAATAGCATCTAAACGCTTCCAACGACCACGACCAAAACCCCAAGTTTTTGGCATGCTGTGGAGGCTAGTTTAACACAGCCTTTCTAAATGACACGCTCTCTCGGGCCTTGTTCATCGTCTCCACCAGGCCTTTCTGTGGGAATACGGATCGTAGAATTTTCGGCAAACAAGAGTAGAATTGGCCTCGGGGAGGTAGTTTTTTTCCCTCCGAAGCGCGGCCAATCCAACCTCAAGGCGGCCAAACTCCCCTGGCAAATACTCTCCTATATATTGCCAGCGTAGTTAGTCTAGTAGAGACTACCTTTTTCCCTCCACAACCATCCAAAACAGTCATTCTAAACCTGCCTGCTCCGTTTTAACAATCAATGCCATGGTGCCCGCCCGGGCACAATCAATGCCATGGTGCCCGCCCGGGCACAATCAATGCCATGGTGCCCGCCCGGGCACAATCAATGCCATGGTGCCCGCCCGGGCACAATCAATGCCATGGTGCCCGCCCGGGCACAATCAATGCCATGGTGCCCGCCCGGGCACAATCAATGCCATGGTGCCCGCCCGGGCACAATCAATGCCATGGTGCCCGCCCGGGCACAATCAATGCCATGGTGCCCGCCCGGGCACAATCAATGCCATGGTGCCCGCCCGGGCACGAATCAATGCCATGGTGCCCGCCCGGGCACAATCAATGCCATGGTGCCCGCCCGGGCACAATCAATGCCATGGTGCCCGCCCGGGCACAATCAATGCCATGGTGCCCGCCCGGGCACAATCAATGCCATGGTGCCCGCCCGGGCACAATCAATGCCATGGTGCCCGCCCGGGCACAATCAATGCCATGGTGCCCGCCCGGGCACAATCAATGCCATGGTGCCCGCCCGGGCACAATCAATGCCATGGTGCCCGCCCGGGACACAATCAATGCCATGGTGCCCGCCCGGGCACAATCAATGCCATGGTGCCCGCCCGGGCACAATCAATGCCATGGTGCCCGCCCGGGCACAATCAATGCCATGGTGCCCGCCCGGGCACAATCAATGCCATGGTGCCCGCCCGGGCACAATCAATGCCATGGTGCCCGCCCGGGCACAATCAATGCCATGGTGCCCGCCCGGGCACAATCAATGCCATGGTGCCCGCCCGGGCACAATCAATGCCATG
>NW_017804268.1:0-22104 GCF_001625305.1 Branchiostoma belcheri | reverse complement strand
AAACGGAGTAATAGTTACTCCGGAGTAATATTTTACTCCAAAAATACTTACTCCGGAGTAATATTTTACTCCGGAGCAACACGTTTATATCGATATATGTATATGTAGATGCACACACACACATACAGACACACACGCGCGCGCGCCCACTCCGACGGTTAGGTATATGCATAATATACGATATATCTACGCATCATACATGTGAGGATACACGATACGGACATCCATGGCAAATATACCTGCTACTTGCTACAAATAAACTTACTCCGGAGTAAAAGTTTTACTCCAAAAACGGAGTAATAGTTACTCCGGAGTAATATACTTACTCCGGAGTAATATCTTACTCCAAAAATGTTTACTCCGGAGTAATATTTTACTCCGGAGCAACACGTTTATATCGATATATGTATAAGTAGATGCAGACACGCACGCACACACGCACACACACACACACACACACACACACACACACACACACACACACACACACACACAAATACCCCGACTGTTATGTATATGCATATACGATATATATATCTTTACATCATGCATGTAAGGATACACGATACGGGCAACCACGACAAATATACTTACTTGCTACAAATACACTTACTCCGGAGTAAAAAATTTTACTCCAAAACGGAGTAATAGTTACTTCGGAGTAATATCTTACTCCAAAAATACTTACTCCGGAGTAATATTTTACTCCGGAGCAACACGTTTATATCGATATATGTATATCGATAAATGTATATATGCACATACACACACACATACCCATACATACACATACACATACACATACACACACACACACGCAAACATACACACACAAACACACACCAGTGAAGACTTGCGCTTCTGCTGCTGCTGCTGATGTGCCATGGCTTTTCGGTCTCGTTCTTCGCTCGCTGTCGACAGACTTGGACTTGGACGCAGATTTGTCTCCGCAAGAGGGACTGGTTTCTCGCCGGTTTCTGTTGTCACTTTATACACTTTTCTGACCGACCCCCACAGAGCTTCCACCAATCACCGTGAAGTACGTCACCTACTTCACATGTAAAGTACATGCAGACCAATCGACTACCCGGATCCTCAGAACAAGTCACCAACGCTTGCCGTGCGGCCAATCAGCTACTACAGAGGTTGACGTTAACCACGCCCACGACAGGTTACCCAGGTAACCGGGTTCAAAAGTGCACACTGAACTCTATCTGACCCCTTCCAATGACGTCATAATATATCATATCAAAATATACATACATTAATTCATAATTATCCATTAATATTCATATTTATCAATAAATGAACGCATAATCATTAAAATTATGAAATATGCATACATCTGCATACATTACTATATTTGCATAAATCTGCATAAATTTGCATAAAATTTGCATGGATTGATCCAGACTACCCTCTTATCTACTGATACTGCTCTTGAATCTGTTTACTGTCGTCTGATTCACCGTCTCCGGTGGTAACTTCCATTCCTGAATCACTCTGACACTAAAGAATTTTTTCCTGACATTTAACTTAGCAAGTTGCAATTCCAATTTGAGATGTTGTGGCATATAGATAGATATTAAGTAGTAAAGGGTTTATTTGTACAGTTGTCCCAGAAACAAGAATACAGGCGCTGCAACATTACATGCTACATGTGTGTATATAGATGCTCATTTAGATCAGAAAAAGTAGTATCACAAGCATCCCATCTGCACATGGCATTGCACTTCTGAGGCTTTGTTATAAAGACCTTTGTACAGATAAGTAAGTATAAATCTTAAATCACGGTCATCATGTTCCGGACATATTTCCATAGTTTTATTTTCACTGTTTTTCATAATTCTTCCGTAATGTAGTTATCTCCTGTTTTGCCTCTCTCAGCTGTTTTTCTAATGACTACAACATTCAGTCGTGCTGCACAATGTTTGGGAATCGTCCAATGTACATGATGTGTGTTACACATTTTCGATTGATAGCGCATATGGGAGCCACTATGCAAGTGTTTCTTTCTGTCACTCCAACCACGAAGCTCTCCAACTACAAGGCCAAAGCCCGTTTTACATCGTGATCTGAAACCTCATCAATGTTGATTCGAGGGGCATCTATGTGGTCAAAGCATCTCAGGACAGCCCTCACAGTTGACTCTGCAGAACACCAGGACTTCCCCATACTGCACG
The DNA here is from genome assembly GCF_001625305.1 of Branchiostoma belcheri. Classification (NCBI taxonomy): domain Eukaryota; kingdom Metazoa; phylum Chordata; class Leptocardii; order Amphioxiformes; family Branchiostomatidae; genus Branchiostoma; species Branchiostoma belcheri. Next base: position 19,921 of record NW_017804268.1, on the reverse strand, counting down.
CCATTCTGTGCCGTGAACTCCACAGTCCTGTTGTTACTGACAGTTTCCCTTGCACAACCCCCGGAGTAGATGTTCTGTCCTGCCTAGCTTACTCTGTAAAACACTTCACATTTTCCTTCACCCACTCTTTCCCGAATCGCCCTTTCAATCTCAGCACCCATGTCCAGTTTGTCCAGCGGCCCAATCCGACTCACACCATGTGAAAGCTCGGTCATGTTGCACCTGGTAGGGATTTAAAAAAAAAATGTTAGAAGATTGAGTGATGGTCGTACAATTATTTAACTGAGGGAAATGTCATATAAGTATTGCTGTTAGACATGACGAAGGTCAAGCTATATACTAGTATATAGGGCTAACCTATGTAAGCCTCGCGTTTCTTCGGACGACACTGAGCTGCAAACTTTCCCTTTTGGGCACGCACCCGGTCGTCCTTCTTAGACTTGTAGTATCTCCTTGCAGCTTCTAGAAATATTAAAAAAATTAAATATGATTTTTTTTGTATAAATATAGGCGTTTAATTAAGAAAGAAATTAACATGGAAGCATGCAATCTTATCGATGTCTTTAGTAAGGCGGCTCTTCTGATTCGTCAACTGCCAGTCCACGTCCGGCCAGGTCTGCCCTGTTGAGATTTGTGTCTTTAAGTATGTGTCGTTCGGTAAACACAATGGCCGGTGCGAAGTTACTAGTAAACAATAGGAACAAAATGCGTCAGAAATTTGCGGAAATTTAAGAGTGAAAGCTGTCTAAATCTGTTAAATTTCGAGACAGAAGTACAGTCGGAAGTTTAGCGTCACATGTGGTACAGAATGTAAGGCTTTTGTTGCGTGCTACAGTCGGAATTTCTCACGGAAATAGAACCCAAGCCTAGCTAAGTACACTACTAGTAAACAATAGGAATAAAATGGCGTCAGAAATTTGTGGTAATTTACGAGTGAAATACAGTTCAATGTTACGTGTGATGGGGGTTTGCGCCAGGTTCCTTTCTGGAGACGTCCTCATATAAAGTAGTCAGCTTAGGGGGAGTTTCTCCGGGACCAAGGAGGTCAAACAACTCCTCATTGAACGAGACTTTCACCGAAAACTCATCCACAGCCTGAAAACTCATCCACAGCCTAAAAAGAACAGAAGACAAAAATGAAGCATGCTGTCTGGGATCTGTTACATTTTTATAAGAAAAACCTTGGTAAATGATGAATATTTCTCAATGTTACCATCTTACTTTTACTCTATTTTACAGATTTCCTCAAAAACAAAACTAGTCTGGAACCCACCCTTGAAAGCTATAGTATTACAGTATTATTAACAGCATGACAGGAACCACAGACAAGAAAAGTCCCTTTTTCTTAAAGTTTCATCAGCTTGTTGATGCTTGTTCCTTTCTGGAGACGTCCTCATATAAAGTAGTCAGCTTAGGGGGAGTTTCTCCGGGACCAAGGAGGTCAAACAACTCCTCATTGAACGAGACTTTCACTGAAAACTCCTCTACAGCCTGAAAACTCATCCACAGCCTGAAAAGAACAGAAGACAAAAATGAAGCATGCTGTCTGGCATTTCCTGGCAGTTTTGAATTTGCCCGAGGATGTAAAGGGAATGCCGAGGTAGGTGTAGCTGTCAGTGATTTTTATTTCTTTGTCATAAATATGAAATTTGTCTTTGCCTTTCTTCTTGAAACCTTTGCCGAATATAACCACTTTAGTTTTTGAAACGTTGACGGACAATTCCCATTTCTTGCAATAATTTTCAAGAGAGTCAATGCAATGTTGTAGTCCTTGTTTAGACGATGATATAAGAACGAGATCATCCGCCCAGGATAGACAATTTAGAGATTTTGAAGTTAGGACTGCAGGATCACATTTCGTGGGGTCAAAACACGTAGATATATCATTAATGAATAAGTTGAATAGCAAGGGGCTCAGATTACACCCCTGCCTTACTCCGCATACAGAGGGGAAGGGGTTTGATAGTCCATTGTCTAATCTAACAGCATAATTTACATCATTGTACATCGATTTTATAATATTAAAGAAATTTCCCCAATACCACATTGATGCAACTTAAAGAAAAGCCCATCTCTCCAAACACTATCAAAGGCCTCCCTCATGTCAACAAAGCATACGAATAGTTTGCCTCCTTTTTTCTTTGTGTATTTATCTATCAACGATTTTAGGATAAAGATATTATCTGAAGTTCTACATCTTTTTCGGAATCCAAACTGGGTGCTATCTAATAATTTATTGCTTTCCGCAAAGTTTTGTAATCTATTGTTTAGAATAAGCGTGAATAATTTGGATAGACAACTAGAGATTGCTATTCCTCTATAATTGTCTGCAATAGATTTATCACCTGATTTATGTATTGGCGTAAGGATACTTGTATTCCAGTTGGAAGGGAAGGTTCCATTGTTAAGTATAGTATTAAAGAGAGTTACTAATGGTTGACATAGATTTTTTGCACCATACTTTAACATTTCATTTGAGATTGAGTCGATACCGGAAGCTTTTGCCGTTTTCAATAAACTCAAACCGTTTAGAACTTCTGCTGCTGTGAATTGAAAATCTAAGGGGTTTGGGGTATGATTATCCAATTGATTAAGGTATTCAGTGACCGTTCCTTCGAAAACAGTGTCAAAAACTCTTGTCATTTGTCAAATTATTTAGACTTGTGAAATGCTGTATCCATTCCTCAGGTGTGATGTTGGGATCACAGGTATTTGTGCTTGAGGTGTGTTTTCCATTTACTTCTCTGTCTAAATATTTCAAAAGTGACCCAAATTCCTTTGGATTGTTTTTGTTAAGNTCGTGGGGTCAAAACACGTAGATATATCATTAATGAATAAGTTGAATAGCAAGGGGCTCAGATTACACCCCTGCCTTACTCCGCATACAGAGGGGAAGGGGTTTGATAGTCCATTGTCTAATCTAACAGCATAATTTACATCATTGTACATCGATTTTATAATATTAAAGAAATTTCCCCCAATACCACATTGATGTAACTTAAAGAAAAGCCCATCTCTCCAAACACTATCAAAGGCCTCCCTCATGTCAACAAAGCATACGAATAGTTTGCCTCCTTTTTCTTTGTGTATTTATCTATCAACGATTTTAGGATAAAGATATTATCTGAAGTTCTACATCTTTTTCGGAATCCAAACTGGGTGCTATCTAATAATTTATTGCTTTCCGCAAAGTTTTGTAATCTATTGTTTAGAATAAGCGTGAATAATTTGGATAGACAACTAGAGATTGCTATTCCTCTATAGTTGTCTGCAATAGATTTATCACCTGATTTATGTATTGGCGTAAGGATACTTGTATTCCAGTTGGAAGGGAAGGTTCCATTGTTAAGTATAGCATTAAAGAGAGTTACTAATGGTTGACATAGATTTTTTGCACCATACTTTAACATTTCATTTGAGATTGAGTCGATACCGGAAGCTTTTTGCCGTTTTCAATAAACTCAAACCGTTTAGAACTTCTGCTGCTGTGAATTGAAAATCTAAGGGGTTTGGGGTATGATTATCCAATTGATTAAGGTATTCAGTGACCGTTTCTTCGAAAACAGTGTCAAAACTCTTGTCATTTGTCAAATTATTTAGACTTGTGAAATGCTGTATCCATTCCTCGGGTGTGATGTTGGGATCACAGGTATTTGTGCTTGAGGTGTGTTTTCCATTTACTTCTCTGTCTAGATATTTCAAAAGTGACCCAAAATTCCTTTGGATTGTTTTTGTCAAGATTTTCTAATTTTGACAGAAGGTCGGATTTGTATTTTTGTTTACGTTGTTTGATGAGTTTCTTGTAGTCACGCAATGCTGTGAAATATCTGTTTCTCGTTTCTTTTATCCAGGGTTCTTTTTTCAATGTCAGCGAAAGCCTTTTCAAACGTTGACGTGAAGACCTGCAACACTGATCAAACCAACCTTTGTTTTTCTTACTACTTTGTTTAGGTTTCTTTGTTTGTCTATTGGGCTTTGCTTTCAGGGACTTCTTAGCTACATCTAACAATAACTCTGTAAAGTGTGTGACAGCTTTTTCTGTCGAACAATATGGTGTTTGGCAGAAATTTTTAAATTTCGAAATCGTATCCTTACTATCTAAAATATTTTGATATGTTGATTTTGATTCATCGTTCCAAATGAATGTCATTGGTTTGGGTTTAATCTGATCAAATGTACTAGTACTGTTTGGAAAAGAGGGGAATACTTTGTTGACAGTGAGAAGGAAACATGGCAGTGGTCAAAGAATTGGGTGATTGGACTAATACTTACATATTGCACATCGGACAATAGAGACTTGTGCACAATACAATAGTCTACAACACTAGAACCGTTGTAGTGGTAGCATGTAAAATCGCCTTTTAGGTCCCCCGCGAATCTGCCATTTAGAATAGTCAAGTCGGCTGCTGAACATAAATCTATCAATGATTTACCATAGTTGTTAACTTTGATATCTCTGCTATGTCTCTCTTTTGTAAAACTGAGACCGTCTGTTGTTGGGTCATCAAAGGCAAGAGTGTTATAATAATTTTCTATCAGCCAGCCAGTTCTTGCATTCAAGTCGCCTAGTACGACGATATCTCCTAAATTGGAGTATTTACATACTAGTATTTCATTAGAGAGTATTTCAAAGGGAGATTCAATCGCCTATTTGGAAGAAGATTCGGGGGGAATATAGGCATTACATAAATATAGATCATTTTCTAGACCGAAAAAGTGCTTGTCGAACTTGCACCAAACACTGTCTACCGTACTACTACTCAATTTTGAGATCCCTTTCCTGTACGAACTTTTGAATAAGACTGCTACCCCACCCGAATTTCGTTTTGCCCCTTTACTTCTAACTCTACTGCTAGTGAAAAAACTATAACCTGGTACATCTAATTCTACATGACTGTCCAGCCAGGTTTCTTGGACACAAATAACATCGCTATTCTCTACATAGGAAAGAAATTCTTCATCACCAAATTTCTTACAACAGCTGCCCTGGATGTTCCAAGAAGAGAAGACTAGAGCAGACTTTTTTTGGCATCTTCCGAATATGAAGAAGGGTACACAATAGCTAAACGGAGCTAGTTATTATGGCATATGTCTATTTATTTATTTATTTATTTATTAGAATTTTCCAGACAACTGGATGGGAGGACAAAACAGGTGAATATACACCTTTGCTAGTTGTCCTCCCAAAGTATAAAGACTAGAAAGAGCATATAGTATAAAGATATACTAGTATAAAGACTAGATATACTAGTATAAAGACTAGAAAGAGCATATATGAATAGCAGCACTAAATAACAAATAGAATGACTTTACCTCTGTCACATTACATGTTTTCATTCAAAGTCTCAGGTATCAAGAGGTAAGAATGTCCCATGCTCTAAGGAATCGTTTTCAAATCTGCTTCCATGGTAGAACGGACTGTTTCGTGGGTCCTACCGGTGCCTGGAGCGTAGTGATCGACGTGGTCGCGACTTGTTGAGTTGCGCCAGCTCGGCTTCCTGTTGTCGAATTTCCCTTCGGTGGCTGACTCGGAGGATTCCTTAACCCAAGTGGAACGGCGTTCGCGCTGCTCTTGAAGGGCTGACTTCCATGCCAGTGTCGTGTCGGGATGACGTTGTCACGTTTGGTGACGGGGGTAGGTAGATGCCGCGGGTGAGCATGCTGACCGGAGGGACGGTGTCCATGTTGTGGGCGCGCCGAGGGAGGCTGTGACAGGCCCGCTGATGGTGATGGTGTAGTCAGTGTGCGTTTTACATCTGCTACTAGGAGTTTGGTCCCACTCCTTGGGTCCAGGTGAATCTGGTCTGGTAGGTAGAGTCGCATGTCTTGGGTTAACTTCCTGTGTTTAATATAGGTGAAGTCCGATTTCTTGGACAGTTTGAGCACCTCTTGATTGTAGTTCTTGATATTTTCATTCAGGGCGGATTGGCTATTCGGACCTCTCTGCAGTACTTGAGACACGGCCACCCTGGCATTTGGGAAGGACTGCTTTGTTGTTTCTAGTAACCTGCTGGTGTCACGGAGCGTCTCGTGGACTGAGTCAGGATGCCTTTTACTGTTGTCTAGATCATTGGATCCGACGTGTAGGATGACAGTCTTAGTTGTGGAATCCTTGATGTTTCTGATGTTGTTAGTGGCTACCCGTATGGTGCTGCTCCTGTGTATCTTGGTGCGATTTTGATTGAAGGCACGGTCAGGATCTACATCTCGGAAAAGTGAGTCAGCGAAAATTCTGATCTCTACTCCAACATTCTCACCTCCCACTTTACTGTTATCTGTATCTGTAAACACAGGGAGAGACTTGTTGACATTAGTACCGGACGTTTGGTTGCCGAGAACAATGGTTGATTTGTTGTTCTTCTGGTTCACGGCGGCGGAGTCATTGTCGTGTGTTTTAGGGCCGACATTGTCATGGACGGTTGTGGCTTTGTTGTGCTGATTCACGGCGGCTGAGTCATTGTCATGTGTTTTAGAGCCAACATTGTCATGGACGGTAGGGGCTTTGTTGTGATGAGAAGAGTTCTTCATACAACAATGGCAGGAGGCAAGCATCTGTTCCAAGTCTTTTGACCTGTGCACGAGTTCTTGGATTTCCGAGTCTTGCTTTTTTATAGTGTCTTGTAGGTTGGCATTGGAGGCTTATAAAGCGTCGACTTTCAGAGACATGTCACGAAGCCTCTCTCTCCATAGATTCCGTTCAATAGAGATTTCTTGAGTGGTTTCTGCTTTCTCCTTTAAGAGATTTTCTTTTTGTAGGGTCAGATCTTTGTGGGAATCGCTGAGTTCGGTTTGCAGTTTTGTGGTAGCTTTTCTGAAGTGAGTTTCGAGCGCCTTTTGAGCGGCTTCAATCTGTGCGGTTATGGTGTTCAGTGTGTTAGTGTGGGTCTTCTCCCTCTCTTTTTCTCTCGTGATCAGTTCGTCCCTGAAGGTGTTGAGCTTGCCGATTGTGTCCACGTATTGTTTTTGTAGGTCATTAAAAGCACTGTCACTTACTTTGATGGACTTTTCAACGGAGGCCACTCGTTCTAGACACTCTGTTATAGAAGAGTTTGACGTACCTTTTACTTTCTGAGCGTCATTTGATTTGTCTGTTTCAGAGGTGTCGCTGGCTGTCGGTGGACTCGCCGGGGGGTCACATGGGGCACCATTTGTGGCGTCATCAGAACTTTGCGCGCCATTTTCCAATTCCTGTCGCGTCTGTTCTACATAGCTGATGTCGTTTGATGCTTCAAGTCCCTCTAGTGTTCGTGGAGTTGTGACTTTGGGCATAGTTGGTGTATTACACACATTAGGTTGGCATGGTGTTGTAGGCAATTGCTGTTCTGGACAGGCTGTCTGGAAGCTATTGGCGGCGTCTTTGATGCTAGACCTTGTAGTCGTACATTTATCAAGCATTGCCACGTTGTTTTTTATCTGGGGATACAGTGTGTCCACCCACCATTTGGTTTTCTGTCCCTGAACCATCAAACCATTCTTCCTGTGGTAAAAGTGAATTGATAGAAGGCCTTTACCTGTCTTTGTTGTCGTTGCGGAGTTGACGGATAGACTTGTTGTACCTGGCGTGGATTTCCAAGTGACCGTTGTTCCCGTGTGGTCTCCGAAGTTCTTGTCAAAGTTGTCCTTATGATTTTGGATCCATTTGTCCAGCTGGTTTGACCGTAGTTTCACTCCACACATACGGGACTTCTCTTCATCTTCATAGTCAAAGGCCAAGATTTCGTCCAGCGGAACTTTGGCGAGGTTGATATTCCATGACTTCGTCGTGGGAGTCTTACACTTGGGTGTCTTGGGCTCCGTCTCAGCTCCCATATTTCATTGCTAATCCTTCGTAAAAGATGTACAGAAAACTTCCCAAATTATAGAATGTATACCGCGTTAGGATATACTCACATATGCACTAAAATATCTTGCTCCACATAGTACTATGGTACTCCAAATAAAATCACAAACGGAGAGCCAACGACGCGTGACCGCACTCGTCCGCCACCTTGGATAAATCCACATGTAAGTAGGTTTGGACGTGATTTGTAGATACCATTGATAACGTATTGTTTTCTGTTCGTAAGGTAATCATTGAGCCTATGCGTTGTGCTTTGGAAGCCATACAAGTGTAGTTTATCCAGTAAGATGTTGTGATCAACGGTATCAAAAGCTTTAGATAGATCTAAAAAATATACCTAATGTGTAGTCGTTGTTATCTAAAGCTTAAGTTATTTTATCAATTAAACCACAAAGTCAACCACAGACAAAATAAACAACTCTTAACTTTCAGGTTCTCTGCACGATAGTTTCATCATAATGGAGTTGTCGTTGAATTCTTGTTTTGCACTGTGCGTCTTTGCCCAGTCCAAGTTACTGAACTGAACTTATGAAGTCTAATACCTATTGATCCATCTTTTAGACCTCAAGGCAGATGATTTGGTCGATTCGTGAGGGCTTGGAGTCCGCCTCCATTTTAACCTTCTCTCTGAAGGCATTGCAGCGTTGAAAATTTGCCCATCCCTATTAACCACCCCTACCGACACCTCTGCTTGGAGAATATCTATCTATCTACCTATTTATCTGTCCATCCATTTATTCATTCATCCATCCATCCATTTATCTACCTATCTCTTATATATTAGCAGGGTTTATTCTTCCAGGGTTTGTTCTTCGGACAACTTTTACCAACACTCCTTCCCCACAATCTTAAAAACTACAAGTAAATGTATACAGCAGCGTATGTGAATTGAAATACTTTATTTCAAAAATAAAACATTTAAATATATTAACCTCTGCTGGAGGGTGGTTTTCTGTAAAACATGGCATGGCCACCAGTACACAACGTCCAGGAGAAACGTTGGTTCAATACATGGTGGTTTACTCCTCAAAACAGTGCCTGTATGATGATGTCAATCTTAAGATTGCCAGCATCTTGCTGCTCCAGTTGTGCGCTCGTGTAGTTTTTGTAGTTTAAGGGAACCGTGGTCGTGCAAAGGGGTTTCTAGGTCGGAGACTTCTTGCTAATGGATATGGTGGGCGTCTAAAGTGCTTGTTGAAAGGGAACAGGTCGGCGGCCGTGGGGACGTAAGAGGGCGTAGACAGGTGGGTGACCGTAGGGACGTGGGACAGCTGGTAGGCCGACCTGGAATAACTGTCGCTGACCTGTAGTAAATAAAACCATTCGGAGTTTTTTTGTTTTATTTTTTTAAATGTTTTACTTCAATATTGCCAAGGGTATAGTAAAACATCCCGATCTTATGTTTTCCTGCATATGATCCAATAGGGTTATGCATTTTCACATCGTCATAATAAAGAATAATCTGCAGTGCATAACTCTCTTCAGAAAATATAGGATGTATCTGGAGCAGGCTGCCATTACATATCTCTGGCAAATACCCTTCCTGTGACAATGTTGGTCCATTAGACACTACATCAAAGATCTCAGGAGCTGCTCTATACTCTTGAGAATGGGTACATACTGGAATGTCACTTGTCGGATGACCTCTTCCTGTCTGTTGCCTCGTCTCCAAAGCTAACCTTTGACCGAGGACCACCTCCTTTGGTTCCTGCATGCAGAATAGAAAGCAAAGATGTACTATAGATATGAGTATAGGTATGGAAAATATCTTAGAAAAATAGGCTCCCAGGCACCATCTGTTCCCAGCCCCCTAACTGGGGGTCAATAGTGTTAAGATTCGGCCACACCAATTTAATTTGTTCGTTCTCGGACCCGCCTCTTCATTTTTTTCTGATTTGCAAAAAAATCTGAATCAATGATCATATTTTGCCCCCAACAGTTGAGAAAAGTCATTTTCTTGCTATTTCTTTACAGTTTTTCTATCTATCAATGCAGTGGGTTAATTAAAAGTTCAAAATTCATTGTTTCATATTAAGCCAACTTTTGTGTTGACTCAATGGCTCCTGTCGTTGCACTGGGAGGTATGATAGGATGCCTTACCCTGTTTTAGTTTTAATTTTTCCCCTGTCATTTCTGGAGACTCAGACCAGATGACAGCGAATTCATGTACTCCTCCTGCTTTAGCAAGTCAACCTCGCACTGCTCCATGGTCCAGGGCATCCAGGTCTGACCAATCTTGCAACCCACAATGAACATATTGCTCTTGGTCTCATCTGCCCTAGGTAAGGGTAAGGGGTAGGGGTAAGTGGCAGCACCTGTAGTTTCGCCGAGGGCAGTGGCAGCCCACGTTTCGTCTCCAGCACCCCTGAACTCAAAGGTACACAACTTACCTGTTATAGTGTAGAGCTTGGACTCCTTAAGTTCCATGTTGTGAGTTCTCTAAAGGCAACAGTCTTCTCAGGAGCGTCTACAATATGAAGAATGTATTGAAAGGGATGACTTCTTACCTTATTTCTGAAGTTCTAGGACGACAGCGTGCCTACTGTCATGCTGGTCTCATTCGTCTCCGGGGCTCCGTCGTCGGAAAACAGAATATGAAGTGGTTTTCCTTACCTTTAAACCATCGCAGTTCCTCATAAAAATGGCGCAGGGAGAGATGGAGGTCCACAATCACGATGACCAGCGACACAAAGGGACGTGTCGCACCCACATGCCCTGGAACAGGATAAATGTGCCCTATATCTATGGACTTAATCTTCTCCTGGAGTTTGGGACTGGACACTAACCGGAACTTGATACCATCAATGTAACTATCCCGAGTGACGAACACCTTCTTTGTGGGATCATACGAGGAGGACAAGGTCTTACAGTGAAGCTGATACTTAAGCCGGCTGAATTTGGCATTGACGGCAGCGAGTGACCGCTCCATAATTTTATGTGATGCTTCATACTTCCTGTTGAGATAGTCGAACTTGAGTTGCTTGTATGATGACATGAGCCTGTCTACTTGGTCAATGGATCTAAGGTCTACAAGTACACCAAAGGCAGCTATGATAGCTCCTTCCTCACTCCCATTCGTACTTACCAAGTAGTCTCTGGCTTGTTTCTTCCTCCGAAACGAAGTTGACACTTTTCCTCCATCATCTGCATTGTGGTATGGTTTCTTGCTTTTGGAAGGTTACTGTCTTGTCAACCATATCCCTTACCTCAACATACATTGCCTCTATAAACACGAACAGTTAAGTCGCTCCCACAGCAGAACTACCTGAGACGGTAGGGAGAATACTTAATTTGAGTACAGTTTGGCCTGGCTGTCTTCTCGCCTTCTTCAAACGTCCTCCGCGCTTCGAAGAAACGTCCCTGCAGATTCTTCCATGTCGTCCGCTGGTAGTGTGGAGCTGGCCCTCGCGCTGCAGGAGGTCTATGAGGAGGTACAGGAGTAAGGCTGGATTCTTAGACTTCAAGTTCAGCTTGGTGTGCCATCCCTCCACGTCAATATCAGCACCAACCACCGTTCACAAATCTTACCTTGAGGCCGAGCTGCTGAGCATGCTTCCTGCTAGACAATTTTGGTCCAGTGGAAGGCATAACCCTTGATGGGGAGCGCCCTCCACATGCCCTCTTCAAAGTCCACCTCACACTCCGCCACGTTGTGAGTTGGAAGTCGCGCATCCAGATGGGTCAAGACTGCCGTGTAGTCCTGCTTCTTCCTGCGAGACATGAGGGCGAAGAACAGGGGAACCTACAGGAGATGCGAGAGGGGCGTCCGGCACCGACAGCACGCGACTCAGCTCCCAGACCTTGTTGTCCTGGTAGTTCACCAGGTCGAGCTTGTAGCTCTTCCAAGCCTCACGCACCTACAGACAGACGGACAAACAGACATTGTCACACACATCACGTACCTGCAGACAGTCAGATAAAAGGTTAGCAAACATTTTCGTAAATGTGATATGAAACCAAGCGCTGATTGCCCACAAGAGAGCATCATTGAAGATAGCACAACATTAAAAATGTTGATGTGCTCCTTGACCTTGTTGAAGAGGTTGTCCCAGCCGCGGATAAGCCGGCACTTATCCTGGTAGTTTACCAGGTCGAGGTTGTAGGTCTGCCAGGCCTCACGCACCTACAAACAAACAAACAAACAAACAGACATTGTCACACACATCACGTACCTGCAGACAGTCAGATAAAAGGTTAGCAAACATTTTCGTAAATGTGAACAAGAAAATAGTACCCAACGGCCAACCAGTTCATATATGATTCTAAGCTGCAAAAATTACTTCTTAATAGCTTTCATACATAAGTTCGGCATTAAAAGATTAAATCGCAAATTTTCTTTATAATTTGCACTTTAAAAGCTGGCTAGAAATTTATGCGGATTTATATCTACGAGCACTTCGGTCCTATGTGGAATCTCGTTTCCCAGTTTATCTGCCTAATCGTCGGATCGATGTGGAGGGTACGGAAGTTTTTATCTTGACTTTGTGTTTTTGGACCGAAAATACGTACATTTGTTAGCTCTAATCGTATGTCTATAGGTTAGTTATTGGTTTTTGTTTTAAACTGCAGCTTGTGAAACCAATGTTTTTGTGAGGGTCTACTTTTATTTAATACGTAGTGTTCGTCAAGCTTGAGTTCACACTCCCACCTACTCTACCTTTCCATCAATTATTGTTTGTCCTGCAGTTTGCCCTGCCATATACAGGATTTTCCTACCATACTTTCTGATACACTGTTCTCCTTTTAGTGTATTCCTTTGGTTGTTTTTTTTTTCTTATATCTATATTCCAGTGCAGATGCTGGTGTGTGTGTAGTCAAATGATTAAGAGCAGATTTACAGTTCCTTCTGTCCACCATGATGTTTCTTCCATGTGGATTATCCCGTCTGGTAACTCCGATATGTTCCTTCTGAACTTGCAAGCTTGTTGGTTGGTCTCTTTAAATAAGTCCAAACCGTGTCCCAAGTAATTACAATTGTTGGGCTTTGACTCAGCGAAATCCATTCAATAGACACACCGCTATATATTGGCTAACTACACTTGCTTGACTTGTAGTTTTTAAAAAGTGCCCAAAAGGTTAAGGCATAGTCGCTAGAGAGCTAAGTTGTTCGAAAATATGATATTTTTTAGTTTTCCGTATAAGTCTGGTATACTGTACCGTACAAGTAAGAGCCGTTTATGTATGGGTCACGTGAATTATCTGACAGCAGTTTGACTAAGTTTCGGAGTTCGCGTCTGGCGGAAGCACGGTTCTGGCTGAACCATTTTTGCCCTAGTGAAGTCATGCTAGAGGCAAATTCCTTGGAATTGAGTGTGTCATGAATTTGTTTTCTTTCGGGACAATTTTTTTTCGCATACCATTGGTGGAATTGCTAATGATGATTGACAGAAAACAACTGCATCCGTGGATATGACGTCAACAATACTACTATAGTAGTTTTGCCAAGGATCTTTGGAAAACCAAGAAACTTTGAAATACGATTATTTCAGGGTGTAAAAATAAAATCAAACAAAAATTTTACCCAGAGGAAAAGTATCAGATTATAATGCCAACGCGTCCACTTGTTTGTGTTTCTATTGTGATAAATTTTAGATTTTTTTTGAGAACAATCTAAACACATTTTTCTCGCTTATGAAAACAAATTAAAGTTGACGAGCGCATAGTCTTTCGTATGAAAAAAATATTTGCATAGACTCACCCTTAGTCTGCGTGGGCATCTTGCCTTCGTTCTGTTTCATCGCTGTTTCTTTGTTCTCCGGTAGACTGTTGAGAAACTTCCTCGGAATAGTCTCATAGTATCCCACACACGCGTCTGAAAAAAAGTAATATATATATATATATACACTGACTGAGCAACACGCAAACTATATTTACTTTGACCTGCATTACTTTGAATCGTCAGTACGGCTTTTAATGCATTGCCTTTATTTGTCCCAAAGACTACATTTCAAAAGTACAAAAAACTACACACAGATCTTACGATTCCTCATCCTCCCCGCGTTGTTGCAGCTTCATCAAAGTCGAAACTGCCAACGTCTGGCCCGTCAATGCTAATCGTCAGCAGTTTGTTGAGCGTCTCGTTCTTCAAGCTGCTGCGTAGACGAGTCTTGACCCTCTTCAGGGTGCTAAAGGCTCGCTCACTGTCAGCAGTACTGACTGGGATCACCATCAGCACTGACTCCAACATCTCCCATGCTGGGATACAGCTCGGCCACGGTGGCATCTGTCAGGAGGAGTTTGACCAGCTGCTCCTGAGGCAAGTGGCGGTTCTGCGCAATGTACTCACGCAGACCCCACCACTCCTCACAGAGAGCATCCGAGTCAACAATCCCCCCGACTTCACCACCATAATGTGCCGCAAAGCACTGAAATTCGGCACAGCCATGGTCCTCACGCATGGGCTGGGGCATCAGGGATGGGTCCAGTACTGCAAAGTTAGAATAAAACCGCTCCTTCAGATTCGGCAACAGCTGGTCGATGAAGGGTTCGATCCCTACTTTCAATTCCTNCATCGTCAACATTGTTCATTCCTAACATTACCGTCTCCTTTCGGCCGTACATTTGTGCATCCCCCATAAATCTCCAGTTCTGGGAAGTCTTAGGCAACCAGAAATATAAATATGATAAACAATATAGCAGTCGCCTGGAACATATTTTCCAGCCAGTGGCTGTTCGTTCGGGACACAAAATGGTCTGGAATTATTTTTTTACACAAGTCTACCTCCTTCCTGGATGCAAAAAGAGACAAGGTATTTTTCTCTAAGTTTGTTAAATAGCTCATAGCCTTTGAAATTGTCCGCCAATTATATCAGCTCCTGTGCACTCATGTAGTATTTATCACAGTTCTTTGTTGATATTATTTCCAAAGCTGTGTTTCCAGCAGTCTATATCTTCTGCTTAGTAGTTGCTAAATCAAGAACATGTTTAATATCCCCCAGACATAAAGCCTTTTGCCACTGTTCACGGCCTTTCCCTATATTTGTCAAGATATCGTAAGCCATTGCCTGTAGAAAGTCCTCTTTGCAGCCCATACGCACTGTTTCTGCTGTCCTTTTAATCATATTTTGGTGTTGCCTAATTCGCTTTTTAAGTGTTGAACAATCGCACATATTCTGATTTACTTTTGTTTTGATCCAACTCTAAAATATATGAGGATGCGGTAGCGGATGGTAAAACTCAAAGTGTAGCAAACAAATCCTCGCGGTCACTGGCGTCCGCCATGGCTTGGGTTCGGCTTGGGTTTCGCGTTAACCGTAAATTGCCGAAAAAATTCTAGGGTGAAAGAGACGCAGTGTTTGTCAAAGTTGATGAAGATACACTGAGAGAGACGTAAGTTGTAAAATATTGGATGAAAAAAAACTCGTTAGGGACACTATTAAACTCATCTTAGCAGGAGCGTGGTGTCAGCGTGACCTGCTCCGCCGCCATCTTGGACAATTACAATGTACACGTCTGCTTCCACGGTGCAGTAGTCGTTCACTACTCTCCCTCCCTTCACCAACAGGCGGTTAGCAACAGGCAGGTCTGCGGTCCGGTCCACGAGAAGCAGTCCACACAGGTAATGAAAACAAATTAAAGTTGTCGAGGGCTTAGTTTTTCGTATGCCAAAAAAATTGCATAGACTCACTGTCTGCGTGACCGCTGCTTCTTGCCTTTGTTCTGTTTTATCGCCGTTTCTTTGATCTCCGGTAGACTGTTGAGAAACTTCCTCCGAATAGTCACATAGTATCCCACACACGCGTCTGAAAAAAGTAATATATGTACTGAGCAACTCGCAAACTATATTTACTTTGACCTGCATTACTTTGAATCGTCAGTACGGCTTTTAATACATTGCCTTTATTTGTCCCAAAGACTACATTTTAAAAGTAAAAAAAAAATACACACAGATCGTACGATTCCCCATCTCCCCCCGCGTTGTTGCAGCTTCCTCAAAGTCGAAACTGCCAACGTCTGGCCCGTCAATGCTAATCGTCAGCAGTTTGTTGAGCGTCTCGTTCTTCAAGCTGCTGCGCAGACGAGTCTTGACCCTCTTCAGGGTGCTACAGGCTCGCTCACTGTCAGCAGTACTGACTGGGATCACCATCAGCACTGACTCCAACATCTCCCATGCTGGGATACAGCTCGGCCACGGTGGCATCTGTCAGGAGGAGTTTGACCAGCTGCTCCTGAGGCAAGTGGCGGTTCTGCGCAATGTACTCACGCAGACCCCACCACTCCTCACAGAGAGCATCCGAGTCAACAATCCCCCCCCGGACTTCACCACCATAATGTGCCGCAGGGCACTGAAATTCGGCACAGCCATGGTCCTCACGCATGGGCTGGGGCATCAGGGATGGGTCCAGTGCTGCAAAGTTAGAATAAAACCGCTCCTTCAGATTCGGCAACAGCTGGTCGATGAAGGGTTCGATCCCTACTTTCAATTCCTCACTTGTTTAACTTTTATCAAGCACAATGACTTTTACACACACAAAAGACACATATTATATGGATACATGGTCAATAGCTCACCTCAGATGCCTGTTGCTTTTCGCCTGCATTTGGTCTTGATGTCAAACATCACCTCTGCAAAAATTGTGACAGAATGAAATAGGTCATTATAAATGGTATATATTTGTTTAGTAAGTAGTTAACTGAAGGTTGGATAAAAACTATTTGCAATGCTGGACATTATTAGCAAGAGACACGACCAATCTGTATTTTTTTACATGCCAACAATTCTTCATTGTGAACAAGATTATTTATTGTGGGCATATATATTTTTATTTTACATTTTATCTTACTACACAATGAAACAGTTTAAACACATAGTGGTGACGCACTCAGCAGAATTCTTATATTCACGTCACCACCTTATTCCCTGGTAATATTCTAATTCTAATAATGGAGTACAGCGTGTGTCGAATCTTTTCTCGAGTTTTTGTTGCTGTACATTGTTGGTTCAAGCTCTTATCTGTTGTGCTTGTTGTCTGTGCTCATTGCCACTTCTGTGTGTGTGTGTGTGTGTGGGGGTAGTTTTCCCTATCAAAGCCAGAATAGTTGGTACTTGTGCCAACTCGTTAGAAAAGTTTTTTATACATTTTCCACATCCCAACACAGCGTGTACTAAAAACCCACAATTTCCGTGCAGCAGAAATGTCTGACGCGCAACAGAGAAGCGCGGCACGGAACCACGAGGGATAGTACAGAGAGTTGTAAGTTTTGAATGAGACACCCTGCTCAAAAACTTTAACTCTGTAACTATGGGATCTAGGAATGAACTGAGATGTTTTGGTTCATGTTCTAAAGCAGGCACATCAATCCCAACTAAAAGGACAATCTCTAACCTGAACCTTTCAGCACGTGGCAAATTCATGATTGTCATGTAGATAACACCGACGGAATAATCGTTTCTGCGTTTGAAAGATCGAAACCAATCTACATTCATCATCAGTGCATAGTTTCTGGGAGCTAAGAGGAAATCCTCCCCATTCCATTTAGCTAAATCTTGCCAAACTTTTCCTTCAGAAACGTCTCCAAACAACCCAGCCTGAGATACATTTCGATCCCTCTATGCTTCACACTTGTCCTCGAAACCCTGTTTCTGTACAAACACTTCAAGCGTCTCAATGATACTTTTGAAACAGAAGACTTTCAAAGGATAAAATACTTTTCTTTTAGAAACTGATGGTCTGACCCGATGTAACGGTATTATATTTTGCGTTCCTTTTCTCACCCTTCGTATGTTATCACAGCGCCTTGTACAGTATCAGTTTTATACAGCCGATCCATGGGAAATAGCTTACAACATTTCGGATCCGGACAGATGCAAAACTTCTAAAAGTAATCTCTGCCGATTCCTAACAGTTTCCATGACATATACAAAGACGATAAGCCCGTCAAACATTGTGTATCCATACCTAATGCCTCAAACACAGGATACAGGAATGACATGAGGTGTTCTAAATTATTGTCACTTATGTGATTGTGAGCCTGCCGTATCACTAAAAACGTTGAGAGCCATGTTACCACGGTAACGATAGGGTCGGGTCTTGCAACTTTTGTCTAGGGCTTCGCCGCCTTTACTGCAGAACTGTACAAGTTCCTTAAGAGCTGCTGTTCCTCGTCCGAATCATCCCATTCTTCCTCACCCTCGCTGCTACCGTTGTCGTATGTTTCGTCTTCCTCGGACCTATGGATATCGCTTTCTTCCTGCAGAACGGAGATGATAGATAGCTATGAGCCTTAACTGGTTAACTTGTAACCGGTTTACCAACCGAATACCGCATACCTGGGCTCGCGAAGGGGTTTTAGTTTGATCGTTTTTATTTCATTTTACAAAAAAAGCAAATAATATTCAAAACCCCAAATCCAAAGCAAGAAAAAAGCGAACTGGCAAACGGTCGCATGTCTCGTTACACTTATAATCATGAATATTAATAAGTGACTGTTAGCCTTTTCTTCATGTAAACAGCTTTGATGTTGAGGACTGCAGTTGATCCCTCAGCTTTCTTGGTCTTGTAGGGTATTCGCCCCTTGCCAAAGCTGCTAGCATCCCCTCCGTTGTCGGTTTCCATAAGTTACAACGATGTCCTCGTCCGGATAGTAAATTGGTCGAAAGTTGTTTTTTTTGTGGCAGTTCGTTAGCACCTCGAACGTAAAATGTCCTGGTTAAGTTTCTATTCCCGAGACAGTTTGGTGATGGACGTCTGACGGACGCTGTCTGTGGATTTCTTCTCGGAGGACATTAAGATATCCAGAGAGTCGATGATGAGTTTCGTCTGTATGCTGCTGTACTTCATGTTGGTTCTTGTTTCTGTGTTGACCTCTCAATTCTCTGATGAAAAGGATTCGTCGCGCTCGTCACATAGGTCAAAATTCTGTTGTTTCAGCCCATCCGAGATACTACGATTCCCTTATGGACTGCAAATATTGTAATAAGCACTGTCTTTTCACTCGCTGCTGGACCTGCCAAAACCATTCTGAAATGTGTTCTTAGTCTCACATCTATGTTACAAAATTGTGTGTGAGAAAGTTTGGAAAACCTTTTATCCATATACGTCCATCCAATCAGAGTTTTGTTCCGACAGCCTGAAATGAAACAATATGAAGCACATCATATAAAGTCAACGTCATTTTATATGTTCAAACATCGTAGTCAGTCACATTTGAGGCCCAGTCCCTCCAGCGGCGTTCGTTCGTCATTAATTAGTCACACCTGATCTGTCAGCATTTTGTTGCATATCACTACTCTGTCCTTCCCAAGATGCACACGTAAGAAGTTCTCTGAGAATAATAATAATTTTCTATTGCAAGCTCATGCCCAAAGGGTAATTGCAAATACTGTAAGTACATCAACAACAACAATTTTATTGTTAATGACAGTCTACAGTCACTGTGATAAGAACAATGAAAGTTACAGCTTACCATGATCTATTAAACCTCGAGTAAATTAATGGTTTCGAAAGTTCAAATTTACCCTTTGCTGACAGGTTCCTCGTCATACATGACTTTTTTATCTCATCTTAATCTTCCTATGCATTTTGAACTTCTGCCACACTACCATCCAGGAGACCACCCACTGAGCCCAATTTAGCTCCGGTCTTGAAATACATTTCATTGGATATTTGCTCACTATCTCCTGTATGTTGACTACTTGAGGACCTGGTGTTACTTGCAAATATAAGAAATACAAATAAGTGGAATCCCCTGTACGGTTGCTAACGTTTACTACCCTACTCAGAGTCAGAGTACACAACTGAGGGCGTAAACTTTTTTTTTTGCCTCACTATACGCCCTAATCTCGTCTTCTTTCTACTTTTCCTTTCCGGTCCCTTGGAGCATGGCTGGGAGCAAGAGTCCCACATCATCGTCCTGTAGAAGAAAATGGAAACATAATAATTGCTCTTCAATCTACGCTACGTATCAGTAAACGGAGACAGGGCACACTTCAGGGAAAAGATGATTACTAGTATTTCACAAACACACATTTATTTGAGAATATGTACTACTAAACATTTGTTTTACTTCTAAAGGTACATGTACCGGAACAACGAATTCGAACTTACTCATCCTGACTGCCAGCCAGGTGCCGCCTTTTGG
>NW_017804267.1:0-21784 GCF_001625305.1 Branchiostoma belcheri | reverse complement strand
TCTTCCGCCTGTCGTGACCCCGTCCCCCCCCCCCCCCATTCTGCATATGATTGCTACTTGCATGGTAATATCATAACGTCTCTTAAAATGCTACGCTTCGGGAAAGCTTCCATTTCTCCATATAATCATGAGTTCAATTAAACCTTCTTGACACATTGCCCCATTGTACTGATCATATCGCATATGATCATAATTTACGTAATTTGCAAAATACTCCCAAAAATATTTGGCAAAATAATTATGTCTCCGTGCTTTGTAATGTAATAGAGGGGTAGCGAGTAGGCAAAAATGTGTGTAACAGGACACGGCATTGTATTTTAGATATTGTCCCTCCCCCCACACATGAAATGGTACAGTCCGCCTGTGGTGACCGCCTATTGTGACCCGCCTGTGGTGACCCACGCCTGTACTCGCGACTTCCGCAGATGAAATTGAATGTTACCACTAAACAGTACTCCTCTAATCCGCCAGCCGTCGCTTTTGACGCCTTTTATAAAATACACGGCCAAAACGTCACCGCGTTGGAGCAACTAAGTCCTCGGGACCAGTGACAGATTCGCCCGCGCCATGTTCCGTAGCGTCCCCCCTCCCCTCCCGTGGTTGTTGCACGTTGCCTGCAGTCTTTAGCCTGGTAATTAGGGTTTTGAGTTTCCTATACTTTTTAGTCCTTTACCACTCCTACTAAGCACAGGCCTTTTCTGACAGCCCATATTTCCAGCCGGTATTATGAAACCAACCCCGTAAAATTTCACCGTCGTACGGTAAGAGCCTGGGCGGGAGGGCTACACTCCCAGTGCCGTAGAGATACCGGGGAACTCCCGGTGTTTGCCGAGTTTTGCCCAGTCTATCCTTTAAATATTCGAGAATACAGCCGGTAGACAGACACTGAATTTACGATGACAATATAACAGACATATTCTGTGTGAATGTCCGGCATTTGGTGGACGCCTTTTATAAAATACACGGCCAAAACGTCACCGCGTTGGAGCAACTAAGTCCTCGGGACCAGTGATGGATTCGCCCGCGCCAAGTCCCGTAGCGTCCCCCCTCCCCTCCCGTGGTTGTTGCTCGTTGCTCAGTCTTTAGCTTTCGATGCCCTACTTTTTAGTCCTTTACTAGCCATACCAAGCATAGGAATTTTGGTTATTTACAGCTGGGCTATGAAACCAACCCCGTAAAAATTCACCGCCGTACGGTAATGTGCCTGGGCGGGAGAGAACACTCCCAGCACCGAAAACGTACCGGGGAGCTCCCGATGGTATTGTTACCAGGCTCAGCCGAGTTTTGTCCCGTCTATCCTTTAAATATTCGAGAATACAACCAAAAGTCGGACACTGAATTTATGATGATAATATAACAGACATATTCTGTGTGAATGTCCGGCATTTTGGTGGACGATTTGATAAAATACACGACCAACACGTCACCGCGTTGAAGCAACTAAGTCCTCGGGGCCAGTGGAGGATTCGCCCGGGCCAAGTCCCGTAGCGTCCCCCCTCCCCTCCCGTGGTTGTTGCTCGTTGCTTTAAGTCTTTAGCCTGGTAATTATGTCTTTGGGTGTTCTAATTTTTAGTCCTTTACCAATTTTACCAAGCATAGGCCTTTTCTGACAGCTTTCATTTCCAGCAGGTTTATGAAACCAACCCCGTAAAATTTCACCGACGTACGATATAAGAGCCTGGGCGGGCAGGGAGCTCCCAGCGCCGAAGAGACACCGGGGAGCTCCCGATGGATGGAGGGTGAAGAAAAAAGGCAAAACCTAGTACAGTAGTACACCTCTCATTTTTGGGAATAATGTTAGGTGCACTGGTGCACCCAACCTGCAAAATTGGGTGCCCAAAATTTTTTTGGGTGCACCATATAAGATAAAATAAATAGAATATAAGCAAAAACTATTTCTGTTTCATATCTTAAGAAAAGTCCTATAGAAATAATTTTGTTATTTTTCTGACACCTAGATGTTCAGTTATGCTGTATACTACTATACATTTAAAATCTGTACATACCTATACCAACAGAAATATTTGGATGCACCAGTGTACCCACAGAAAAAAATGGGTGCACACCTCCAAATTTGGAAGGCAGCACATGCACCCAGTATTTCGAGCCCTGCTTTTTAATCATATGTAGTAGACAGAAGATTATTATAGCCTGGATACCAGACCCATAGAGCACTGGGCCCAAAGTATTATCCAGTGTGCACCGAGATATTGCTTTGGGCCCAGTGTACTCAACGTGCAAACTGAATTTATTCAACTTCCAACCGGTTCTATAGAGCCCCTTCCCTCGAACGGTACCGGTATAGATCACCTGTTCGAACATGACGCTGGCACGGGCACTAGCACGTGTTCGAACAGGTGGCCGGCCCCACTTGAGGGAGGAATTAGAGCAGCGAGAATACAATGCTAGCTATATCTATCTAGTTATATATATATAGAGAGAGGGTGTTCGAAACTGCCGTTAGAGATGCGTCGGTTCAGGTCCTTTTTTTTTGGTAAAATAAACACCAAGAGACCCAAGTTTTCAGTGTTTGAGTTGCTTTATTTCTTGTCTCTATGTCATTTTGTGTGTACCTTCCAGAGGCAGCGCATTTGTTAATTGTAAAGAGCCGCCTTTATGCGATGACCTCGTTCGGAGAGCCGCCATTACTGTACCTCAAAATACATTTATGACGTAACAATAGGGTAAATATACGCAAGTCTCTTTTGCATCGAGACGACAGCTATATGCATAGAGACTTGGTTTTCTAACCTTTCATGTCAGTAAAGTTGGCGATAACAAGGTGAGAGGAGAGAGAGAGATTATTACACATGTATTTAACAACACTAACAATATACATTGTCACTCTAGTTTCCATATAGCAGGCTCTTCGTCAGGGCCTTTATTGACTTATCGTGCTGTTTTAATTCTCTGATTGTGTATTTTCCTGTATAGGTTGCCGAGCCAAATGATGAGGGTATGAATAGTTTTATCTTGCAACATGCGTTCTAGTTCTGTGTTGTTATGTTATAAGTACAATCAAACCTGTCCAAGCCGGCCACCCAGGGGACCAAAGAAAAGTGGTCACCTTGGACAGGTGGTCTCCTTGAAGAGGGTTGCCTCAAAGTCAAAACATGACTGAGACATAAATGGTTTCCAAGTCGAGATGTTTGAATGTCAACGAAATGCTGTACAATAAGCATCTTCAGTTCTGTGGTGAATGCATGTGGGGAAGGTGGCACAATTGTGGAACAAAAACATTATCCAGCAGTTATCGCCAGGCAAACTGGCTGGTTTCTCTATGATTGCTCATTAGTTATCATCAATAATCGACATGATCAAAAATGATGTGGGATGTGGTCACCATGGGAAGGTTTCCTTGAGCGGACCCAAGTCAGGACGGTCGTGGTCACGTTTGCCAGGTGGTCACCTTGAACAGGTTGCTTAATGCTTGCGTCAATGGGGAAATTTTTTTGAGAAAAACCTGTCACCATGGCCAGGTGGTCACCTTGGCAGGGTTGACTGTATTAAATCTCATTCCTCAACCCAGAGTCTACAGTGCAGTTCATGCATTTTTATCACAGAATTGACTGGCCATGGCTACTGTGGCCATATTGGGATTATTTTACTAGATCTGTGTGATGACCATTCAAGAAAACTGGAGCTTGTTACTGTAAATCTGGAAATATTTGCCCTGGTTTTATCTTTTATTTTTACCCCAAATTTAATACATGGCAGATATACATTTTCACTGTATGGCTACAGTGCCTGGACCACAAAATTGTTTGAACTGCAAATTTAAATTTAAACTTAAAACACTGCATAAACCTCATTTTACCTCAGAATTAAGTCCCTGTGATGATAAATCAATTTACAGTACATGAGAGGGAGCCAAAGCTGGCTTCATTAGAGTTTGTCGTAAAAATCATACGCAGCTGTTGTTTTATCATAAACATTTACTTCAAGCATGATATTTACATTGCCTGTGTGCCTAGATATTTTGGGCTCGGGAAAGTTTATCCAACTTGAAAAATCAATGTTTTTAATATCTTTTTATTAATGTTTTCGCCAAAAGGCTGCCAGACGTACTTTGATCGACGGACGATTGTGGCATAAAATAAGGATGCTAGATTGGAGTGGGCTGATCTGATGCTCTGATAACGTTGTCAGGCTGCACTCGGTGGTGTCGCTGAAAATACAGCTGACAGCTGAGCTTCAAATTGTCCTTTTTGCCAACAACAAAGAAAATGTTTTTCCAATTGTATTTAACATTTTTACCGTGCACAAATTATAAAAAATTCACGCATTTAGAGTTCGATGTCACGGAACTTAGTTGCTTCTAGGTGCACCACCGGCCAATTTTGAACTGCGGTATGTTAACCGCAAGACAATAAAGTTGAAAACAATGCTGTATGAGCTTCATTACATATATCTCTTTTGCAAGAACAAAGTTTAACAGAAAAAACATGAGTCCTTTTAACCTTTGCTACATGATTTTATTTCTATGAGTATGAGGTTCGTTGTACTCTAGTGTCTGTCAAGTGTATGTACATGTATGCATGAATGTCAGTGTATGACTATGTTTATAAATGTGTATATTCCAAAGCAGAAAAATAGCTAATTGCCGGATCCAAGAACCAAGATATTGAATTAGACTGATCAATATAATCGTTATGGTCACTCGGATAATGCATTATTGAACCATAGCAGCACCAAACTGACCAGTGTCACGCTGTGGTCAGATAGTTTTTAGAATGTGTAGTGATCATTGGGGGAAAATATGAGTGTTGAAAGATCGTACTACAGTATGTATTTTTACCTCCATGAAAAATGGAGGTATTAAATTGTTTTTGGCGTGTCTGTCTGTGTGTCTGTGTGTGTGTCTGTGTGTGTGTGTTTCCGCAACTTTGTGGTCAGCATAACTTCAGAACGCCTTTGTGGATTGCGATGATATTTGGTGTGCTGGTAAGTCTTGGAAAGACAAAGGTCAAGGTCAAGTATGGGCCTCCTGGTGGATGACCTTGGTACTGCAGCAGAACTTCCGGTTTCTGTATCTTTTGTCCTGAACAAGCTATGGTCTTGACTTTTTGGTGACAGATAGCTTATCCTGTCAGGAATAAGTGGTGTAAGTTTGGTCTCCCTGGCAGCTTGTTCTGGAACTGCAGGTTAGTTTCTGGTAAAAACTTTCAAAGCCAATAAGTCCAGATTGGAACAACGTATTTTCATCATTTTTGGTGTGTAGGTACCTGAGAGACAGTTGTACATGATTAAATGCAAATTATGCAAATGAGGACTTAATTTGCATAATTAATGAGGAAATTCTATAATTACAGTGTTTCATATAATGGTACTGCTATACATGTAATCTATTTAATCTGTGGCAGGTGGAACATCAACAGACACCAATTATGCAAATGATGACCTTATTTGCATAATTAATGTGAAAATTATGTAAATTCTTATTGGTGAATGATGGGCATTTTATACCTTGTAACATGTGTAAGTTACTTAAAGGTTTGCATCGCTATGCATATATTATGTTAACGTAGAGGTTATTTGCATAATTAATGAGGACAAAGCAAGCCCATATTTCATGGAGGTATGAGATCTCGGAACTCTTGTTGTATTTGTATAAAATGGTGTAGATGTCTTATTGACTGCATGTAATATTGTTTTCCACCCTAGCAATCAGTGGCTACCAACTGGAGTGACTGTATGCATTAAGAAAGTTTGACTTGCCGGATCAAATTTAATGTAAGTAGTGTGTGGTATATATTTCGTCTGATTCGATTTCTTATTTGATTTATTGAAATCGCAACAGTGCAATACACGTGGGACACAGGCAGCTGTTGCTGGTGTTGTGTCCCACCCATAGAAACAATACAGGACAGACATTACTCATTTTCACTTGAGTAAAGTGAGTAAAGTCGTTTTAAGTGCCTTTCCCAAGGGCACAAGATCGGTGGCATGTCAGGACTTGAACCCGGGATCTCTTGGTTCCGAGTCAATCACTCTGCCGTTGCGCCACACGACCGCACCATTCAGATATTTCTTATAAATCCATTGGATTCATCGCCTTCTATTTGTACCAATTATTTCAAGACTTAAAACGCCACATTTTTAATGTTGACTTGGAGTAAAGAATGATTATGACCTAGATGTACCATTCAAGCTTATTAATAATTAATTAAGCACCACCTCTCCTATACTTAGGAAAGAATCAAACCCAATTATATTCCTCCTAGCCTGTTTAATACTATTCACAATATGTTCCTATGTTATTCAGGACCGCCATGCAAGACAGAGGTGTATGGAGCGACATCCTGAAGGGATGGTAGTCAAGGATTACAATGATTCGGTGAACATAATTAATGTTCTTTATTTTGTTTTACCTTAGGTTCTCAAGGTTCTATAGGAATCCAATTCTCACTTCTCACTTTGATTCTTTGAAATTTGCATACCTTAACCCTTGAAATAACGAAGGTAATGCACCAAATACGTTAATACATTAGTACTTTAACCACCAAAGGAATATATGTTATGTAATTAGTTACTTCATACGTTTATTATAATCATTCACTCAATTATTTTGGCCGGATCTCGTGTGCCCATGATGTGATGTTTGAAAAGCAAAGGAACTCCTCACTATATCATTCTATCTTGAATAACTACATGCATAGCGAAGGTGCAGAGCAAGGGGGAAAAAGGTTGCTGAAACATGTCCGATAACTTTGCATTATCCTCCCCTAGATATACCACTCATGATTCAATACCATTGCAGTAATTCAACCAGTTACCTCCAGTGTATACATCCATCATTGGCAATCTCGGAGACACATGTACATATGTGTATAAATGTATAAGCTTCAGTTCTGATCAATTTAGGTACAAGTGAAGCGCTATAGTCTGGTGAAATGAAAGCTATGGAGAAGCAACAGGCTACTAGTAAATGAATAATGTTAACCAATAGTGCAAGAGTGTCTTGATTAGATGGATACAATTCTAGTTTTTTGGTTATAAATGTTAACTTAAAACCATGTCAACTAAGATTGTTTTCCTACTTATCTTGGGTTCATTGTCTATTCCTGTAGTCACTGTACATTGTAATTCATGACAAGCTTTAAGTACTATATAGTCTGTGTAACACACACTGATTTAATCAGGCTAAGTATTATGAAGGCAAGTCTAAATCCATGTAATCTACATGTAGCAAATGAACATATCAACAATATTAGTATTTGCCGCCTTCTCAATATTACCATACCTAGAATGTATTCTATGATATCACCGTAATATTGAGTAAATTAAGTCATAGTCTTAAACTCGCTACTTTAATATTGGGCTCCCGTGACACAGCAAGATTCACATGTATAACAAGCCTCTAATTTTTACCAACTTTTATGATTTTTGGCATCGTGTACCTTGTATATAATTGGTGCCAAAAGACTAATAATTTAGCAAACATACATGTACAAGCTTCATCTACATTACCGTGCAGTTATTAGAAGTAGCGGAAAAGGCTGGCGGAAGCTGCAAGCTGTACTTTGTAAGAGTGTCATGTCATGGTGCTGTAGGGTAAACAAATAGGTATACATTAGTTTTAGGAATGTTCCAAGGGTACCTATGCTCACATTTCTTACAATTCATTAGAAATGATAGCATGTAACTTATTATATGGTAATATAACACTCATTACCAAATATTCTTAGTTCATTACTAGTAAGTGGCATAATTAATTTGGAGGCAAAATGTAAAACAGTGCTTTGTTTTAGGCTGCATGCTTTGGTCACTAACAGGTTCAAGATATGTTTGAAAACACTTCTGAATCAATGATGTGCAAATTCAGTGCCATAATCAATATCATTTACCTCATTTGTCATATTCATTTAGTTTGTTTTCTGTACTTTATCATGCAGTTTTTGTTCTGTTTCGACTCTATGATTGTACCTATTTAAAGTTAGTATATATCTTTGTTTATCATATTATGTATGTTTTGTGAAGGGAGCATTGAAATGTGCCAACATTGGTGATATGCTGCCCCTGGGTAACAAATAAAATGAATAAATGAATATCATGAAACAAACTGAAAGACCTACCACATCGCCCAATTGCGATGCCAATTTCGCATGGATCGTCGTGGTCTAGACTAACAAGCCGTGAGTGACCATCACTGATGATCTTAAGGGCAGTCTCGTTGATGAAGAAGTCCCTTCCAGCAGCGATGGCCCAGAGTTCGATTCCGGCATCTCTTGCTTTTTGTGCGTACACAACATACTCATCATGATCCTGAATGTGAAGCATATTAGCTTTGTAAATAACTTAACTGTTGAAACATCTGATAAAAAACTATACCTTTTTTCACAGTGGCATTTTATTTCAGAAGAGACAAAACAAATATAGACTAGAAAGGCAGATATTTGCTCGGGAGCAAAATTATGTATATTTCAGCCTCCTTCCTTGTTCCAAAATGGACTGTTCCATATCAACCTTTTCCATGTAATGCTCTTCAATACCAAGTGTTTCAATACCCCAAGTGGTCCTCAATGCTTTTCGGTAAAAGTCTTCTGAAAACCCCCATATGGTGCTTTCAAGGATCACCCTGTCATTAGTACAAATTTTTTGCACTTTTGAAACTACTCGTACCTGAAGAGTAGGCCATGTGTGCTAAATATGGGCATGCATACCATATATGGTAAAAAACTAAATAAAACCATTTCAAAAGCCGCGTCGATGAAGGTTAGACATCCAGGTACATAATGTAATACGATACGCCAAAAAGCAGTTACTCAAGCAACTGGATCAAAATCATATCCAGTTGCTTGAGTAACTGCTTTTTGGCGTACCATTTTAAAAGCCTGTATCAAAAAAAAAAAGACCTGACAGTATTTACCCACTGTACTTCCATACCAAATTCCAGGTCATTTGGCCCCAAAATGAAGAAATTGAATCCATTTAAAGAAATGGCAGAAGTAGAAGAAACTTGTCATTTGAGTAATAAAACAAAAATTCAGTCCATACCATGTATGTATGTACCAAATAAACACAGGTATAAAACACAGGCACCACCATCCTTCAATGAAGGAATGTACAAATACAATATACGTATAACGGTATAAACCCATGATAGATAGTGTATTACATTGCATCTTAAATGCATCAATGGCATACTGTCACTTCAGGTGGCTCTCAGACAATGCAATTTTGTTTCAATCTTAACCACATATCTATTCTATATACACAAGTGTCTGGTTGCTGACAAGCAGTCAATGCATGTGTAAACTTTAAGCAGGATACGTATATCTATGACAGGTTTTCCACTGTTTTGGCTGCATGTATCACAGCTATATGCAGGCTCGGTACGTACAAATAAAATGAAATGAGAAAAAACATGTTGGACATTTACTTATAGAGGAGAAACATATACTCATATACATGTAGGGTCTTTGTGATAGCTGAAGAAACATAAGCCCACACAAAACACATACAATAAATAAAATAATGATAGCTTTATAAACAAATAAAAGAATAACAGGATGGCTTTGATTCACTTGAAAGCGCATCCGATGTCACATATTCAGTCTCACTATTTAGTCTCACTGGTAAAACAAGATTGAAGGAGCCTCTATGTAAGTAATTTACACCGCGACCCTTCCCGCACTGAATTGGACTGAGGTGTTCGAACCATGTAAAAAAAAATAAATCATGTAATTCAGTAAAGGTGCTTGGCTTTCAAAATTTGGTTTCAAAGCCATATTTTGATTCACTGGAAGACAAAGTTGACTTGAAAGAAAAGAAATAACGTCACTCACATATGCAATTTCTGCAGGTTGCTTCCGTCCGTCCGTGACCACAAATGCAACCTTTCGAGCTCCATCACGGAAGTTTGTCTGGTCACAGATAAAGGAAATAACAGGGGTTAGTGTTTACGAGTCTCCACCAGACTCCTTTGCAGGCTGAATACTTACTTACTTTACTTACATTAGTTGCAGGCTGAATAGATAGTAGAAATCAGCCAGA
Source organism: Branchiostoma belcheri (assembly GCF_001625305.1). NCBI lineage: Eukaryota > Metazoa > Chordata > Leptocardii > Amphioxiformes > Branchiostomatidae > Branchiostoma > Branchiostoma belcheri. The sequence goes on along the minus strand of NW_017804267.1, from coordinate 11,788 downwards.
AAGGGATTTAGCCGGCCATAGAAGCTCCAATTTGCCCGCAAGGAAATTTTCTACTGTTTATTCAGCCTGCAGTGTTTACATCATGATCTTACGAACAGCCATGAATTTATACCTGTCAGGTAGTTGGTAGTGAGTTGCCTTTATGTCAAATGGCTATTTGATACAATGTAGTTTACTAGTAATTTCGTTGTACCCATGTATTTGTCTGTATATCTACTTGCAGTCTTAGACCTTACGAAAGTCGCTGCACTTCTGTTGTGTCAATAATAAAGTTCTCATGATACTGTTGTATTTCGGACCAGCTAATTTGGCCACATTGAAATAAAATATATAACTACGTGATGTGTCTGCCCAAGCTATCTCCGTTCACTTCGCAAAAAAAATACCCAAGTACCAGTTCTTGAGAAGTCATAACGTAGCTGTCATAGTGTCACTTCACAAATAGCAGCTAGATTGTCCTACCACACTTGTCATGCATCTGATGGCTCCTCCAGTTCGTGCTCGACCACCGCTAAATTCAACGTCGTTGAGAAAGGCATACTGAAGACTCGGGATATCCGTGTAACTGTCCAGCGGTATGTCAACTTTTGGTGTGCAGTTATACTGGATCACGCCAATCTACAAAATATATGTGTAGAACTTATCAAGAGTGCGTTACACTGAAAGGGTAAACAACGAGGAAATGCACAAGATTTGTCTCTAATTTCGACACCATTCAAAGAAAAATAGAATGCATGAGCCGTATCCTTGCTTTATTATCGCCTTGACCTGTTGAAATGCTGATTTCCATTAAGGCATTATTTTTTTTACAGAAATACAGAAAAGAACTTGAAACACCAAGCTTTTTTAAAGAATAAAAGGGATTGCTGGTTACTTAGCCACTTACTGTAATTTTTTTTAAAGATTTTACGTCAAAAGTCGTCTATCTTGGAAAGTGCGAAATACGTGTAAATGCTTTACCTACATTGAAATCTGGGCCAGGGATGCATCCTATCATCTCGAGGATGAAGTCTTTGATCTGCTCAAACACCTTCCGACCGATGCTCCATGATGCGTCGAGCAGAAATATGAGATCCAGAAGGCAAATCTCTGAAATTCAAAGACGAAACACATTTGATAAATTATTTGGTAAAATACCGGTAATTATTTGTTTAGGATCTCCTCTTGGAGCCCGTAGTGAATAATCAGATAGTATTTGGACCATGATCGCACACCGGGGCATGCCCCTACTCTTTTTTTTCGAAAGGTGTGGTGGGTTCTAAACGTGCATGGGGTGTTGTGACTCTCCCCAAACACCGGACCTCCATAACCGGGGCATAACTTTTGATTGGCGGCACAAGCAAACATGCTCATTGTGCCAAATCACATTGAGTAGAGTGAAACAAATTAAAAATCTTTAGAAAACGTAAACGCAAATCCCGTATTTTACAAATTTCTTCCTAAGAGAAGGAGGCTCCTGTTTGCAATTGCCTACACAATTAAACACAGGTTTCCTGGCAACGAGTTGGATTTGCTGTTTATCCAATTCTATCAAGGACACCAGATTTATACAAGAAAGTTGATGTTACAATTCAGCAACCCAAAGCTGTTGCCAGGTACTTTTAAAAAGCTGGCCATGGTGACATGGCAGTGGCAAGAACATATATTGTTGTGAAAAGTGTATGCTATGCAACTTGAATTAAGGTATTCAGCAAAATAACGTGTGATATCCAGCCTTGTTACCGTGAGATGATCCTAATGCACAAACGTGGAGCGTGGAAATGGTGAGGTACTTACTTGGGCATGGTGGTTTGACGACTGGTTTCCCTTCTTCTTTGGGATCAGGATACACCTCATCGTGTTGATGGTAGCACAGAACTGCCTCTCGGTCACACTCGCACACCGCACGTGCATTGGTGCCAGGGGGGTCATCTATTGTGGTAGAAAATGAATTTGTTACTTCATTGAAGTCACAGTTATTTTCAAGGTGCGTTGTGTCTATCAGTGAATGATCGATAATCAATTTCTATCAATAAAGACTTGATGATACAAACATATCACGATAGTGCAGACGACGGGGAAATAACGTATGCATGTACGTACTACAAGTCACGGCTCCGGGGGCAGCAGTATAATCGTACTCGGCGAGTTTTGGCCAGGACACTTTATTGTAACATACGTCATGTTCAAAGCAGCACCTAGAAGGTAGAAAAGTAGTTTGAAAAGAAAGCGGCAGCTTTCAGTGTAAAAATGCCATGTCCAGCAGTTAGCCTTGCCATGTGCACGATTACTGCAAACCGAAGCATTTTGGTTTCCAAAACTATTACGTGGTGGCAACAGGCACAAGTGGCATGTTCAAATTTTCCTTACAAACATGTTAGTATGTCCTTATTCAGGAGAAATATGATCACATGACCATTGTTAAGACTTAAACAGATGCATTTCTGTTTGGTTAAGATTCAAAGGCACAGTATTATATAGTGAAATACTTTTGAAATACCTTTTAATACATTCATGCCACGACGGGCTAGGTACAGGTCAAGACTTAACAGACACATAACAAACATATGTAGAAAAGTGTAGACAAAAGATACACTGCTTGACTATACTAGGCTAATACAAAGTGTTCTATAACACCCTTGATTTGTTTTAGTACTTACCAGTCTATCAAGTCCACAGGTATTCCTTCCCCGCCCAAACCACAGTAGCAACCGTAGTTGTTATAGGCCCAGGGGCTGCGTCCCGTCACCTTTCTTATCATGTCAGCGAAATGGAGAAGGCCCCTTTTCTGTCGGTGTCGTGGCTCGTCGCCCGACACGGATGTCGGTTCTGAAAGGAGATGGCGAAAGTATGTCATCGTACATGTATGGTTTATCTTTGGTTTTTAGGTAGCCAACATCAACTTGCTGATTGATCTGCTACATGACAATTTGAAGTGAATCACCAACTCCACATTGTTGTTCACATATCGGGGACTGGGTAGTTTATAGAGGGGTCCTCACGTAGAATTTTTATCATTTTTTAACCACTATAACAAGGCAACAAATTATGTTCAACTTGTTAATTTTCACCTACCGGCATTTGCCCCGACGTTGAGTGCTACCACTGCGCAGGCTATAAGGAGTAGTTTGCACCACATGTTTCCACCGTAAATGCCTCTTCCTACAATTAAGGGAAAATGCCATCAAATATAGACCACAATAGCAAGCACTGTCGCAGGAAAGAAGCAACCCGCTTCTAGAATTCTAATTTGTCACAGGTTCAGTCGTAACCCGGACATCAATGGGACCCAAACATAGCTAGATAAAACAAGTTGAAGAAAATACATATTCGAACTGAAAATACAACTTTTAGAATGGCAAGGCAAGGACAGTAACTGAAGAAATCTATCAAAATACTCCTAAAATACAGTGTACCTGGAGACAGTAAGTTGTTAACGTTGGTGCTTAAAATGCGGCGACGTGGCAAAGTTACGCCTCATATCATGGGAAAAAACTGCAATTATCAGGTGACACCATTGATTTTTTACAGAGGGCGGAGCATACACAGTACATACTGTTGCTCATCTTAAGTCTGGAGCATTTGATAGGTCGAGATATAGAAGGCATGCGAACATCACGTGCAATGCAGGCGTTTGCCATGCATTCAGACGTTTTTCAATCATGATGCGGCCTGGAATCAAAACGTTATCATGATCAATGTTCCACCAAACAGTTTCAAGTCATTCTTACCGATCCCACATATTACTTAACATTACGGTAGGGTGAAGGTATTGATAATGATGATGATGCTTTATTGGATAAACGCAAACTGTATCTGAATCTCTACCTAACCTCTGTATCAAAAGTTATACATTTTGAAAATGGAATAAATATTGCCATTTTATATAGTTACAGGGGCAAAGTTAGAATAGGAAGCAGCACAAATACACATACGTTTGTGCGGATATTGTATGCGGAACTGGAGACGTAGCATAAAAATGGCAACGTACGCTTTGCTTTGTATATCTACGCTAAGAGTCATCACTGCTCATTGCCGCATTTTCCGAAATGATTTTCATCTGACGCGCACGTTATTAATTAAACAAATAGAAAGGGTGCCGGGTTCCTACCTTAGCTCAGAATTTCTAAACTTCTAAATAAAGTGCCCAAACTGTATTTACGCTGTCGTAATTTTCAATCGCGTATCCAATGTTTATATATCCTAGTGATCTTATGACCTATTGATCCGCGGCTTCGCGTACAGCCAGCTTTGTCATCACAAAACTGCCGGGTTCCCTGGCTGTCTTGACGACAGAAAAGACGAAGAGATTGTTGTTTCTGAAGTATGGATCCGCAGAGCATTCATATACTTCTGTACAGCATTAATAACATGACAGCCATCTTAACGAATACAAAATGTACATGGATTAATTTTAAACATGAGATAAAAAAATCTTGTTACGTTGAAAGCTCGGGGTGTAAATAAACCTTTAGAAGTGCATATGTTTCTACGATACCACTGTGAATAAGCATCAATTCAAATACTTATTAAGAAATCAAAGATTTCAGATTTTTGGTTCGGCAAACTATTTTCGTGAACACTACTTAGGCCATGTTGATTTGATTGAATGAATGACATCCTCTGGGAACCTAGAAACTGATGCGAGTGTGCAAATAAAAAATATTTTACGAAAAAAAGTTTCATTATGAAATCTATGTGGTTATGAGGGTTGAACAAATGCCACAAATGACGAATAATCTACTCTTCAAATTCATTTCTTTACAATTTCGTCTGTTTTGTTTGATTTTGGCATTCTACGACATTGGTATCGTTTTCCAATATTTGTTTTTGCAACTTACGGTATATATTTGCTCAATTTGCAACTTTTTCATACAATTTTTTCATACAACAGTATGGTTGAAATTTTTTTTGAAACGGCCGAAAATGCATGCGCGCGCGAATGTCATCCATATAATCAACTCAACATGGCCTAAGGGGTTTCCAATATACAGAGAGAAAAGGGTGTGATGTGGGAGACCAAAAAAATCCCAATCCTATATATATATAAAGCCTGATCTTAACCCTTTTCAAAACACTAAACCCAATCCTAACCCAATCCCAGCATTTTCAAGAAAACCTCTTGCCTAACATGTTGAATCAAAGTTATGAGGGGTATGGATATGTGCATTTCCAAAAATGTCTTCTATGTTGCTATGTCAGCTAAGATCTCATGCCCACCCAGATTTTACAGTGAAATGTCATTAAATATTACACCACAGAAAGGACCAGTCATGACCACACAGGTGGGATACATGTCGGTTTTCAAACCTATGCACTGACCATTGGAGGGAATCGGAGCTTGGTATATCTAGAAATATTCGCGGGGTTTTATCTTCGTGTTTTAACTTCGATGTCATATTGTATTGGGTGGGCCGGCTGCTCTCAAAATGGCAAATATGACTGTTTCACTGTATCACTTAAGTGACTGTGCTAAAGAACGGCTTCAACAGACTTGATTATTTAGTACGTTTATTTAGTACGTATAATCATTTATGGTAGAAAAACGTGTTAAGCCCCCAAAAATGCGTTAAACGTTATTTTGTACAGTAGTTAATTTTTTTAGGACATTGTACCTATTATGTAAATTGAGTACTGGTAAAAAAATGTGCTAACACCCCCACTAATCCATTTTTTTACCAAAAGGTCTATCACCAATTTACCTTTTGGTAAAAAAAATGTGCTAACACCCCTACTAATCCATTTTTTTACCAAAAGGTCTATCACCAATTTACCTTTTGGTAAAAAAAATGTGCTAACACCCCCTCTAACCCATTTTTTTACCAAAAGGACTATCAACTATTTACCTTCTGGTAAAAAATGTGCTAACACCCCCACTAATCCATTTTTTTTACCAAAAGGTCTATCACCAATTTACCTTTTGGTAAAAAAAAATGTGCTAAAGGCCAGTTCAACTCGCTGTATGGTTACCGTCACTCCAAACGGCAGGGATTGTGTGTGTACTTGGGGCAGCCTAGTTTTGTTGTCATCGATAAAGAACAGAGAACTATATCCCACGAGATTTATAGTTAATAGTTCTGGCACTAAGGAAATGTAAATACGTATACACACGGACGGTAGCATTGAAAGACGGTAACTGTCCTCTGCGGGTCGTCAGACTGACTGATCTCACGAGCAGTGCTCGTGAGATCAGTCAGTCTGCAGTGGATATTCCCGCCATTACATGATTGTCAACACGTGTATAGAGCAGTATCCCCGATCCCCCACTGTGATATAGTTCCCTTTTGCCCTCGAACTCCTGTGCCTGTGTGTGTGTGTGCGTGCGTGTGTATGTGTGTGTAGCATCGTTCTGTGGTAATAGAGAACTTTATTTCTTAATTCGGGGGAATACTACTTTTATTTCATTTCGAAACGTATTACTTGTACCCAGAGTTACCCCGTACATCTTGCATGGAAAATGAAATACATACGCGACTGTGGAGGTCGCTCGGTGACAGGAAGTAAGGAATCGATTTTACGGTACATACTTTCGCTGACTGATAAGGCAAGGCAGAAATCAGTGTGCCTTTGTCTTGTGAATGGACAGATGTGGTACACCTAAACCCGCGTGAGAATCATCCAAGTAGACTCATAGAAATATTAGCGGTTTACGTAGGCTGGGAGGATGCGGGGTCATTACATGCCCATCTCTTCTTTTTACCCTTATCGGGAACTCTGGGAGACTTACGAAATAAATTGACATGACTTCTCTCGCCGGTATCAGGACATTTCGGCACCATCTAGGACGGTTTGAATTGAACCGGCCTTTAGCACATTTTTTTACCAAAAGGAAAATAGTTCATAGACCTATTGGTAAAAAAATGGGCTAAAGGGGGTGCTAGCACATTTTTTTACCAGAAGGTAAATATTTGATAGTCCTTTTGGTAAAAAAAAATGGGTTAGAGGGGGTGTTAGCACATTTTTTTACCAGAGGGTAGATAGTTGATAGTCCTTTTTGGCAAAAAAATGGGTTAGAGGGGGTGCTAGCACATTTTTTTTACCAGAAGGTAAATAGTTGATAGTCCTTTTGGTAAAAAAATGGGTTAGAGGGGGTACTAGCACATTTTTTTACCAGAGGATAGATAGTTGATAGACCTTTTGGTAAAAAAAATGGGTTAGAGGGGGTGCTAGCACATTTTTTTACCAGAAGGTAATTATATGATAGACCTTTTGGTAAAAAATGGGTTAGAGGGGGTGCTAGCACATTTTTTTAAATGGTATGACATGATTTTATGGTAAAAAAATGAGTCATTGTTTGTTTGCAATCTTTAGCACATGTCAATGCAGTTAGCACGCTTTTCAAATACAATTTCTTTTTGGTAGCAAATAAATGGGATAAATAGCCAAGCCTGCTTCAACCGCGAAATTAAACACTGCATAAACCTCCTTTTACCACAAAATTAAGTCCCGCAATAATAACTAGTTTATAGTAAATTGGAGATAGCAAAATCTGGAATGAACAGAGTTAAAAATTTGTTGTAAAAATGGTAACCAGAATTTCTTTTCAAGTATCATAAAGTTTGACTTCAAGCATGATATCTACCTTAGCTGTGTGCCTCCATATTTTGGTCGCACGCGACAGTTTAGCCAACTTATAAAATCAATGTTTTTAATATGCTTTTATCGTTTTCGTCAAAAAGCTATTTGATGGACAGACGGGTGCGGCGTAAAAGCAAGGATGCATGATTGAGTGGACTGCTTCAAAGGCCTGGGTCTGGCGCTATGAAAACAAACAGCTACAAGATAGCATCTATCATGATGATACATCCTTGTTGTCAGGCTGCACTCGGTCTCGCTGAAAATACGTCTGACAGTCATTTTTGACAAAAACAGAGAAAAGATTTTTCAGTTGTGTTTAACTTTCCTGCGCACACAAAAATTTACACATGTAGTAGGAATTTGATCTCATTGAGCTACAAGTAAGTTCGAAAGGTGCATTGTGTTTTCTATCAATTACAAGACAATAAAACCGAGAACAATTCTATATTGAGCTTCACGCACACAGTTCCAAATGCAATTCAGAGAAAAACATGATTGTCCATTTCATTCATGTAGACACAAGTGATGGTCATCAGACTACCCATCACAGTGACATGTGTTTGTCATATTCTGTATTTCATGTACATGTGAGGCGTTGACAATCAGCCAACCCCTCTGTCATGTCTTTTACGCTTTGCGTATCATTTTCCTGTAGCTAGATCAAACATTGTGTATCTAGGTACTTTGGGCAGTACAACGTGGTTTCTGCTCACGTTAAATGTACCAGAGTGCATCCATCAACAAGAGTTCCGAGATCTCATACCTCCATGAAATATGGGCTTGATATGTAAATGTAAATTTCTTCTTTAATTATACAAATGACCTCTGCATTAACATGATATATGCATCGTGATGTATGTTAACTTTTGATTAACTTACAGATGTCCCAAGTATGACATTCCCATCATTCACCATTAAGAAATCATAGAATTTTCACATTAATTATGCAAATTAGGTAATCATTTGCATAATTAGTATCTGTTGATGTTCTGCCTGCCATAGGTTACATACATGACATGTATGAAAGTAGTATAATGTAAAACACTTTAATTATAGACTTTCCTCATTAATTATGCATATTAAGTCCTCATTTTCATAATTTGCGTTTAATTATGTACATCTATCTCTCAGCTACCTACACACCAAAAATCATGAAAATATGTTGTTCCTATCTGGACTTATTGGCTTTTAAACATTTCGCCAGAAAGTGCCCTGCAGTTCCAGAACAAGCTGGTAGGGGGACCAAACTCACACCACTTATTCCTGACAGAAAAAGCTATCTGTCACCAAAACTTCAAGACCATTGCATGTTCAGGACAAAAGATACAAAAACCGGAAGTTCTGCTGCAGTACCAAGGTCATCAACCAGGAGGCCCATATTTGACATTGACCTTTGTCTTCCTAAGACTAAGACTCCATTTTTCATGGAGGTAATAAGGTAGCTCTAATCTATTGTTCCAACCGATTGACAGGCCACACCAACTTCAAATAAAACCTTCTAAGATAATAAATCATTTCCAAACTTCAAAGTATTGGGAATCTTATTACCTCCATGAAAAATGGAGGTATTGTTTTTGGCGTGTCTGTCTGTATGTATGTCTGTGTGTCTGTCTGTCTGTGTGTCTGTGTGTGTGTCTGTGTGTTTTTCCGCAACTTTGTAGTCAGCATAACTTCAGAACGCCTTTATGGATTGTGATGATATTTGGTATGATGGTAAGTCTTGGAAAGACAAAGGTCAAGGTCAATAATGGGCCTCCTGGTGGATGACCTTGGTACTGCAGCAGAACTTCCGGTTTTTGTATCTTTTGTCCTGAACAAGCTATGGTCTTGACTTTTTGGTGACAGATAGCTTATCCTGTCAGGAATAAGTGGCGTAAGTTTGGTCCCCTAGCAGCTTGTTCTGGAACTGCAGGTTAGTTTCTGGTAAAAACTTTCAAAGCCAAGAAGTCCAGATTGGAACAACGTATTTTCATCATTTTTGGTGTGTAGGTACCTGAGAGACAGTTGTACATGATTAAATGCAAATTATGAAAATGAGGACTTTATATGCATAATTATTGAGGAAATTTTATAATTACAGTGTTTCATATAATGGTACTGCTATACATGTAATCTATTTAATCTGTGGCAGGCGGAACATCAACAGATAACCATTATGCAAATGATGACCTAATTTGCATAATTAATGTGAACATTCTGTGAATCCTTATTGGTGAATGATGGGAATTTTATACCTCGTGACATGTATAAGTTACTAAAAGGTTAGCACCACTATGCATATATTATGTTAATGTAGAGGTTATTTGCATAATTATTGAGGACATGTTGAAATGAAGTATGACAAAGCAAGCCCATATTTCATGGAGGTATGAGATCTCAGAACTCTTGTTATAATATTGCAATAAAGTATTTCATGTATTCACATGAAATTCAAATTGTCGAATATTTTGTAATTAACTGTTTTACTTATGTGTTTCGGTGCATATAACTTCGGTGGCCGAATGCTTCAATTCATTATTAATTCCCATGAAAGAGGAAAAATAGTTCCACGACTAGTTCCTCCCCCTCCCCCACACCAAACGCTTGATGCATATTTATGGTGGTTCGCATTTCCTCTGTTCGCACCCCCGTAGAAAGCCCTGGTGGAGGCTAGTAAAAGCTGGCATCAACAGAGTTTGCCGCAAATGTACGCAGCATTTGTTTTATCGTAAACATCACTGTGATTCATCTCAACCAATTTACCAAACTTTGACTTCTGAGCGTGATATTTACATTGTCTTTATAGCTAGATATTTTGGGCACGGGAAAGTTTATCCAACCTGTAAAATCAATGTTTTCATCATCTTTTTATTAAAGTTTTCGCCAAAAGGCTGCCAAACGTACTTTGATCGACAGACGAGTACGGCGTAAAAACAAGGATGCATGATTGGAGTGGACTGCTTCAAAGGCCTGGGTCTGGCGCTATGAAAACAAACAGCTACAAGATAGCATCTATCATGATGATACATCCTTGTTGTCAGGCTGCACTCGGTCTCGCTGAAAATACGTCTGACAGTCATTTTTGACAAAAACAGAGAAAAGATTTTTCAGTTGTGTTTAACTTTCCTGCGCACACAAAAATTTACACGTGTAGTAGGAATTTGATCTCATTGAGCTACAAGTAAGTTCGAAAGGTGCATTGTGTTTTCTATCAATTACAAGACAATAAAACCGAGAACAATTCTATATTGAGCTTCACGCACACAGTTCCAAATGCAATTCAGAGAAAAACATGATTGTCCATTTCATTCATGTAGACACAAGTGATGGTCATCAGACTACCCATCACAGTGACATGTGTTTGTCATATTCTGTATTTCATGTGAGGCGTTGACAATCAGCCAACCCCTCTGTCATGTCTGTAACGCTTTGCGTATCATTTTCCTACAGCTAGATCAAACATTGTGTATCTAGGTACTTTGGGCAGTACAACGTGGTTTCTGCTCACGTTAAATGTACCAGAGTGCATCCATCCATAAGGTAGCTCTAATCTATTGTTCCAACCGATTGACAGGCCACACCAACTTCAAATAAAACCTTCTAAGATAATAAATCATTTCCAAACTTCAAAGTATTGGGAATCTTATTATAATATTGCAATAAAGTATTTCATGTATTCACATGTAATTCAAATTTTCGAATATTTTGTAATTAACTGTTTTACTTATGTCTTTCGGTGCATATAAGAGACTATTAGGTATCTTTCCCAAGAGCATTATTGCTTATTGCTAGATCATTATTTTGCTTATGTGGTATTTCAATGTGATTGTATATCCGTACTTACAGTGCCACTGAGTCCACAACCCGCTCCGCGCCTTCCCTTCAAAACACGGTCCGATAATGTAGATCGATGAGAGACTACGTCATATCAAAACACGCTGTCAGCCGTGATCTAACTGCTAAAAATCGTCCTAACTAAATAAAATGCCATGTAGTGCCGATACGCGGCTCGGTGTTGCATGCCCGTAGTTTACCATTAATTTTTACTGGCCGAATTAGCTGTGTTTTCCCGGCTTTTACTGAAAATCACAGTCTTTTTCTGGCCGCCCATCTCTCCAGTCGGTCTTTTTTATTACTGCCGTACCGCATTAATTGAAACCAAGCCAGTAAAAATGCCCCGACGTACGGCAAATTGCCAATGAGACCGGGCGGGAGGGCAGTTCACCCAGCACCGTAGAGATACTGGGTATGG